>NC_091293.1:56163718-56331218 GCF_038502225.1 Cherax quadricarinatus
TTCTCATCTCCACCTCCAAGGGAGACTACCCCGTGTTTCTTATTCTCGTGTTTCAAAACGTCCCCCCACTTCTGGGGTCCCATCTTCTGCAGCTTCCTCTGCGGTTGCCAGTCCCATAGTCACTCCTGTAACTAATTCTTTTGCTGTCCTGGGCTCAGACATCCCTACTTAAACACCTCAGTCTGTTCTCACTTCGTGTTCTCCCTCACTAACCCCGATATCGACAAAACCTAGTACGACACCTCCTCCCAGTCGTCCCTCTACTTCTCAGAAGTCCAAAAAATCTCCTTTAACCCCTCCTTCCCTTCATCCACCTCCACATTTTACCTTCCCGGTCTCTGTACCTGGGTCTTCCCCTTTCACTGGCTATGTTACAAGTGTGGAGGTTCATCCTCCTCCTCATACTGTGCCTCCTTCCCTGTCCCCTCCCAAGTTTCTTCCTCTTCTGCCACCTCCCAGATTTCTGCCTCTCTGTCCCCTCCCACACTTCTCCAGTTCCCTCCACCCTTTCGCCCCTCCCTACCTTGGTACAGTCCATTACAGTTCCGATCTTTACTCAAACTCCTCCTCCTTCCATCTCTGATATTGTCTCCCATACGACGTCTCTGAACTCCGAAACACTTGAAGCAATCTCTGAATATATTGCAGAGACCAAACCATCAATGGACACTGATCCACCCTCTGTTCCTTCTCTTTCCTCTTCTCCGTCTGCGCAGCTCCTTTCTTCACAGCGCACCGTTCCTTCGCTGCTTGAACGTTTTCCCCTGCCACCACAAGTGGACTTTTCTAACCCCTCTAGTCCGTAAGTACCCTTCCCTGCGGATTTCTAGTATCTTTATTGTTGCCAATCATGGCCTATTTACAGTGGAATATACGCGGCCTCGGGTAATCGGGGTGAGCTTCAGACGTTGCTTTCCCAAATTTCCCCTGTTGTTGTTTGCTTACAAGAACCAAAATTACACTCTGCTGTTATCTATCCCATCTCAGGCTATAATTTATTTTATTCTTTGGATCCTTTTCCTGATAGGACCTTTAATGAAAGTGCCCTTCTTCTACGCACTGATATTCCGTACCATCAGCTATTTGTTCGTACTTCGCTGCATTACACAGCAGCCCGTATCCACCTGCATAGGTAGTATACACTGTTCTTTGTATCTCCTTCTCGAGCATTATCTATTCCGGATATTGCCTTTCTTGTTTCATCATTGCCACAACCACTTTTGTTACTTGGCGATTTTAATGCCCATCATTTTCTCAGGGGGGGGGGCTCACTGTGATTGCTGTGCCATTCAGCTAGAGGCTTTTCTTGCTTCCCACCCCCTCCATGTTTTAAATACAGGTACTCGCACCCATTTTGATCCTAGTACTCATACGCTCTCTTGCATCAATCTCTCAGTCTGCTCTTCCTCCGCCGCACTAGACTTCACCTGGTCTGTTCTCCCGGATTTACATGACAGTTATCATTTTCCAATCATTCTTACTTCCCCTTCATATTCACCACCTCTTCGCAGCCCACGCTGGCAGTTTGATCGGGCAAATTGGGACCTTTACTCACAACTAACTGTTTTTAGTGAGGTTCTTTCTTTGTCCTCCATTGATGAGCTTTTACACCTCTTCTCGTCCTCAGTTTTAACCACAGCTTCTCATTCTATACCCCAAACCTCGGGCAGGCATTCTCAGAAATGCATGCCTTGGTGGTCTCCTGCTTGTGCTCGTGCAGTACGTTTGAAATGCGCTGCGTGGGGCAGGTACCGGTATAATAGAACCACTGAGAGACTTCTTAATTTTAAGCAGAAGCGTGCGATCGCTTGCCGTGTCATTCGTGTTGCTAAACACACTTGCTGGCGAGATTGTCTCCACCATCACCTCTGCTTCCTCTATGAGTGCAGTCTGGAAAAAAGTACGGAAACTGAGTGGTAAATATTCTCCTGACCTGGCTCCTGTTCTGCAGGTTGCCGGTGGTGTTGATATAGCAAACCCTCTAGATGTTGCCATTGAAATTGGCAATCATCTAGTCCGTATTTCTCTGGGGCTCCATCTCTGCCCCTCGTTTCTTTCCTCAAAGTCTGCCAGAGAGTTAGCACCCTTGGACTTTTCTTCTCTCAGAGAAGAACAGTATAATGTGCCTTTTACACTTCAGGAACTGGAGGCAACACACTCAGCTTGCCGATCATCTACAGCTGGGCCTGACGACATTCATATTCGTATGTTACAGCATTGGTCACAAGTTCTTCCACAGCTGTGGAAATCTGCCATTGTTCTCTCTTTCCGCAAACCGGGTACTACGGGACATGAAGCCTCCCATTATCGTCCCATCGCTCTTACCAGTGCATTTTGCAAAGTGATGGAATGTCTGGTAAATAGACGTTTAATGTGGTATTTAGAGACACACAACAGTCTCTCTACTCGTCAATATGGCTTTCATAAGGGCCGTTCTACCATAGACCCCTTACTACGTTTGGATACATATGTTTGTAATGCCTTTGCGAATAAACACTCAGTTATTGCCATATTTTTTGACCTTGAGAAGGCATATGACACAACTTGGAGGTATAATATTTTGGCCCAAGCCCACTCCTTAGGCCTCCGAGGCAATCTACCATCTTTCCTTAAGAACTTTTTAACTGAGACATTTCCATGTTCGAGTCAATAATGTGCTCTCCCCAGACTTTATCCAAGCTGAAGGTGTCCCTCAGGGGTGTGTTCTGAGCACAACACTTTTTCTCGTTGCTATAAATGATTTGGCCTCTGTTCTTCCATCCAGTATTTGGTCATCACTCTATGTAGATGACTTCGCTATTGCTTGTGCAGGCGCTGACTGTCACCTCATTACAGTTTCTCTCCAACAAGCGGTCGACCGTGTTTCCAATTGGGCCACTACGCATGGGTTTAAATTTTCCAGTACCAAAACTCACCAAATTACTTTCACTAGACGCTCTGTCATCTCCGATCATCCTTTGTACCTCTATGGCTCCCGTATCCCTGAACGTGATAGTCAGGTTTCTAGGCCTTCTCTTTGACCGTAGGTTATCCTGGAAACCCCACATTGCCTCTCTAAAAGCAACTTGTCACAGCCGGCTGAACCTTCTTAAGACCCTTGCTCATCTTTCATGGGGAGCTGACCGTCGAACTCTCCTTCGCCTACATTCCGCCCTCATTTTATCGAAACTCGATTATGGTGACCAGATCTATTCAGCAGCCTCTCCTGCTACTCTCTCTAGCCTTAACCCCATTCATCACCAAGGATTACGTTTATGCCTTGGTGCTTTTCGCTCTTCCCCTGTTGAGAGCCTCTATGCAGAAACGAATGTTCCATCCTTGTCTGATCGCCATGATGCCCATTGCCTTCGCTACTTTGTGCGCTCTCACGATCTCCGCAATCCTTCCATTTATAGAATGGTCACTGATATAAGTAGACATTCTTTGTTTGTTCGCCGCCCCTGTTTACTCCGTCCCTTTTCTCTTCGCCTACATTCGCTCGTCTTCCCTTCAGTTACCGCCTTTATATGTTCATGTAGCATCTCACTTTTCCCTACCCCCCTGGGAAGTTCCAGCTGTTCGGGTCTGTTCTTTCTCACTCCCTTGCTCGAAAGCCAACTGCCTACGGTGGCTTCCCACTATATTTTTCTTGACCACTTCCACTCTCATTCCCATGCCGTCGCCATGTACACAGATGGCTCTAAATCTTCTGACGGCGTTGGATTTGCAGCAGTGTTTCTGGACAGCATTGTGCGAGGGCATTTACTATCTTCGGCTAGCATTTTTACTGCTGAATTGTATGCCAATCTTGCAGCACTTATTCATATCGCATCTGTGCCTGTGTCATCATTTGTGGTTGTCTCAGACTCCCTCAGTGCTCTACAGGCTATACGGAAATTTGATACACCTCACCCCCTAGTTCTCCGTATCCAACTTTGGCTATGCCGTATCTCTACCAAGCATAAAGATATTGTTTTTTGTTGGGTCCCTGGTCATGTTGATGTACAGGGCAATGAACAGGCAGACACTGCTGCATGGTCAGCAGTACATGACCTACCAATTTCATATAGAGGTGTTCCATTTCCGGACTATTTTGCTGTAATAGCTACCCATCTTCGCATCCGTTGGCAACAACGTTGGTCTGCTCTGCTCAAAAACAAACTTTGTTCTATTAAACCGAGTATAGGTTACTGGCCATCTTCTTGTTGCCAGTGTCGAGATTGGGAGACTACTCTCTCCCGCCTTCGCATTGGCCATACTCGTCTTACTCATGGACATCTCATGGAGAGGCGCCCTGCTCCTCTCTGTGAGCATTGTCAGGTTCCATTATCGGTCAGCCACATTCTGTTAGACTGCCAATTTATCAACGAGCACGCAGAATTTACCTCCAACATCGTCTCTGCTCTACTACTCTCTCTTTACCTTCCCTTCTCACTGATGGACCCACCTTTCATCCAGACACTCTCATTGACTTTTTGACAACAACTGGCTGACTCCACAAACTCTGATGATACCTTCAGCCCTTTCTACCTCAATCTCTTGCTACCCCCTACCCCCGCACTATCCCCTGCCCCGCTGTTTTCTGTAACCTACTAACCATCCCTCCCCCCTTCTGCCGCCCGATACCCTCGCTTCCTTCCCTACCCTGCAGCGCTGTATAGCCCTTGTGCCTTAGTGCTTCTTTTTGATTATAATAATAATAATTTCCCCATAAGAAACAGTGGAAATCAAATTAATCAGTTCAAGACACCCAAAAGTATGAAAATTTTTTTTTACCAAATGAAATATACATTTTCCTACACACAAAAAGAAGGATACATGCACAATAGTAGAGTAGTACTTGCACAATATATATTGTGCATGTACTACTCTACTAAATGAAGAATAAATAACACTTACCTTTATTGAAGATATAGTGATGACTGATGAGACACTGTGTCCTGGGAGTGCCTTTTCCTCCTGAGTAATGTAGGTCCTGTTTGGCATTTTCTTCCAGAACAGGCCTTATCACATTGTGTATGCCACTATGATTCTTAAATCTCTCAAACCAACCTTTGCTGGCTTTAAATTCACCAATATGAGCACTAGTTCCAGGCATTTTTTCTTGTTCACCTGGGTGTTAGTTGACTGGTGTGGGTCGCATCCTGGGAGACAAGATTAAGGACCCCAATGGAAATAAGTTAGACAGTCCTCGATGAAGCACTGACTTTCTTGGGTTATCCTGGGTGGCTAATCCTCTGGGGTTAATTGTTTCTCGGTATTCTCGATAAGCCACACCAACAACAGTCTCCACATCTTCGAGTAGTACAGCTGATCGTGGTGCAGCAGCAGCTGACGGTGCTACAGCAGCAGCAGCAGCAACAACTGACCATGGTGCAGCAGCAGCAACTGACCATGGTGCAGCAACTGCAGCAGCAGCAACTGACCATGGTGCAGCAGCAGCAGCAACTGACCATGGTGCAGCAGCAGCAGCAACTGACCATGGTGCAGCAGCAGCAGCAACTGACCATGGTGCAGCAGCAGCTGACCATGGTGCAGCAGCAGCTGATGGTGCTACAGCAGCAGCTGACAGTGCTACAGCAGCAGCAGCAGTTGACCATGGTATGATAGTATTTCAATAGTATTTCTCACCCTTTCTACCACAGGGTTGGCACTAGAAGCTGCTTTCTTTGGGCCCATGGTGGCTTATTTAGCAGTTACAAGCACTAAAAACACTGGAGTAATACAAAATGTTCTGAATGTATGCGTGGGAGCAACCGCTCTGGTTTGTAAACATTGGCACACTAACTGAAGGCAGGCCAGCTGAGGTGCGCTCAGGCGGACAGAGACGTGGGGATGCATACGGGGCGAATGCTGTAGGTCGAGCTTTTCACCATACGTCAGAGTCAAATTTTTACGCTGAAATGCATCGTAGGTCTTTTTTTATGTAGGTTGGGGACATCATACGTTGGGGTCCACTGTATGCATGTGTAGATGAATCACTACCTTTGTAACTTGGTCATGATTGTGACCAGATCTACCTGGAGTTCATTACCTTTGTACCTTGTTCAGCTATCAAAACTTTACAGCCCAGTCCCTGGACCCATTATGTACCTCTGTAATCTTTTGACTGCCACCCACAAGATGAGTATGGGGTACATAATAAAGATATTAAACTAAGTAACCATCACTAATCCGGCATCAACGGAACCTATAGTGTGCTGAATTAGTGATTTTGCCAGATTACAGAGTGGTTAAGTTAGAATACACTTAGCCCAACAGATAACCATCTCGTGCTACCTTTAAAATACCACGTAAATCAGTACAAGTTGGTTAACCCTTTCACTGTTGTGGTCCCTGCTCACAAACTTACTCCAAGTGTCAGAGAATTTAAAAAAAAAATTATTTTATGAAATGATAGAATCTTTTTCCAAAGGTAATAAAACCAAAAGTACGAAATTTGATGGCAATACGTATTTACACTTCGGCAATTTTGCCCAATTTACACTATATTTTTGACCAATTCCATTCTTCCAACTGACCAAACTCATAGCTATTTTACTAGTATTCTTTCAGTTATGTCGATTGAGTATAAGAAACCACCCATTTACCTATTTCAACTATGCAGTAAAGTGATCATAAATTGGTAATTTGATCAATTTCACTCAAATTTCAAGAGATGCCAATTTCAAAATAGTATCCAGAATAAACAATGCAGACATCCCTGGCACTAAAATAATGTCACATCTCCAGGCCCCTCTTATATTATGCTTGCTTTCCATTCTGAATTTTTATTTACACAAAAAATAGAAGATTTGCTGTTATGCAGACTACTGCCTTATTGTAATAATTGTATAAATAGTGTCACCCCATTCGTGACCGCATATTAGACCAGCTAGTTGAACACACATTGGACACGGGATGTGATTTATTTACTTTTAACCCCTTAACTGTCCAAATGTAGATCTACGTTGTTACTGCTAGTGCTCCAAACGTAGATCAACGTTTTATTTTTCCAGCCTTCAAATTTGGCACAATTGGCCTGAGATATCTGGTAAGTATAGAATGGGTCTTAACACTCAGTGTGTGCAGTATTAAAAAAATCTGGGACCACTTAGTACCTTGTGGGAGCACCATTTCAATTGAGTGCCAGCTTGAGCAAACAGCATGACACACACACCAGGGATTCACTGATGTCATGTCATATTAACACTCCCCTTTTGAGAAGAAAGTGATGCTGATGCTGAGTTTAGTGGCTTTGAGATGGATGTGGCCTCAAGTGGTTGAGGAAATATAAAGAAAACCTCGATAATAACCCATTTGCAACATTTGTGCAACATTCTTTCAATTTTGATACCACTGGTAGTCTCATCCTACCAGAATGTCCTGTAATCTATGCTCTAAGTAAAGAGAAACAATTTTGGAATGTGTAATACATGTTCGGCAGATCACAACAATGTATCTAACACATCTGCTTCGAAAATGATAGGATGGATAATGAGAATCTTCAAAACTAGGGATGCCAAGCCCATGATTCTTTTCAAATCACTTATTCTGTCTAGGTTGGAGTATTGCTGTATACTATAAGCCCTTTTTAAGGCAGGCAAAATTGCAGACCTGGAGAATGTACAGAGAACTTTTACAGCATGCTTAAGTATGATAAAGCACCTAAATTATTGGGAATGGTTCAATCCCCTTGATTTGTATTCCTTGGAATGCAGACGAGAAAGATACATAATAATATACACTTGGAAAAAATCCTAGAGGGACTTGTCCCAAATTTGCACACAGAAATCACTCCCTATGAAAGCAGAAGACTCAGCAGGAGATGCAGCATCCTCCCACTGACAAGCAGGGGCACCATGAGTATGCTAAGAGACAACACAGTGAGGCCCAAAACTGTTCAACTGCCTCCTAGCATACATAAGGGGGATTACCAGTAGACCCCTGGCTGTCTTCAAGGCACTGGACAAGCATCTAAAGTCAGCGATCAACAGTTACAGGCTGAGTAGTCGAGGTTACACTGTTTATGGAGACATAGTGGTATCTATTGATAAGATAAGATTTTAGGTATTCAAGGGTACATCCTATGACCCCATAATGTTCTAGTTTAAGGAGCAAGGTATTGTGGTTCTCTGTATCAAATGCTTTTCACAGATCTATGAAGAGCTCCAGAGGATATTCAATTTTTTCAAGGGCTGCATATAGCAGTTCAAGCATTTGTATAATTGCATCACTCATGCTTTTTTTTACTTAACCCCTTGTCTGTCACAACCCCGAATCCTGAGGTGTCTCCTGGTGTCGCAAAATTTAAAAAAAAAAAATTATTTTTTCTTATGAAACGATAATCTTTTCTCAATTGTAATGACACCAAAAAAACAAAAACGAAATTTGATGGAAAACTGACGGAATTAAGCTGTCGCGAAGTTAGCGACCTCGGCGATATTTACGAATCGGCGATTTCGTCCACTTTGAGCCTTATTTTCGGCTAATTCCATTGTTCCAGTCGACCAAACTCATAGCTATTTCTTTAGAACTCCATTTTTTCTATTGACTGAGTACAAGAAACTGCCCATTTACTGATTTCAACTACCCAATAACATGGTCAGAAATTTGCAATTTGGCCAATTTCACGAAAATTAAAAAATATGACAATTTCAAAATAGGGTTCAGAATGAGCAATGCAGACATTTCTGGCTCTAAAATAACATTTTCTTTGTTCATCAGTCACGTCTCCAAGCCCCTCTGATATTACTCTTGCTTTTTATTTTGAATTTTTATTCAAAAAAAAAAAAAAAGATTTACTGTTATTCAGACTACTGCAATACTGTAATAATTGTATAAATAATGTCAACCCGTTCATGACTGCATCTTAGAATGGCTAGTTGGACATTTATTGGACAATGACATCATTTGTTTACTTTTGAACATCGGCAAAAATCAAACATTTCCCCTACTTTGAGCTCCATTTCCAGGTCTTTTATATAGTAAAATCAATCAAAATCACCTCTATTTCTATACTATGTTTTCCATTCTATCAAATAAGACCAAAAAAACGAGAATACAACCATAAGTACTATACGAAAATAGACCACAAATTCGACATTTTAATTAAAAAAAAACGGTCAGTTTTTTTTTTTTCTCATTATGCACTTCGTGCTTCAAGATTTTTTTTATATGGTACACACTGACCACACAGACCCATTCTCTCACATGTGTGCCTATCAGCTTTCTCCTGCTTGATTTGAAGCCACTAGAATTTATGAGTATATATACGTCACCCTGCCTCGGTGGGAGACGCCCGACTTGTTGAAAAAAAAAAAAATATACGTCAAACACGGTACCTCGTAAGACGTATATATAATACCGAAAAAGTCAAAAGGTTAAACCCAAAATGGCAAGGATTAAGTATGTTGTGAATGATTAAGTAGGAGTAAACTCACTTATGAATTATTTTTTCAAAAGTTTTTGATAGTAAGGGCAAGTTTGATATAATCCCATAGTTATTCACCTCAGTTATTCACTCCAGTATGTACTCTCAGCCACCACACTTTACAATTGTGTAAATTTGTTTTTGTAAGGCATCCTGTATTGTGTTTATATGATATGTAGAATGTTTCTTTTTTTTTTTTATTATTATTATTAACACATTGACTGTTTCCCACCAAAACAGGGTGACCCAAAAAAGAGGAAATACTTTCATCATCATACACTCCATCACTGTCTTGCCAGAGGGTTGCCTACACTACAGTTAAACTACAACATATCAACACCCCTCCTTCAGAGTGCAGGCATTGTATTTCTCACCTCCAGGACTCAAGTCTGACTAACCTGTTTCCCTGAATCCTTTCATAAATGTTACTTTGCTTACATTCCAATAGCACATCATCATAAAACGCATTTGTCTCTACTGACTACTATCTGATATGCTCACACACAAAACCTCCTTTACCTCTTCCAACCTTTCTTAAGATGACCCCAACCCTACCTTCCTTATACTACAGATTTATATGCCCTCCAAGTAATTCTATTTTGTTCCATCCTTTCTAGATGTCCGACCCACCTCAACAACTCCTCAGCCCTCTGGATAATACTTTTAGTGACCCCACACCTCCTAATCTCCTAACATGGATTCTATGCATTATATTCACACTGCACAGTTTCCTCAAAGACGACATCGGCAATACCTCCACCCTTGTTGTTGCAACACTCACCACTCATGCTTCACACCCATATAAGAGTGTTGGTATAACTTTACTCTCATACATTCCCCTCTTTGCTTCCATGGATAATGTTCCTTGTCCCCACAGACTCCTCAGTGCACCACTTCAGTTTTTTTTTAACACATCGGTCGTTTCCCACCGAGGCAAGGCGACCCAAAAGAAAGAAAAACCCAAAAAGAAAGAAAAAAACTTTCATTTTCATTCAACACTTTCACCATCACTCATACGTGATCACTGTATTTGCAGAGGCACCCAGATACAACAGTTTAGATAGTCACTCCAAACTGCCAATATCCCAGATCCCTCCTTTAACCTTTTCAGGGCCCATGCCGTAGATCTACGGCTTTATGTTCAGGGTCCAAACCGTAGATCTACGCCATGAGCTCAGCTCACTCTGATAAGCTGTGAGCAGTAAATTTGGGCCTAGATATGAGAGAATACATCTATGTGGTATGTGTGCACCACATAAAACAAATCCTGCAGCACAGTGCATAATGAGAAAAAAAACTGAGACCGTAGTTTTCAATTAAAACAGCAACTTTGCAGTGTTTTTCATAAGTTTTTTATATCTGTATTTGTAATTTCTTGGTCTCATTTGATAGAATGGAAGATATACTACAGAAATAGAGATTATTTTGATTGGTTTTAGTACTGGAAATGGCTTGAAACTGAGCTCAAAGTAGCAGAAATGTTAAATTTTTGCTGATGTTCAAGTGTAAATAAATGACCTCACAAGTCTAATACATGACAGCTGGTGGGTCTAATATACATTCACAAATGTGGTGATATTATTTATACAATTATTACAGTATTACATACCAGTGAATCTTCTCCTTTTTGGTTTGAAAAAAAAATTCATTATGTGAATAAAAAATCAAAATGGGATTCATTTGTTAAGCCTGAAAACATAACTAATGAACAGAGGAAATGTTAGTTTAGTGCCAGGAATGCCTGCATTGTTTATTCTGGATCCTATTTTGAAATTGGAATATTTTGAACTTTGCATTAAATTGGCCAAATTACCAATTTCCAGTCACTTTATTTTGTTGTTCAAACAGTTGACTTGGTGATTTCTTGTGCTCAATCAATAGAATAGAAGTAATACTAGTGAAAAAGCTAAGAATTTGGTTGACTGGCATACTCTAATTGGCCTAAAATGGGAGTCAAAGTCGGCAAAATCACTGATGTGTAAATATCGCCAACACATCAGAATTCACGAGAGCATAATTTTGTCAATTTTCCAATGGTAGATTCTCTACCATTTCATAAGAAAAAATAATAAAATTATTTTTTGAAAATTCTTGGGCCCTGGTGCACACTTTGAAATTTGGCCTCTGGACCCTGAAAGGGGCATTGTACTTCCCATTTTCAGGACTCGAGTCTGGCTAACTGGTTGGTAGACGGCAACCGCCCAGGGAGGTATTACTGTCCTACCAAGTGAGTGTAAAACGGAAGCCTGTGATTGTTTTACACGATGGTAGGACTGCTGGTGTCTTTTTTCTGTCTCATAAGCATGCAAGATTTCAGGTACATCTTGCTACTTCTACTTACGCTTAGGTTACACTACACATTCATGTACACGTTTATGTATACATACTCATCTGAGTTTTCTTTGATTTTATCTTCGTAGTTCTTGTTCTTATTACTTTTCCTTTCATATCCATGGGAAGTGGAATAAGAATCTTTCTGTGGGCACCTAGCTCCCTTGTAGTGCTCCTCTTTCATAGTATTTGACTGGCTGCTGCTCCTCCATACTATCTTCCCCACTACTACCTTCTACCTCCACTACTACCACTACCACCTCCTGCCTATATATACTCCCCCCTTCTCTCCTTTTCGTTAGTGTGACTTTGTAAATGGTCCAGGTCGGACCAAAACGTCGTTGTAAGCTCCTCTCTTCTGTGTGCAGGTTATTTGTAAATCTTTCTTCCTGTAAGCCATGTGTGTTGTAAAAGTAACTAAAATTTATGGAGCAGTGGGCTAGTAACCTTTTTTCCCATATACATTTACTTTCTCCATACTCCCTCCTTCCATTCTGATATCCAGTCTTTCATTACCTAAATTTTTTTTGATATCCTCATCACCCTGCTCTTTTCTATGTTCCCTTTTAATTTCCTTCTTTTACATACCCTTCCAGACTCATCCACCAACCTCTGCAACTTCTTTTCAGAATCTCCCAAAAGCACAGTGTCATAAGCAAAAAGCAACCGTAATAACTCGCACTTTGTGTTAGTCTTTATCTCTTAATTCCTCACCTCATGCCAACACCCAGGCATTCACTTCTCTTACAACCCCATCTTAAATATATTGAACAGCCATAGTGACATCACACATCCCTGTCTAAGGCCTACTTTTACTGAGTAATAATTTCCCTCTTTCCTACATCTCTATCCTGAGCCTCACTATCCTCATAAAAAACTCTTAGCTTCATTTAGTAACCTACCACCTCTTCCATACATTTACATTAACATCTGCCACATTGCTCCCCAGTCCACCCTATCATATGTCTTTGTATCAACTGATAATTTTACATAGGATGGTCATTATACGTACTTTCTTTTATTGGTGGGATACGGCCAACATGCTAAAATAAAATTTAAATTAGCGAAGAGCTAGTAACCCCTTCTCCTGTATAAATTAGTAAATTTAAAATGAAAAACTTTAGTCTTTTCTGCTTTAGGTCACCCTGCCTTGGTGGGATGGGGCCAGTGTGTTGAAAAAAAAAAATCTTAAATTGTCACTTTAAATTTCTTATCTCAATATCTGTTCTCCTAACCCCTTACAAATTGAGGCATATAATATACCTATTATGTAACTAGTTTATGTTTTGCATAACTATGGGCTTTAACATGACAGAAAAATATAAAATGTAAAACAATGTACTTCCAGGGAAAGTAAACTATAACACTCCAAGACATACACAAAACACTTCAGACAGGTGCTTAATTTCAGATGTTTTGATTGAAAAGTATCCAAACATATCTGGAAGCATTGCTGTGATACTATATTATGAACAATGTACATACTACAGGGCAAAAGAGAGCACAGATGCATTACAGAATTCCTGGGCACTCCAGTACAGACCGGGCCGCCGGGGCGTTGACCCCCAGAACTCTCTCCAGGTAAACTCTGCATTGACATAAACACAAAACCACAGCCATCCACAGTCATCCAACTTGGCCCATAGGGTCACAGCAACTCTCACCACACATTTTAAGATTAACATGCACCAAGTACTCACTTTGAGGTAAAAGCAAGTTTTTGACTATAAACCTCACTACATCCAACTAGGCTTAGTAGGTCCACATCAGCCCTCTCTACACACACTTCCAAATCAACAGCAATGTTTGCTACAAGGTTAAGTATCAAAAACTATTATTTTTTGATTATTTAAGAAATTTAAAAAAAAAATATTATTTATCTTGAAAGTGTCAAGAATGTCACTCTATTTTCCCTTATGTTCTTCAGCCTATATATCACAATTTCACATATAGTGCCAATTATCAGGAACATAATCCACTCGAGTTCACTGTGCCTTAGATCTAATTCTAATGAATTATTCCTTATAGGGCTTGGTATCCCTGCAACGCTTGGTTGATCACTCACAAGCTCTTGCGACTATCTTGTTTAACAATTCTGACTGAGAAATGACTTCAATACTGCATTTTTTCATGATCCCCTTCAGTAAAAATTTTAACATGACATAATGACTTCGTGACATTTGTTTTTTGTGTGAAGTTGTGAACCTTCTCTTGTATAAATGAAATTAGTTTACAAAAATCTTTAATATTTATTATCAAAGCTAATTCAGCATCACTCATCAGGCAACTTTCCACACACCATTCAGTGCACTTGGTCAGTCTCCTGAGGGTTGCTCTACCTACACATTCCCAAAGATTATGGGGCCAGCGAAAGCCAATGAAATGCTCCTCTTCAACAAAAAGGTAAGTGAATACAAATACAGTGGACCCCCGGTTAACGATATTTTTTCATTCCAGAAGTATGTTCAGGTGCCAGTACTGACCGAATTTGTTCCCATAAGGAATATTGTGAAGTAGATTAGTCCATTTCAGACCCCCAAACATACACGTACAAACGCACTTACATAAATACACTTACATAATTGGTCGCATTGGGAGGTTATCGTTAAGCGGGGGTCCACTGTACAGTAGAACCCCAGTTTTCATAATTAATCCGTTCTAGAAGGTTGGCCTGAATCCAAAATGGCCGAAAACCGAAGTAATATTTCCCATAAGAAATAATGTAAATCCAGTTAATCTGTTTCAGACACCCAAAAATATTAAAAAATACATTTTATAGAGAATAACTATTGTTTTACATACAGAAAACAATGAGAAATAAATATAAATGACTAATTTTAATGATAAATGAACATTACATACCTTTATTGAAGACTCTTCTTGGTGAGTAGTATTTATTTGTAGTCCCAAAGGGCTACATCCCAAGCTTATACCTACCAGCTACATACACTGCAGTCTACAGCCATATTATTACCATCAACATACCACGTTCACTGAGTTTAATCATTTCTAACAACTACCTTTAGATGCCATCATAAACAAAGGGAGAAGTTGAACATCAAAATGGTATATAATACCGACAGGTTGGTAGATAAGACACATAGGCAACAGTTAGGCAACTTTATTCCGAAACGTTTCGCCTACACAGTAGGCCTCTTGGTACAGAAAACACCTTGGACAACCCTTTCAAGTGAGAACTGTTGGATCTGAGAGGGACCTGACCTCTCTGGCTACATTCTCACTACTACTACTACTCTGCACCTCTCCTTCCGACAGTATTTAAGTCTCCGCACTGTCACTTGATCTTCAGATAGTTCCTGACTATGGAACTGAACTTCTCCAGGCTGAGGGACTGACAACCTCAAATTCTACGACTTCAAGGGTGATGGACTGATTACATCGTCTTCACATCTCTACTGTTCCTGCCTACTTTCTGTATTCGACTGAAGAAGCCTACTGTGTAGGCGAAACGTTTCGGAATAAAGTTGCCTAACTGTTGCCTATGTGTCTTACCTACCAAAGGGAGAAGTAATGAATAATTCATGCCAAGAATTGTAAACAAAAGCCTTGTGTACTATTAAGGGTGGTTACTGGGCCATTGCAGATGATTCATACACGCTTTCTCTGAAGCTGGACCAGAGAAAACATAATGTTTACCCTCCACCCGACCCCCTCCACTCGATAGCATATAAACATTGCATGTTTATATTGTATGTAATGTGTTATAGTATAATTTTGAAGAAAATATAGATGGATTAATGAAAATTTTTATATTAACGTAAAATGGGACATTTAATGTGCCCAAGAATGAGTCACGAACATATGAGCGGCTCAGGTGGATGCATCTGGTACCATCAATTTCTGAGCCGATGTACGAAACCGGGGGGGAAATTTCGCCAAAAAAGTGCTTGAAATTCGAATTGGATGATTTCTGCACCGGCTGAAAACTGGGGGTCCACCATGTGCTTATCTTATTGTCTTTACCAAATTTGGAGTTTGGCTAATGGGGCTTCTACCTCACATTCTTACATTTATCAGAGTTACATATGCCACTGATATTATTCTGTTTATTACAATTCATGAGTCATAATGGCTTTGAGGGGACTTGAGCTAGAGTTCATCATGGCCATTGTGGTCACAGTGGGATCCATGCTGACCTCCCAGTGGTGTATAAATATACCTAGTTGGATGAATCTTATTGTAGCCAGCTGGCCGAGTGGCTTGCACACTGACCTGGAGTTTTACGACTCGCTTGCCATGAGTTCGAGCCCCACCCATACCATGGTTTATTTGCAATCGTGTTATTACGATTTCGTGAGTCTGTTTGTTAACCTCCAGCAGGACATTTTATGTCCACCTTTATCTCTCTCTCACTTTCTCATCTTAGTAGTTATATGTTAGTTTTATTATTCTACATTGTACATTTATATTGTGTATCTTATAAGCTACATTTTATTTTAGTATTACTACTTTAAAGAGTACTATTTCATTGTCAGAACTGGTATTTTATTTAAATATTATTACCCCATTCATTGTTCTGTTTATTTTATTGTAAAGTATTATGGATTTCCAATTGTCATACTGTATTGTATTTTATATTGTACTACGTTGTCTTTTATACTGTTTCTGGATAATCTAGATTAGCATTACCATCTCAAATTATATTATTTTTATATTTAATAATCTTAAAAATAGTTACCATTATCATTTTTTATTTCTACTATTTTATTGTACAAGTACTTTTTTTACTCTGCAATACTAATATCTTGCTGTCATCATATTTTTGATCCCTTAATACTCCCTTAATGCCTCTTGCTTGTACTTACCAACATTCTTTTTATCATTGCAGTTAAATCTTTTTTATAAAAATATGATTTCTTTAATTGCCATTATTGAAGCCCATTAACCCTTTTAAGTCCAGACCCTCACAATAAAACTTCTTCTCAATAACCAACAACGTCATCCCCCACAAAACATTTTGTTTTCTTGTGAAGTGGGAGAAAATTATTTTTTGAAGGTAATAACACCAAAAGAGCAAAGTTTGATGGAAAACTCATGGAATTATGCAGGTGCAAAATGGCCTCAAAACAATTTACACCGGCAATTTTGCCCACTTTCAGTCCTATTTTAGGCCAATTTTGTTGTTCTAATCAACTAAATTTTTAGCTGTTTTGCTAGTACAGCCTCTAAAGCCAAGACAGCAGTGCCTAAGTATGCACAACAAGGCTAACAGATTACTTGGATTTATCTCAAGAAGTAAGTAACAGAAGTCCAAAAGTTATTTTACAGCTCTATACATCACTAGTGAGGCCTCATTTAGATTATTCCACACAGTTTTGGTCTCCTGACTACTCTGTGGCTGAAGAAATACTTCCTAACATCCCTGTGATTCATCTGTGTCTTCAACTTCCAACTGTGTCCCCTTGTTGCTGTGTCCCATCTCTGGAACATCCTGTCTTTGTCCACCTTGTCAATTCCTCTCAGTATCTTGTAAGTTGTTATCATGTCCCCCCTATCTCTTCTGTCCTCCAGTGTTGTCAGGTTGATTTCCCTTAACCTCTCCTCATAGGACATACCTCTTAACTCTGGGACTAGTCTTGTTGCAAACCTTTGCACTTTCTCTAGTTTCTTTACATGCTTGGCTAGGTGTGGGTTCCAAACTGGTGCCGCATACTCCAATATGGGCCTAACGTACACGGTGTACAGGGTCCTGAACGATTCCTTATTAAGATGTCGGAATGCTGTTCTGAGGTTTGCCAGGCGCTCATATGCTGCAGCAGTTATTTTGTTGATGTGCGCTTCAGGAGATGTGCCTGGTGTTATACTCGCCCCAAGATCTTTTTCCTTGAGTGATGTTTGTAGTCTCTGGCCCCCTAGACTGTACTCCATCTGCGGTCTTCTTTGCCCTTCCCCAATCCTCATGACTTTGCACTTGGTGGGATTGAACTCCAGGAGCCAGTTGCTGGACCAGGTCTGCAGCCTGTCCAGATCCCTTTGTATTTCTGCCTGGTCTTCGATCGAATGAACTCTTCTCATCAACTTCACGTCATCTGCAAACAGGGACACCTCGGAGTTTATTCCTTCCGTCATGTCGTTCACAAATACCAGAAACAGCACTGGTCCTAGGACTGACCCCTGTGGGACCCCGCTGGTCACAGGTGCCCACTCTGACACCTCGCCACGTACCATTACTCGCTGCTGTCTTCCTGACAAGTATTCCCTGATCCATTGCAGTGCCTTCCCTGTTATCCCTGCTTGGTCCTCCAGTTTTTGCACTAATCTCTTGTGTGGTACTGTGTCAAACGCCTTCTTGCAGTCCAAGAAAATGCAATCCACCAACCCCTCTCTCTCTCTCTCTTGTCTTACTGCTGTCACCATGTCATAGAACTCCAGTAGGTTTGTGACATGGGATTTCCCGTCTCTGAAACCATGTTGGCTGCTGGTGATCAGATCATTCTTTCTAGATGTTCCACCATTCTTCTCCTGACAATCTTTTCCATGTTTTGCATGCTATACATGTCAGTGACACTGGTCTGTAGTTTAGTGCTTCATGTCTGTCTCCTTTTTTAAAGATTGGGACCACATTTGCTGTCTTTCATGCCTCAGGCAATCTCCCTGTTTCGATAGATGTATTGAATATTGTTGTTAGGGGTACACATAGCACCTCTGCTCCCTCTATCAGGACCCATGGAGAGATGTTATCTGGCCCCATTGCCTTTGAGGTATCTAGCTCACTCAGAAGCCTCTTCACTTCTTCCTCGGTTGTGTGTACTGTGTCCAGCACATGGTGGTGTACCCCACCTCTCTGTCTTTCTGGAGCCCCTTCTGTCTCCTCTGTGAACACTTCTTTGAATCTCTTGTTGAGTTCCTCACATACTTCACGGTCATTTCTTGTTGTCTCTCCTCCTTCCTTCCTTAGCCTGATTACCTGGTCCTTGACGGTTGTTTTCTTCCTGATGTGGTTGTATAACAGCTTCGGGTCAGATTTGGCTTTTGCTGCTATGTCGTTTTCGTATTGACGTTGGGCCTCCCTTCTTATCTGTGCATATTCGTTTCTGGCTCTACGACTGCTCTCCTTATTCTCCTGGGTCCTTTGCCTTCTATATTTCTTCCATTCCCTAGCACACTTGGTTTTTGCCTCCTTGCATCTTTGCGTGAACCATGGGCTCATCCTGGCTTTTTCATTATTCCTGTTACCCTTGGGTACAAACCTCTCCTCAGCCTCCTTGCACATTGTTGCTACATATTCCATCATCTCATTAACTGGCTTCCCTGCCAGTTCTCTATCCCACTGAACCTCATTCAGGAAGTTCCTCATTCCTGTGTAGTCCCCTTTCCTGTAGTTTGGTTTCATTTGTCCTGGCCTTTCTGCTTTCCCCTCCACTTGTAGCTCTACTGTGTATTCGAAGCTCAAAACCACATTATCGCTGGCCCCAAGGGGTCTTTCATATGTGATGTCCTCAATATCTGAACTACTCAAGGTGAATACAAAGTCCAGTCTTGCTCGTTCATCCTCTCCTCTCTCTCTTGTAGTGTCCCTTACGTGTTGGTACATGAAGTTTTCCAGTACCACCTCCATCATCTTAGCCCTCCATGTATCTTGGCCCCCATGTGGGTCCAAGTTCTCCTATTCGATCTCCTTGTGGTTAAAGTCGCCCATGATCAGGAGCTTTGCCCTGCATGCATGAGCTCTTCTGGCCACTGCAGCCAGTGTGTCAACCATCGCTCTATTGTTCTCGTCATACTCTTGCCTTGGCCTCCTGCTGTTCTGTGGTGGGTTATACATCACTGCAATTATCACCTTGGGACCACCAGAGTGAAGCGTTCCCGATATGTAATCACTTTCTTCTCCGCTGTCTCCTCTCTCCAGTTCATCAAAATTCCATCGATGTTTGATCAGCAATGCCACTCCTCTACCCCCCCTGTTCCTTCTGTCTTTTCTCAGGATCTGGTATCCCGCTGGAAAGATGGCATCTGTTATCATACCTGTAAGCTTGGTTTCTGTGATCGCTATGATGTCTGGTGATGCCTCTTTGACTCTTTCGTGCCACTCCTCCCACTTGTTTGTTATTCCATCAGCGTTTGTGTACCATACCTTCAGTTTCCTTTCCAACACTGTGGTTTGGGGGGCCTGTGGGGGTGGGAGACCTGGTAGCATACTGTGGGATTCTATGGTTGGGGGTTGGGTGGAAGCTGTGGGTATGGATTGTATTGTGTGTTGGGATGGTGTGATAGGTTGTGGGGTTCTGAGGATAGTTGTGTGTGTGCTTGCCCTTGCTGCTCTGTTCTGCTCTGACTGACCTCTGCTTGTCTCCTTTCCTAGCTCCTTTCGCTTTTTTGTCCTCTCCCTCAGCTGCTGTCTCTCTGTTTGTGTTCTGTCTCTGTCTAGGAACACCTTCTTGTACTCTTCCGAGCTTTTCAACCGTGGTTTCTCTTGGAGGATCCTGTTCCACACTGTTTCTGTCCTGAGAATCAGCTTGATCGGTCGGTTTCTCCCCTTCAAGTACCCCCCTATTCTCTGAAAATTTACAATCTCATCCATGTCTTCTCCCCCTATTTCCATGATGATTTTCTCAATCTCCTTTCTTTCTTCCTGCCGTCTTTCAGTGTGTGTCCTTTCCTCTCTCTCCCGAAGCCCATGGATAATCACTGATTTTGCCCTTTCCTCCTCCCATTGCCTCTCCCTCTGTGACTCTGGTTCCTGTCTGTATGTGGTCATTTTCTCCCTTGATTTTTCCAGTGGCTCTTGGTAGCATGGTTGTGCCTCAGCATTTGACCTATCTCCCTCTCCATCTGCACCCATCTGCTCTTCCCTTCCACTCCCTGGCCCTTCTTTGCAAGCTGATATGACCTTAGCATAATTCATATCTCCTTCCTTCCTGTTCAGCCTCTCAGCTTCGTATGGTGTGTCTTCTCTGGTCACTACCCCTGAGACTTGCTTCAGCCTGTTTACCTCAAATTCTAGGACCTTTACCCTGGCTACTGCAGTTTCGACTTGTGCCTCCCAATTCTTCGTCTCCTTCTCCAACCTCTTTTCCCATTTCACAGAGAGCTCTTTCTCCATTTTTTCAGAAAGCTCTCCTAATTTTCTCTCCCATTCTTGCTCTATCCTTTTCCACTGTTCCTCCATCCATTCCTCCCTACCAGTACCATTGTCATCTGATCCCTGATTCCTGTGAGTCCCAACCATTTTTTTTTTTTTTTTAGTGAAAGAGAGAGAGAAAGAGAAAAAGAAAAAGGGGGAGAGAGTGAGAGAGAGGGAGAAAGAGAGAGAAGGGGAGCCTAGAAGGAGGGGAAATGAAGGGAAAAAGGGGGAGAAAGTGAGAGAGAGGGAAAAGGTAAGAGAGAGGGGGGGAGTGACAAGGGAAGAGAGAGAGAGAGAGAGAAAAGAAGAGGAAGAGAGAGAGGAAGAGAGAGAGAGGGAGGAGAGAGAGAGGAAGAAGGAGAGAGAGAGGAAGAGAGTGAGAAAGAGTGAGAGGAAGAGAGAGAGGATGAGAGAAAGGGAGAGAGAGAGAGAGAGGAAGAGAGAGGAGAGGAGAGGGAGAGAGATGGGGGGGGGAAAAGAAGGGTTATAGGGTCACTTCACGGGAAGGTGTGAAATCCTGTGTGTGTGTGTGTGTGTGTGTGTGTGTGTGTGTGTGTGTGTGTGTGTGTGTGTGTGTGTGTGTGTGTGTGTGTGTGTGTGTGTGTGTGCGCGCGCGCGCGCGCGCGAGTGCGTGCGTGCGTTCATGCATGTGTGTGTGTGTGTGTGTGTGCTACAGCTATTCAAGTGCCTAACAGCAGAGCCTGTTCTCACCTAGTGTGTGTGCATATGTTTATGTAAACAGTCCTTATTTCCCACGTATGTACTGTATTGCATATGTACCCGATCTCTTGGTTCCCACTGTACTGTCTTATGTGTTTAAAATTACGTTCAAAAATAAATACACTAGGCTTCGCCTATATGCCGCTACCTCTAAATTGTATTAAATGCCAGTAAATGCTGCTTATTCTAATTCTGATAGCTTGAGGAGATATCATGTGGGGTTCGAACACGTGGATAGGGTAAAGAAATACTCACGTAAGCTGCAAGTACGTATATTACGGATAATGTGGGTAGCGCCCTAACAGCCGTGACCTGCCTCCTTGCTCACTCTCCTAAGACTAACCAACCCCAGTACCCATATGTGAGGGGGATGTTTGAAATACTGCTGTGGTCAGCACAATATGAATACAGACAGTGATTCACGCAGAGACGGTTGGTAGTGAGTCATCTACTGGTACACTGGTTACTGGTAACTGGTTACTGGAACTGGTACTGCTACTGAGAGCTCGGCGACGCTAACGTATGTCGTCCCGACATACAACTAATACAAACTAGAGATGGCAGGTATACGGCTTGGGCTGATTCTATACAATGTCAAAGTACACAACAATTGAACATTATAACATACATAAGTAGAACATTGGAATGGAAGCTTACATAACTGAAACTGTAATGCAATACAAGGTATAATATAGCACAACTCATCGAATGAAACTCAACGTTGGGATTACACAATAGAAGTGATAAAAAAAAATTTGATCGATCGATCTGTATTCATGTGATCTACGGATTCTGAGGAAGGAATATATACAAAGAAAGAGTGTTTTTATTTATTTATTTATTTATTTACAATTTGAGCACACATACAGAGGTACAAAAAAATACAGATAAGAGCAGCATGCCAAAGCCACTTATACTATGCATAGCATTATGGGCTGGCTTAAAATTAACTTAAGATTAACTAAGCAATGATGAAATCAGTGATAAAACATTAATGTAAACAGATTACTATAAAGCACAAGTGAGTATTACAAAGACAGGTCATATGGTTGCATGCATTGTTGTACATTCAGTAGAATGGAGTATTCTGTTAGGTAGTGTATTTAAAAAATAATAAAGTTAGATTGGGTTTTAGGTTTAACATTTATGTGATATAATTGTGAGAAACATTTAAGATATACAATTTATAAGGTTCAGTTATTCAGTATTTATTTGGTTTTGGGTGAGTAAGTGATCTTTGAGAAGAGACTTGAATTTATAAACAGGTAGTGTTTCTTTTATATTTACAGGTAATGAATTCCAGATTTTAGGGCCTTTTATGTGCATTGAGTTTTTGCATAGCGTGAGATGGACACGAGGAACATCAAAGAGTGATCTGTGCCTTGTGTTATGGTCATGTGTTCTGTTGAGGTTGGCAAGGAGATGTTTGAGGGGAGGGTTAATATCAGAGTTAAGTGTTCTATGTATGTAATAGGTGCAGTAATAAGTATGGATGTTTTGTATGGTGAGTAGGTTGAGTGTATTGAATATTGGTGGAGTGTGCTGCCTGTAGTGAGTATTTGTTATCATTCTAACTGCAGCCTTTTGTTGGGTAATTAGTGGTCTGAGATGGTTACTTGTTGTTGAGCCCCATGCACAAATTCCATAGGTGAGATAGGGGTAAATAAGAGAGTGATATAGGGCCAGGAGGGCTGACTGTGGAGCATAGTACCGTATCTTCGATAGTATGCCTACAGTCTTGGAAATTTTCTTAGAAATTTGTTGTATATGTGTATGAAATTTGAGTCTATTATCAAGGTGGATTCCTAAGAATTTTCCCTCTGTTAGCTTTGTGATAGGTGATCCGTTTATCATTATGTTAAGAGGGACATCTGTAGCTCTGTTACCAAACTGAATGAAGTAGGTTTTGTCAATGTTTAGTGTAAGTTTGTTAGTCCTCATCCAGGTAGATATTTTCTGTAATTTGGTATTTACAGTATTGGCTAGCGTGACTGGGCTCGGGTGGGAGAAGACGTATGTAGTGTCATCTGCAAATAGTGTGGGTTTGAGTAATTGCGAAGCATTTGGTAGGTCATTTATGTATAGGAGAAAGAGAAGAGGGCCAAGGACACTTCCCTGTGGGACACCAACTGTAATTGGTTGTGCAGAAGAGTTTGCCCCATTTGCGTACACATATTGGCTTCTGTTGCTGAGGTATGACTTGAGGTAGTTGAGGGAGTGCCCTCTTATACCATAGTGTGACAATTTTACGTGGAGCAAGTCATGGTCAACTGTATCAAAAGCTTTACGTAAGTCAATGAAGATCCCCAGTGGGACTTCTTTTTTCTCTATTGCAGTGTATATATGTTCTAGCATGTGTATAATAGCATCATTAGTATTTTTATTAGGCCTGAATCCAAATTGGCAGGGGTTGAGTATGTTTTGGGAGATAAGGTAGGAGTAGATTCGTTTATGAATTAATTTTTCAAAGATTTTTGAGAGAGGGTGTAAGTTGGATATTGGCCTATAGTTATTCAACTCTGTTTGGTCTCCTCCTTTGTGGATCGGGGTGACCCTTGCTATTTTGAGTACTGTAGGGAAGGTGGAGGATTCAATGGATTTGTTAAAGAGTGTTGCAATGATTGGTGATAGCACTTGTGACACTTTTTTGTATATAAAGGGTGGTAAGGTATTTAAATCTCCTGCCTTGTTTTTTAGTGTGTTGATAATAAGGGAGACTTCGTATGGGTTAGTCGGAGCTAGGAACAGTGTGTTCGGGTAGTTGCCAGTGAGGTAGTCATTTGGTGGGGTATCTGAGCTTGGGATTTTATTGGCAAGGTTTTGTCCTATAGTGGAGAAGAAATCATTGAGTCTGTTTGCTGTTTCTGTTGGTGGGAGTTGGGGTTCATCTGATTTTGCTAATTTTATTTCGCTATTTCGTGATATCTTTTTTGTTCCCAGAATTTCTGATAGGGTTTTCCAGGTCTTTTTTACATCACCTCGTAAGTTGGATAATCTGTTCTCATAATACAATTTTTTTGCCCTTCTTATCAGGCTGGTTAGGATTGACGAGTAACGTTTTGTTTGGTCTCTGGTTATGTGACCCATTCTGTACTGTTTTTCATATTGGTGTTTTGTATTTATGGATTTGAGAATGCTGGGTGTTAGCCAGGGACTGTTCAGTCTCTTAGCTGTCATCTGTTTAGTTTTTTTAGGGCAGTGCTTGTTATAGAGGTATTGGGTCTTTTTTAGAAAATTATTAATACATTCGTCAATATCTGTATAGATTTCTAGCTCAGTGTGCCAGTCAATGTTTGCTACTGCTGTTGTGAAGTTATTAATGGCTGCCTCATTGTGAAGTCTGAAGGTGACTTTAGTGTTTAGTAGTTTAACAGAAAGGCAGATTCGGTGCACTCAAATCTAGACTGTTAACTCTCAGAATTCGGAGAGAACGTGAACACAAAAAAAAATTCTTGAATACTGATAAGTTGATACTGTAATTATTCATCTATACAGGTTATTTACATTTAACCCCAACTCTGCTAGGGTAAGATTGACATATGCAGAATGGGTGTCATCTCTGGGAGGATCAAACTCTGTTGCACTGGCTAACTCATGCCGTATTTGAGGCAAATCTGAATTGGAAGTTACAAATGATACTTGAGGATTTCTCAATACCTGTCGTGTACGTAGGGAATAACGACATTCAGGTTGATCGTCTGACTGAGTATCAGAGGAAGAGAGTACAGGATCAGGAGGATTGTCAGAGTCTGTCACAGTAGTCTGGGTTGGAACATCATTATCATCACATACTAACTTCATATGATCTAATTGCGATTCTTTATACTGACCAGTACTAATTTCTCTAACCTTATACTTATTACCAGTGATATGTTCAACTACTCAATAAGGACCAACAAACTTTTGATCAAGCTTTGGCATTGCAGACGTTTTGTTAAAGTTAGTCAGCATAACTCTCGAACCTACTTTGATTTTGGATGGCTTTGCTCGAGTGTTTGCGACTCTTGTAAATTCTGCTGTTGATTTATGAAGTGTTTCACGGATTCTTCTAAAAACACTTTGAGCTAAGCTGGTACGAGTTGCTATGAAATCATCAGGGTTGTAATTTGGTTTTGGATTAGAATACAACAACTCGTAAGGCAAACGTTTATCTACACCGTACAATGCATAATGTGGAGTGTCACCTATAGAAACATTGTAAGCAGAATTTATAGCACACTGCACATCAGGTATGACTTCATCCCAAGTTTCACTGTTGGGATTGATAGTGGCTCTCAAGACATCAAGTACTTTTTTATTGGTTCGTTCCGCTAACCCATTGCTGGCAGGATGATGAGGAACAATGGTGGATTTAGAGATCTTGTACAAGGTACACAAATTTTCAAGAATCTCATTACAGAATTCACCTCCATTATCTGTTACTAGGGACTTAGGGGTGGTATGCCTGCAGATAATGCGTTCTTTAAACGCTTTAGCTACTGTCTCGGCAGTCTTATCTGCAATAGGAACTAACTCACAATATCTGGTGAAATGGTCTACCATAACACAGATGTTTGTTGCCTTGGAGGGAACATTGGAAATTAGTTAACAAATCTAGCGCAACTCTTTCCCACGGTTCGCTAGTAGTTGGATATACTTGGATTGGATTAGGACCATTAGCATTACCTTTATGTTGCATGCAGACACTACATTTCTTAACATACTCAGAAATATCAGTTGCCATACGAGGTCAAAAGTATTTCAATCTGGCTTGTTTTACTGAACGATCCATACCAGGGTGTGCAACACCTGGTACATCGTGAACTAGCTGTAAGGCTACATTCACTAGTGACTGTGGAATTACTAACTGGTATACTCTTCTGCTAGGAGTACCCAACTTGGCTGTTCGATACAGTAATTCTTGGTTCATGACAAAGTCACTGATGGGTGCTGGTGGCTTCACAGTCAGAATAAGATCTTCCTGGAGCAGGAATCGAATCACACCAGACCACATGGGATCTGTTCATTGAGCATTCTTTACATCTTCAGCACTAAATGGAGGGTCTGCAGTTACTATACTAACATGTCGCGATAAGGCATCTGCGACTACATTTGACTTGCCAGGTAAGTGTTCAAAGGTGGGATTGAACTCTTGGATAGTCAAGGTCCATCTGGCTAACCTTCCAGTAGGTTGTTTGTTCTGGAATAAAGGTATCAGTGGAGCATGGTCTGTCAAGACATGAACAGAGTACTGATAAATAATGTCTCAGAAGTGCTTTAAAGACCATACTATTGCTAAAGCTTCTTGCTCAGTTACTGTATAATTACGTTCAGCCTTTGTAAGGACTCGGCTAGCAAATGCAACTGTGTTGTACTTGCCATCAGTCGTCTGAGCTAGTACGGCACCTATGCCAATGGAACTAGCATCAGTTGTCAGATAGAAGGGCTTAGAAAAATCTGGAAATTTCAAAATTGGAGCAGATGTTAGCTTTTCTTTTAGAGTTTGGAATGCTCTTTCTTGACAGAAGGTCCAAACAAAAGGAGCATCTTTCTTAAGCAACTCAGTCAGAGGAGCAGCTATGGAAGAAAAATTAGCAATGAAAGATCTATAAAAACCTGCTAAGCCCACCAAGGATCTTACGGCATCAGCAGTTTTGGGTGTTGGAAAATTTAGTACTGCAGTTACTTTACTTTGGTCAGTTGTAACCCCTCTAGGAGTGACTACGTGACCAAGAAACTTAATTTCTGATCTGAAAAATTGACATTTAGACAGTTTGATCTTTAAATTGGCTTCTTCAAGCTTACCAAGTACTACATCAAGTCTTTTCAAGTGTGTATCCACGTCTTTAGACATGACGATTACGTCATCTAAGTACACCATAAGTGCATTACCTATGAGACCTCTAAAGATATTAGTCATGAGCCTTGAGAACGTGATAGGGGAGGATCGTAATCCAAACGCCATACGGAGGAAGTGATAATGACCTGTAGGAGTGGAGAATGCAGTTAGCTCTTGGCTGTCCTCGTGAAGAGGGACTTGCCAAAACCCTTGTAACAAATCCAGGGTTGAAAAGACTTTATCTCCGATGTTACGTAAAAGATCACCCAGTACAGGAAGTGGGAAGCGATCTGGAATGGTTTTCGCATTTAACTTCCTAAAGTCAATTACTGGGCGCCAAGTACCATCCTTCTTAGGTACTAGGATCAAGGGTGCATTCCAAGGTGAATTGCTAGGTGCAATAACTCAATCATCAAGCATTTGATTAATTAATTCTTCTGCGACAACAACTTGTGAATGAGGCATTCTGTACGCAGGTATGTAGATAGGTCTAGTACCAGGTTCAAGTGGAATATGATGGGACAATAAGTTCGTTATACCCATCTTCTCACCTGGTAAGGCAATGGCTTTACGACGTTTGTTCAACAGAGTCAACAAACGCCTGACTTCATCTGGGAAGTCAGTGGGAGCTAAGTCTTTCTCCTCAACTGGTGGAACAGATTGATCCAGTGAAGTGGATGACTCCCCGGCAGAAATAGCACCGACCCACTGGTCAGGTGACAACTCATCCTCTACCTGAACAGGGTAAGGATAGTGAACAAGGTCATCAAGATTGGTATTAGCTCTGAGACGAACACTGTGACCAGAAGTGTTAGCTAGGAAGAAATGGATCTTACTATCTCTTACAACATGTAAGGATGGTTCAACAAATAGACCTTTTACTTTGCAGGAATCACTGTCAACTAGGACGTTATCACCATCTGGAACACTAGGAACAACTACAGACACTCTAGTGAGAGCACTAGCTGCAACAGAGACGTCTTTCTGCAGATGGCATGTGACATCAACAAGAGATGGCATTACTAGTTTCAAGTAATCATTTTCTGACAAGGCATCCCCTGTGGAGAAACTACTACTTGAACTAGCAATCATTGCAAGGATAGGTTGTGCACTCAAGGCAGTCTGAGTGTCCTCGGACACTTGAGGCAACACACTATCCTGCAAGTCTGAAGGTATAGGTGGAACACAGACGGGAGTGACAGAATTACCAGTGCCTGACCGCTTGGGTACGCTACTGGAGAATGCATTGGCTTGTAAGGACTTAATCCGTACATCATACTCTGCAGCAGTATGACAGATTTCTGATCCAAGCTGGTAACCCCAGAATGGAACGATCAAGTCGTCAATTTGGGCATGCCATCGGTACGGGTCGAGCACAATGCGTAAGTCTCGCATGGAAGCAAATCCCAGTAGAAGGTCACCAGGGAAAGTAATCTGGTCGACAACAAGGAAGGAAGCAGTGAAGTCTCTACCTTGGATAGAAAAAGTTAGGGAAGTCCGACCTCGGACACGCAGGTGAGAGCCAGCTACTCCACTAAGGGAGGACACATGAGTCGGTTCTACGAGAAGGACATGTAGTAACTGCTTATCCTTAAACAAACTAGACCTAATAATATTGACTTGCGCACCAGAGTCCATTAACAAATGAACGGGCGCATTATGAACAGATGCTTGCACTATAGGGCCTATGGTTGCATTGGAAGTTATGTGCAAACAAAAAGGTGAATTGTCATCAGAAAAGACTTGTTCCACTTCATCCCCAAAATCATCTATGTCAGAGACATGTGAAGCAACATCATCAGCAGTATTGTCATTCTCGAGACTGCTTAAGGCTTCAAAGGAATTGTGAACGGGAATGGTGTACTCATTATCACCTACTGTCACCATGGGACGGTTTGACTGGGGCGCTCGAATTCCCCCGAATTGGAAGAATGAGCCTGGTTCTGGTTAGTTTGAGAACCACGACGTCTGTTTCCTCTACGGGTTCTGTGGTTGGAACGGCCACGGAAAGACCTAGCGTACTGAAGGTTGTAGAGAGCATTGCACTCAGATGTGTCATGTCCATGTATTCTATGATAAGTACAGTACGGCAGTGACTGGTACTCATCATCAGTACGACGTCTCTTAGGGTAACTATCAGGACAAATAATTGCAATATGGCCACGGAAACCACAGTTGTAACAAGTCCGCTGACTATGGTTACTGAATGTACTATGAATACTACGAGGTTTATAACGACTCTGTACACTGGTCCTTGGTGATCTCTGAGATGGTTGACGACCACGATTTGTCGCTGTGGTGCAAACAAGAGGTGGTGCAGACTGAGGCATAGGTGTGAAATTACTTTTGATACATGGAAAAGTACCCTGGGGGCACAAGGAACGTACATGATTTAGGGCTGTAAGTGGTTCCATCGTCACAGTTGGAGGATTAGCCTCATAAGCACACACGGAAGCAGGTGGCATTAGTTCTTTAATTGCTCCAAAAGCTGCTATTTTAGCAAACGGTTCTGTGAATGGTTTAACCTCGTCAGGGACAAAAGCTGAGGACTGGACAGCATTGATAAATGATGATAAAAGTTTGTCTAATCTAACAGCAAAGGCACTCAACGATTCATTAGTCATGGGTGTAGCATTCACTAGTTCCCTAAGAACGACATATGGATCAGCTGTTTTAACTGGTACAAGGAAAGAACGAATCAGTTCCTCATATTGTGACCACTTAGTAATATTCCTCAAGTCACGCATATCAAGGAGATCAACAACGTGAACAGCAGCAGGGGATCGATGAAGAGCTTCTTTAGCAAGTCTGATAAGACTTTCCTCTGAAGGAGGACCTTCAACTAGAGCCTTAGCATGAGAACGAATGGCAGTAAACCATGCTTCAAGACTATGTACATGGCCATTGAATAAAGGTAACGCATCAAGGGAATCATGAGTATAACTATAGTATCTCAGTGTCTGGGTCGGTCTGTCAGTCGCTGAACTGTGAGGACTGATGACAGCAGCAGCAGTAGCCTGAGAGGTCTGAGTGTCGACATTCACTAAAGTATCACTTGACGGTATATGAGACATAATGGCAAAGTAACACGAGAACAAATAAGGCAAAAATAATGAACAATAAAAATGATATAAAATTCTAGAATTGAAATAAAAGATATACAACTAATTCTGCAGAAGTAATAAAAAAAAATGTCTAAGATACACTGCAAGAAGGACAAATCAATGTAAAGGACTATTGGCCAAGAAAAAAAAATTACATTGAAATATACAAGTAAAAATATTACTGGAGACTGAATTAAATGCAAAATGAGCTGTCTTTACTCTTGCTAATAAAGGAATTAATTAATAAAATTTTAAATCAATGTAAAAAGTATAAAATAAAATCACTAAATTGTATGCAACGAGAGATAACTGGGAAATTTAAATATTCTCTAAAAATGTATAAACAAAATTAAAATATAATGCAAAGACAACATCAGGAAAATTAATAAAATGAAAAACAAGATGCAATAATGAACTGAGAATAATAATGCATAAAAATATCAATAAAAGAAAATAATTCACTGCAGAACTAGTGCAACAAAATAAGGTGTAGAAATAATCACTGCAATAATAAAGTCTCACTGGGAAAACTCAGGTTAAATAATAAAATAAAAATATGAATAAAAACTGATTGAACACTTTAACTCTTAATTGTTAGACAAAACAATTTACTCAAACAGAGTAAAGAAAACACTTTACGTTAAAAAGAAATTGAAATTATATCAAGAGTGAATTTGTTCAAAGAAATATAAAAATTATGAATAAAAATTAAAACAAGGAACAAAACGGGAAGTGTAACACTTACAAGTGGTGAGGCAAGTGTAACACTTACAAGTGGCGGGGCACACAACACTTAATCACGTATTCATTATTTTAGTATATTCTTACAACAAAATCTTGCTGTGACTGATACGACAAAAATTTGCTGGCAAAAATAATGGTACACAAGTCTGCGAAAAAATTAGAGGAATGAGACACTGCTGGCATACGAAAAAAAGGTACACATAGAAATAAATGGATAATTTAGTATACTGGGGTGAATATCACTGCATGAAATACAATGACAATTACTGGAGAATACAATGCTGAAAGAATACAATAAGAAATGAATCACTTCACACAGAGTGACTGACTGGTACACTACACAATAATACTTACTACAGACAGAGAGTAGCATAAAAAAAAAACACAGATAAAAAAGATATGAGCGAAAACACTGAAAAAATATTGCAAAAATAACGAGTCAAAGAAACACTGAGTCTACACTGAAAACACAAGGCTTAGAGTACACAAGAAATTCACTATAAATGTCTCACACATGCAAATGTCTTTAAATGCAAGAAAAATGTCTCTAAACAGAAAATTATGGAGTCTGGAGTGGTCTACGGTGATGGTGACGAGGGTAGGTTGTCGAAGGTTGTCCTGCGCGGTGATGACTGACGCCTCCTACACTCACTGTTGTTGGAAGATATGCGCTTTCTCGGTGAACTCACATAACTGGTTTTATTGTTGGCGCTCAGCTACAATCTTGACCAATTATGTGAGCCAAAACAGTATTAGGACCCGGTACAAGGGTGCAAACAACCACAGGTAGACGAGGTGGATGGCTGGTGGTGGTGTGAGTAGAGTGGATGGGTGGTGGTGGGAGTGATGCTCGCTGGCGCTCACTGGCGCGCACTCCACTCACCACTCACAAAGGTGGCTTGATAAGCCACTCTATGCCACAAGAATGGTGAAATTCACTCTTAGCATCCAATAGGGAGCACAAAGCGATATACGAGACAATACTTCAGAGGAACTTGCATGGCTTACTTCTCTCTCTCAGCTGGGTTAGAAGCTGGGTTGGCTGACTGGCTTAACCCACGAGAATGGCTGACTGGAAGACGGGTAACGATGCACACAGCATGAAGGAGCAGGTGGATGACAGGAGACAGGCTGGATGACAGGCTGACTGGCGTTCTCCACAGTCTGGCTTACTGACTGGCTTAATTGCAAAATCTGGGTCAACCCCTCGGAGATTGAAGCAATTAGCAAACGAACTAAGCCAGAAGCTTGAAAAACAGCTGCAACAGGCTTGCAGGCTGGAGTACAGGGTGGTGGTTGTGAGTGAGGGTAAGCGGCTAGCTACGGTTCACCTTTGACCCGCCGGCTACTCACAAACAGTCTTCTAATGTCTTGAAATACCCTTAAAAAGCTTAATCCACGCCCCACACCGTTGCCACCATTTATCATGTGGGGTTCGAACACGTGGATAGGGTAAAGAAATACTCATGTAGGCTGGAAGTACGTATATTACGGATAATGTGGGTAGCGCCCTAACAGCCGTGACCTGCCTCCTTGCTCACTCTCGTAAGACTAACCAACCCCAGTACCCATATGTGAGAGGGGTGTTTGAAATACTGCTGTGGTCAGCACAGTATGAATACAGACAGTGATTCACGCAGAGACGGTTGGTAGTGAGTCATCTACTGGTACACTGGTTACTGGTAACTGGTTACTGGAACTGGTACTACTACTGAGAGAGAGTGACCCCCAATTCCAGCTAGAGACAGGTACTATTGACCCCATACAACTCAAACTAGGTGAATATTACTTGCGGCTGGCAGTGGAGTAACGTTGCGGGTCTGTCCTGTCCCAGAAGTTGAAGAAGTTTGATGCTTCTCGGTAATTTTTCCACTAACTTCCTGTATGCACTATAGTCTCTAGCTCTTCTAATTTTTTCACTCACTCACTGTATTTACTGACACATCTATACATATCTCTTATCTCCCTGGTCTTGAGTTGCACTTATTCTTCAAATACCCCACTGCGTTATTATGGCAACACTATTTAGGCCTGACACAACCGTTCACCCTTCCAACAGTCCCCACTAAACACTCAGCCACTATTTCCTTTGTTTTCTTTTCTGTGATCACTTATATTTCCTTTTTTCGGGGCTTAAGTGATTATATGCACTCTTATGCGTGCACACGCCTATATCCCCCACACTATTCCTTATGGCACAGTCAGAAATTACCACCAAAACACGAGCTCAAACCGCGTGACTCCTCCAAGAGTGTGTGTGTGTGTGTGTAATTGTGTGCACATGTGTTTGTATGTGTGCATGTGTGCACTCACTTATTTGTTGTTGCAAGGGTCGAGTCACAGCTCCTGGCCCTGCTTCTTCACTGTGTGTGTACTTATGTGCGTGTGTGCATGCATACACCTACGTGCACGTGAATGCATCTGTATGCTACACAAAATGATTGTGAGCAGAATTCCAAGCAATTAAGGTTATTGCAACAGCATTAACTTAAAAAACATGAATATTCATGAGTATGTGTAAATACACTATTATTTGTATTAATGAAACATTATTAGCCCATTAACTGTCCAAACACAGATCTACATTGTTACCGCTAGTGCTGCAAACATAGATCAACGTTTTATTTTTTCCTCCTCCAAATTCGACATGATTGGCCTGAGATGCCTCATCTGTATAGAATGGGTCTTAACACTTAGTGTGTGCAGTATTAAAATAATTTGGGCCCACTTAGTACCTTATGGGAAAACCAGTTCAATTGAGTGCCAGTTAGAGCAAACAGCATGGCAAACACAAGGGATTCACTGATGTCATGTTATATTAACACTCCCTTTTTAAGAGGAAAGTGATGTTGACCCTTAGTTTAGTGGCTTTGAGATGGATGTGGCCACAAGTGGTCAAGGAAATATCTAAAACTTTGATAATAACCCATATGCAACATTTGTGCAGCATCCCATCATTCCTCATACCACTGGTAGTGTCATCCTGCCAGAATGTCCTATAACCTATGCCCTAAGTAAAGAGAAACAATTCAGGAACGTGTGTAATACGTGCTTAGTAGGCCGGCTGCTTTGGCTGGCTGGCTGGCTGGCTGGCTGGCTGGCTGGCTGGCTGTCTGATTGACTTTGGCTGTCTCTGTCTCCGTCTGTCTGTATCTATCTCTGTCTATCCCTGTCAGTGTCTATCTCTGTCTCACAGGTACACATAAATACAGTTATTATTCATAGTGTAAATTACCAAAAAATCCAGACAGAGTTCTATACTGTGCTTGTAGATCTAAGGCATAATAAGCATGACTGGCAAGTAATACTCATTCTCACTTGTTCAGGAATCAGACGTGACGACTCTACATTGTTGTGTAATACCTGTTGGTTCTTGAGTGGCTCTCTGAGACAGAATGAGACAAGCAGACAGAGAGACAGGAAGACAGATACTAAGATAGGAGACAGAGATAAACAGAGTGCTAGACAGACAGATAGGAAGATAGAGACAGAGTGACAGACAGACAGGAGTTAGGGGAGTTAGGATTAGGGGAGACATGATAATGACATACAAAATACTGCAAGGAATAAAGGTAGACAGAGACAGGATGTTCCAGAGAGGTGCCACAGAAACAAGGGGTCAAAATTGGGAGCTGAAGACTCAGCTGGGTCAAAGGGATGTTAGGAAGTATTTCTTCAGTCATAGAGTTGTCAGTAAATGGAATAGTCTGGCAAGTGATGTAGTGGAGGCAGGAACCATACATAGTTTTAAGACAAGGTGTGATAAAGCTCATGGAGCAGGGAGAGAGGGGACCTATTAGCGACAAGTGAAGAGGCGGGGCCAGGAAGAGAATCTCGACACCTGCAACCATAATTAAGTGAGCAGCTGAAACTGACGGGATAATGACAGAAATGTTAAAAGCAGGGGGGATATAGTGTTAGAGTGGTTGGTATTTTTGTTTAGTAAATGTATGTATGCTAAAGTGGGTAAAAATGTTGTGGAGGGAGTAGTAGGTAAATTTGGGGTGCCAGGGGTAAATGAAAATGGGGATTCTTTAATTGAGCTATGTGTAGAAAGAGGTTTGGTAATAAGTAATACATATTTTATGAAAGAGGATAAATAAATATACAAGGTATGATGTAGCATGTAATGAAAGTAGTTTGTTAGATTATGTATTGGTGGACAAAAGGTTGATGTGTAGGCCCCAGGATGTACATGTTTATAGAAGGGCAACTGATATATCAGATCATTATCTAGTTGTAGCTACAGTTAGAGTAAGAGATAGATGGGATAAGAGGAAAATGACAACAACAAGTAAGAGGGAGGTGAAAGTGTATAAACTAAGGAAGGAGGAAATTCGGGTGAAATATAAGCAACTATTGGCACGAAGGTGGGCTGGTGCAGGTATGAGTAGTGGGGGGGGGGGGTTGAAGAGGGTTGGAATAGTTTTAAAAATCCAGTATTAGAATGTGGGGCAGAAGTTTGTGGTTATAAGAGGGTGGGTGCAGGAGGAAAGAGGAGTGATTGGTGGAATGTTGAAGTAAAGGGTGTGATAAAAGAGAAAATGGTAGCTTATGAGAGGTATTTACAAAGCATAAGTGTTATAAGAAGAGTAGAGTATATGGAGAGTAAAAGAAAGGTGAAGAGAGTGCAAAAGGAAAGCAGATGATGTGGGAGAGGTACTGTCAAGAAATTTTAATGAAAATAAGAAAAAATTTTGGAGTGAGTTAAACAAGTTAAGAAAGCATAGGGAACAAATGGATATGTCAGTTAAAAACAGAGTAGGGGAGTTAGTAGATGGGGAGATGGAGGTTTTGGGTAGATGGCGAGAATATTTTGAGGAACTTTTAAATGTCAACGAAGAAAGGGAATCGGTAATTTCATGCACTGGCCAGGGAGGTATACCATCTTTTTGGAGTAAAGAAGAGCAGGATATGAGTGTGGGGGAGGTGCGTGAGGTATTACGTAGAATGAAAGGGGGTAAAGCAGCTGGAACTGATGGGATCATGACAAAAATGTTAAAAGCAGGGGGGGACATAGTGTTGGAGTGGTTGGTATTTTTGTTTAATAAATGTATGAAAGAGGGGAAGGTACCTAGAGATTGGCGGAGAGCGTGTATAGTCCCTTTATATAAAGGGAAGGGAGACAAAAGAAATTGTAAAAAATATAGAGGAATAAGTTTACTGAGTATACCAGGAAAAGTGTACGGTAGGGTTATTGTTGAAAGAATTAGAGGTAAGACAGAATGTAGAATTGCGGATGAGCAAGGAGGTTATAGAGTGGGTAGGGGATGTGTAGATCAAGTGTTCACATTGAAGCATATATGTGAGCAGTATTTAGATAAAGGTAGGGAAGTTTTTATTGCATTTATGGATTTAGAAAAGGCATATGATAGAGTGGATAGGGAAGCAATGTGGCAGATGTTGCAAGTATATGGAATAGGTGGTAAGTTAGTAAATGCTGTAAAGAGTTTTTATGAGGATAGTGAGGCTCAGGTTAGGGTGCGTAGAAGAGAGGGAGACTCCTTCCCGGTAAAAGTAGGTCTTAGACAGGGATGTGTAATGTCACCATGGTTGTTAATATATTTATAGATGAGGTTGTAAGAGAAGTAAATGCTAGGATGTTGGGAAGAGGGATGGGATTAAATTATGGGGAATTAAATACAAAATGGGAAGTGACACAGTTACTTTTTGCTGATGATACTGTGCTTATGGGAGATTGTAAAGAAAAATTACAAAGGTTAGTGGACAAATTTGAGAGTGTGTGTAAAGGTAGAAAGTTGAAAGTGAACATAGAAAAGAGTAAGGTGATGAGAGTATCAAATGATTTAGGTAAAGAAAAATTGGATATCAAATTTGGGAGGAGGAGTATGGAAGAAGTGAATGTTTTCAGATATTTGGGAGTTGACGTGTCAGCGGATGGATTTATGAAGGATGAGGTTAATCATAGAATTGATGAAGGAAAAAAGGTGAGTGGTGCATTGAGGTATATGTGAAGGCAAAAAATGTTATCTATGGAGGCAAAGAAGGGAATGTATGAAAGTATAGTAGTACCAACACTCTTATATGGATGTGAAGCTTGGGTTGTAAATGCTGCAGTGAGGAGGCGGTTGGAGGTAGTGGAGATGTCCTGTCTAAAGGCAGTGTGTGGTGTAAATATTATGCAGAAAATTCGGAGTGTGGAAATTAGGAGAAAGTGTGGAGTTAATAAAAGTATTAGTCAGAGGGCTGAAGAGGGTTTGTTGAGGTGGTTTGGTCATTTAGAGAGAATGAATCAAAGTAGAATGACATGGAGAGCGTATAAATCTGTAGGGGAATCAAGGCGGGGTAGGGGTCGTCCTCGAAAAGGTTGGAGGGAGGGGGTAAAGGAGGTGTTGTGGGCGAGGGGTTTGGACTTCCAGCAAGTGTGCGTGAACGTGTTAGATAGGAGTGAATGGAGACAAATGGTATTTGGGACCTGACGAGCTGTTGGGGTGTGAGCAGGGTAATATTTAGTGAAGGGATTCAGGGAAACCGGTTATTTTATATAACCGGACTTGAGTCCTGGAAATTATAGGGGAATAAGTTTACTGAGTATACCAGGAAAAGTGTACAGCAGGATTATTATTTAAAGAATTAGAGGTAAGACAGAGAATAGGATTTCAGATGAGCAAGGAGGATTTAGAGTGGGTAAGGGATGTGTAGATCAAGTGTTTACATTGAAACATATATGTGAATAGTATTTAGATAAAGGTAGGGAAGTTTTTATTGTATTTATGGATTTAGAAAAGGCATATGATAGTGGATAAGGGAGCAATGTGGCAGATGTTGCAGGTATATGGAATAGGTAGTAAGTTAGTAAATGCTGTAAAGAGTTTTTATGAGGATAGTGAGGCTCAGGTTAGGGCGTGTAGAAGAGAGGGATATTACTTCCCTCTTAAAAAGTAGGTCTTAGACAGGGATGTGTAATGTCACCATGGTTGTTTAATATATTTATAGATGGGGTTGTAAAAGTGGTAATTGTTGTAGAAGTGGTAAAGGTGTAGGGGATAGGGGTGGGATTAAATTATGGGTAATCAAATACAATGGGAGTTGACACAGTTTTACTTTTTGCTGATGATACGATGCTTATGGGAGATTCTAAAGAAAAGTTGCAAAGGTTAGTGGATGAGTTTGGGAGGGTGTGTAAAGGTAGAAAGTTGAAAGTGAACATATATAAGAGTAAGATGATGAGAGTATCAAATGATTTAAATAAAGAAAAATTGGATATCACATTGGAGAGAGGGAATATGAAGAAGTGAATGTTTTTAGATATTTAGGAGTTGACGTGTCAGTGGATGGGTATACGAATGATGAGGGAAAAAAGGTGAGTGGTGCATTGAGGTATATGTGGAGACAAAAAACGTTATTAATGGAGGCAAAGAAGGGAATGTACGAAAGTATAGTGGTACCAACACTCTCATATGGGTGTGAAGCTTGGGTTGTAAATGCTGCAGTGAGGTGGCAGTTGGAGGCAGTGGAGATGTCCTGTCTAAGGGCAATGTGTGGTGTAAATATTATGCAGAGAATTCGAAGTGTGGAAATTAGGAGAAAGTGTGGAGTTAATAAAAGTATTAGTCAGAGGGCTGAAGAGGGGTTGTTGAGGTGGTTTGGTCATTTAGAAAGAATGGATCAAAGTAGAATGACATGGAGAGCTTATAAATCTGTAGGGGGAGGAAGGCAGGGTAGAGATCATCCTCGAAACAGTTGGAGGGAATGGGGTAAAGGAGGTTTTGTGGGCGAAGGGCTTGGACTTCCAGCAAGCGTGCATGAGCGTGTTAGGAGTGAATAGAGACGAATGGTTTTTGGGACCTGACGAGCTGTTGGAGTGTGAGCAGGGTAATATTTGCTGAAGTGATTGAGGGACTGGTTAATTTTATATAGCCGGACTTGAGTACTGGAAATGGGAAGTACAATGCCTACAGTTCTTCTAATATGAAATGATAAACAATATATATCACATAGAAACCTGATATGAACTCAAGAATGAATAAAATATGTCATTCATGTAGTTGTATGGGTGCTGTCGGCGGCCAACGAGAGTTTGTCTGGAGACGGGACAACATACTCCTTGAATATTTCACTATCATCAACTCTACGGCTTATTTATCTATCGCATTTCGTCTAATATGAAGTAATAAACAATATAAATCACACAGAAACCTGATATATACTCTAGAATGAGTAAAATGTCATTATGTAAGAGGTGGAGGCGGCCACAACCGCTCCCTTTTAGTTGTGGTAAACACTGCCATCTAGTGACGGCCTTTTGAAGCCGTCTATTATAATTATTATATCTAGGTAGTAGGTTGGTAGACAGCAACCACCCAGGGAAGTACTACCGTCCTGCCAGATGACTGTGAAACAGAAACCTGTAACTGTTTTGCATGATGGTAGGATTGCTGGTGTCTTTTTCTGTCTCATAAACACGCTAGATAACAGGGATATCTTGCTACTCCAACTTACGCTTTGGTCACACTTCACAGACATGCACATGCATATATATATACATACATCTAGGTTTTTCTCCTTTTTCTACATAGCTCTTGTTCTTCTTTATTTCTTCTATTGTCCATGGGGAAGTGGAAAAGAATCTTTCCTCCGTAAGACATGCGTGTCGTATGAGGCGACTAAAATGCCGGGGGCAATGGGCTAGTAACCCCTTCTCCTGTAGACATTTACTAAAAAAGAGAAGAAGAAAAACTTTATAAAACTGGGATGCTTGAATGTGCGTGGATGTAGTGCAGATGACAAGAAACAGATGATTGCTGATGTTATGAATGAAAAGAAGTTGGATGTCCTGGCCCTAAGCGAAACAAAGCTGAAGGGGGTAGGGGAGTTTCGGTGGGGGGAAATAAATGGGATTAAATCTGGAATATCTGAGAGAGTTAGAGCAAAGGAAGGGGTAGCAGTAATGCTGAATGATCAGTTATGGAAGGAGAAAAGAGAATATGAATGTGTAAATGCAAGAATTATGTGGATTAAAGTAAAGGTTGGATGCGAGAACTGGGTCATAATAAGCGTGTATGCACCTGGAGAAGAGAGGAATGCAGAGGAGAGAGAGAGATTTTGGGAGATGTTAACCCTTTGAGGGTCGACAGGCCCTCTCCGAAACTCGTTCTCAGGGTCGGCCAAATTTAAAAAAAAAAAAAAATTATTTTCTCTTATGAAAAGATAGAGAATCTTTTCCCGATCATAACGACACCAAAAGTTTGAAATTTGATAGAAAACTTACGGAATTATGCTCTCGCAAAGTTAGCGGTCTCGGCGATGTTTACGGATCGGCGATTTTGCCCACTTTGAGCCCCATTTTCGGCCAATTTCACTGTACTAGTCGACAAAAAACATGAATATTTCGCTAGAACTCCATTTTTTCTATCGAATGGGTGCAAGAAACCACCCATTTATAAATTCAACTATCCAGTACAGTGGTCAGAATTTAGCAATTTTGCCAATTTCACACAAATTTCAAAAGATGCCAATTTCGGAATAGGGTCCAGAATAAACAAGAAAGACATTCCTGGCACTAAAATGACATTTCCTCTAGTCATTAGTCACGTCTCAAGGCCCCTCTTATATTCTTTTGCTTTCCACTTTGAATTTTTATTCTCACAAAAAATATAAGATTTACTGTTATGCAGACTACTGCATTAGTGTAAAAAATGGTATAAATATTATTGGTGCACTTGTGAAAGAATATTAGACTCACCAGTTGACGTGTATTGCACGCTTGGCACGATTTGTTTACTTTTGAAGTTTGGTAAAAATCGAACATTTCTGCTACTTTGAGCTCAATTTCAAGGCACCTTTCATTGTAAAACCAGTCAAAATCATCTCAATTTCAGTAATATGTCTTCCATTCTATAAAATGAGACCAAGAAAACTAAAATACAACAATAAATACTATACGAAAATACACTGCAAAGTCGCTGATTTATTAAAAAAAAATGGAAAAAGTTTTTTTTTTCTCATTATGCACCGTGTGCTGCAGGATTTTTTTTAGACTGTGCACACTGACCACATAGACCCATTCTTTCATATGAAGGCCTACCAGCTTTCTCCCACTAGATTTGAGGTCGCTAGAATTTATGAGTACTAGTACGTCAAAAACCCCTACGCGTAAGACGTACTAGTACGACGAAAACCCTCAAAGGGTTAAGTGAATGTATAGGAGCCTTTGAACCAAGTGAGAGAGTAATTGTGGTAGGGGACCTAAATGCTAAAGTAGGAGAAACTTTTAGAGAGGGTGTGGTAGGTAAGTTTGGGGTGCCAGGTGTAAATGACAATGGGAGCCCTTTGATTGAACTTTGTATAGAAAGGGGTTTAGTTATAGGTAATATATATTTTAAGAAAAAGAGGATAAATAAGTATACAAGATATGATGTAGGGCGAAGTGACAGTAGTTTGTTGGATTATGTATTGGTAGATAAAAGACTGTTGAGTAGCCTTCAGGATGTACATGTTTATAGAGGGGCCACAGATATATCAGATCACTTTCTTGTTGTAGCTACACTGAGAGTGAAAGGTAGATGGGATACAAGGAGAATAGAAGCATCACGGAAGAGAGAGGTGAAGGTTTAAAAACTAAAAGAGGAGGCAGTTAGGGTAAGATATAAACAGCTATTGGAGGATAGATGGGCTAATGAGAGCATAGGCAATGGGGTCGAAGAGGTATGGGGTAGGTTTAAAAATGTAGTGTTAGAGTGTTCAGCAGAAGTTTGGGGTTACAGGAAAGTGGGTGCGGGAGGGAAGAGGAGCGATTGGTGGAATGATGATGTAAAGAGAGTAGTAAGGGAGAAAAAGTTAGCATATGAGAAGTTTTTACAAAGTAGAAGTGATGCAAGGAGGGAAGAGTATATGGAGAAAAAGAGAGGTTAAGAGAGTGGTGAAGCAATGTAAAAAGAGAGCAAATGAGAGAGTGGGTGAGATGTTATCAACAAATTTTGTTGCAAATAAGAAAAAGTTTTGGAGTGAGATTAACAAGTTAAGGAAACCTAGAGAACAAATGGATTTGTCAGTTAAAAATAGAAGAGGAGAGTTATTAAATGGAGAGTTAGAGGTATTGGGAAGATGGAGGGAATATTTTGAGGAATTGTTAAATGTTGATGAAGATAGGGAAGCTGTGATTTCGTGTATAGGGCAAGGAGGAACAACATCTTGTAGGAGTGAGGAAGAGCCAGTTGTGAGTGTGGGGGAAGTTCGTGAGGCAGTAGGTAAAATGAAAGGGGGTAAGGCAGCCGGGATTGATGGGATAAAGATAGAAATGTTAAAAGCAGGTGGGGATATAGTTTTGGAGTGGCTGGTGCAATTATTTAATAAATGTATGGAAGAGGGTAAGGTACCTAGGGATTGGCAGAGAGCATGCACAGTTCCTTTGTATAAAGGCAAAGGGGACAAAAGAGAGTGCAAAAATTATAGGGGGATAAGTCTGTTGAGTATAGCTGGTAAAGTGTATGGTAGAGTTATTATTGAAAGAATTAAAAGTAAGACGGAGAATAGGATAGCAGATGAACAAGGAGGCTTTAGGAAAGGTAGTGGGTGTGTGGACCAGGTGTTTACAGTGAAACATATAAGTGAACAGTATTTAGATAAGGCTAAAGAGGTCTTTGTGGCATTTATGGATTTGGAAAAGGCATATGACAGGGTGGATAGGGGGGCAATGTGGCAGATGTTGCAGGTGTATGGTGTAGGAGGTAGGTTACTGAAAGCAGTGAAGAGTTTTTACGAGGATAGTGAGGCTCAAGTTATAGTACATAGGAAAGAGGGAAATTATTTCCCAGTAAAAGTAGGCCTTAGACAAGGATGTGTGATGTCACCGTGGTTGTTTAATATATTTATAGATGGGGTTGTAAGAGAAGTAAATGCGAGGGTCTTGACAAGAGGCGTGGAGTTAAAAGATAAAGAATCAAACATAAAGTGGGAGTTGTCACAGTTGCTCTTTGCTGATGACACTGTGCTCTTGGGAGATTCTGAAGAGAAGTTGCAGAGATTGGTGGATGAATTTGGTAGAGTGTGCAAAAGAAGAAAATTAAAAGTGAATACAGGAAAGAGTAAGGTTATGAGGATAACAAAAATATTAGGTGATGAAAGATTGGATATCAGATTGGAGGGAGAGAGTATGGAGGAGGTGAATGTATTCAGATATTTGGGAGTGGACGTGTCAGCGGATGGGTCTATGAAGGATGAGGTGAATCATAGAATTGATGAGGGGAAAAGGGTGAGTTGTGCACTTAGGAGTCTGTGGAGACAAAGAACTTTGTCCTTGGAGGCAAAGAGGGGAATGTATGAGAGTATAGTTTTACCAACACTCTTATATGGGTGTGAAGCATGGGTGATTAATGTTGCAGTGAGGAGAAGGCTGGAGGCAGTGGAGATGTCATGTCTGAGGGCAATGTGTGGTGTGAATATAATGCAGAGAATTCGTAGTTTGGAAGTTAGGAGGAGGTGCGGGATTACCAAAACTGTTGTCCAGAGGGCTGAGGAAGGGTTGTTGAGGTGGTTCGGACATGTAGAGAGAATGGAGTGAAACAGAATGACTTGGAGTGTATCAGTCTGTAGTGGAAGGAAGGCGGGGTAGGGGTCGGCCTAGGGAAGGTTGGAGGGAGGGGGTAAAGGAGGTTTTGTGTGCGAGGGGCTTGGACTTCCAGCAGGCGTGTGTGAGCGTGTTTGATAGGAGTGAATGGAGACGAATGGTTTTTAATACTTGTCGTGCTGTTGGAGTGTGAGCAAAGTAACATTTATGAAGGGGTTCAGGGAAACCGGCAGGCCGGACTTGAGTCCTGGAGATGGGAAGTACAGTGCCTGCACTCTGAAGGAGGGGTGTTAATGTTGCAGTTTAAAAACTGTAGTGTAAAGCACCCTTCTGGCAAGACAGTGATGGAGTGAATGATGGTGAAAGTTTTTCTTTTTCGGGCCACCCTGCCTTGGTGGGAATCGGCCAGTGTGATAATAAATATGTAGTACATTATTATTATATATGTATTATTATTATCCATATTATTATTATTATTATTATTATTATTATTATTATTATTATTGTATTATACAGGTCCGCCATCACAAATCCTGCAATCAATTATTCGGTTCCTTCAATTATTCAGCACTAATTTCGGCTAGTATAATTTCAAATTTCCAGGGTCGCCACACCAACCTGCTGGTACTGTTTGGTGGTGCTACTTGCTGCATAAGTCATTCTAGTTTCTTTTTCTCCATTTGATATAACCTACTTACTTTTAGTCCTAGCCTTGGTTCCAATGAATAAAAGAAATGCTTTTCGTTGTGTAAAGCACCTACACAGTACATTGTCCATTAACCCTTAAACTGTCTAAGCAGATCTATGTTCACATGTGTATTGCTCCAAAAGTAGATCTATGTTTTTTTTTACATATTTTCAAATACAGTGGACCCCAGCATAACGATATTAATCCGTTCATGAGAGCTCATTGTTATGCGAAATTATTGTTATGCGAATGAATTTTCCCCATTAGAAATAATGGAAATCAAATTAATCCGTGCAAGACACCCATAAGTATGAAAAAAAAAATTTTACCACATGAAATATACATTTTCCTACACACAAAGAGAAGGATACATGCACAATAGTAGAGTAGTACATGCACAATATATATTGTGCATGTACTACTCTACTAAATGAAGAATAAATGACACTTACCTTTATTGAAGATGCAGCAATGACTGATGAAACAGTGTGTCCTGGGAGTGCCTTTTCCTCCTGAGTACTGTAGGTCCTGTTTGGCATTTTCTTCCAAAACAGGCCTTATCACACTGTGTATGTCACTACGATTCTTAAATCTCTCAAACGAACCTTTGCTGGCTTTAAATTCACCAATATGAGCACTAGTTCCAAGCATTTTTCCCTGTTCACCTGGGTGTTAGTCGACTGGTGTGGGTTGCATCCTGGGAGACAAGATTAAGGACCCCAATGGAAATAAGTTAGAGAGTCCTCGATGATGCACTGACTTTCTTGGGTTATCCTGGGTGGCTAACCCTCTGGGGTTGTTTCTCGGTAATTGTTTCACGTTAAACCACACCAAACACACACTCTCCACATCTTCGAGTAATACAGCTGATGGTGGTGCAGCAACAACAACAGCTGTGGTGCAGCTGACCATGGTGCAGCAGCAGCTGGGTGCAGCAACAGCTGACCATGGTGCAGCTGCAGCTGTGGTGCAGCAGCAGCTGACTGGTACGATAGTATTTATCACCCTTTTTACCACAGGGTTGGTACTAGAAGCTTTATTTGGGCCCATGGTGGCTTATTTAGCAGTTACAAGCACTATAAATAATGGAATAATACAAAATGTATCGAATGTATGCATGCAACCAGCCACCCTGGCTTGTAAACAATGACGGCAAGGCAGGCGCTCAGGCTGGACGGACACATTCGGGACAGGTTTGGGACGAGTCATGTTCAGAAACAGCTGATGGTGCAACAGCAGCTGACCGTGGTGCAGCAGCAGCTGACTGGTCCAGCAACAGCTGACTGGTCCAGCAACAGCTGACTGGTCCAGCAATAGCTGACTGGTCCAGCAACAGCTGACTGATCCAGCAACAGCTGACTGATCCAGCAACATCGATTCTTAAATCTCTCAAACCAACCTTTGCTGGCTTTAAATTCACCAATATGAGCACTAGTTCCAGGCGTTTTTCCCTGTTCACCTGGGTGTTAGTCGACTGGTGTGGGTTGCATCCTGGGAGACAAGATTAAGGACCCCAATGGAAATAAGTTAGACAGTCTTTGATGACACTTTTTTGGGTTATCCTGGGTGGCTAACCCTCTGGGGTTAATTGTTTCTTGGTATTCTCAATAAGCCACACCAACAACAGTGCTACAGCAGCAGCTGACAGTGCTACAGCAGCAGCAGACGATACTACAGCAGCAGCAGACGGTACTACAGCAGCAGCAGCAGCAGACGGTACTACAGCAGCAGCAGCAGCAGATGGTACTACAGCAGCAGCAGCAGCAGACGGTACTACAGCAGCAGCAGCAGACGGTACTACAGCAGCAGCAGCAGACGGTACTGCAGCAGCATCAGCAGCAGACGGTACTACAGCAGCAGCAGACAGTACTACAGCAGCAGCAGCAGCAGCAGACGGTACTACAGCAGCAGCAGCAGCAGACGGTACTACAGCAGCAGCAGCAGCTGACGGTGGTACAGCAGCAGCAGCAGCTGACGGTGCTACAGCAGCAGCTGACAGTGCTGCAGCAGCAGCTGACAGTGCTACAGCAGCAGCAGACGATGCTACAGCAGCAGCAGACGATGCTACAGCAGCAGCAGACGATGCTGCAGCAGCAGCAGCAGACGGTACTACAGCAGCAGCAGCAGCTGACGGTGGTACAGCAGCAGCAGCAGCTGACGGTGCTACAGCAGCAGCAGCTGACGGTGCTACAGCAGCAGCAGCAGCTGACAGTGCTACAGCAGCAGCAGCAGCAGCAGTTGACCATGGTACCACAGTATTTCAATAATATTTCTCACCCTTTTTACCACAGGGTTGGCACTAGAAGCTTTCTTGGGACCCATGGTCACTTATTTTGCAGATAAAATCACCAAAAACACTGTAATAATACGAGATGTTACGATTGTATGCTTGGATGTTACCGCGGAGGCTGGCTTGTAAACAATGCCACCGGCGGAACATGTGAGGCTGGCTCAGGCCTCACATAGACGCATCTCCGACGAATAGCGTTGAGCAGGTTTTTTAGCGGTATGCGAGGCAAAATCTTAGCGATAAAATGTATCAGTATGCGGATTTAACGTTATGTAAGGCCAATGCTATGCGGGGGTCCACTGTATAACAAAAAAAAAGTAGATCAAAGTTTTTTTTTACACTTTTTCGAATGTAAAAAAAGAAAAGAACATCTACTTTTTTTACATACTTTCAAATGTTGAAAAAACGTACATCTCCGTTTGGACAGTTTAAGGGTTAAAGGTAAGGTGGTTTTGAAGTCACTGTCAGTTGCCATGAGCTCAGTCTCGTGATGCAGGAGAATATGCCTTATTATTACGCTAATATCAACACTACAGCTTATTGCCTATCACAATTGATCTAATATGACATAATAAACAATATAAATAATAAACATAAAACATGTTAAATACAGTGGACCCTCGACCAGCGATGGCATCGATTAACGATAAATCTGACTAGCGATACATTTTATCGCAAAAATTTTGCCTCGATTAGCGCTAAAAAACTCGACCAACACTATTCGTTCCATCTGAGACGCGTCCACTTCTGGCCAGTGTTTACAAGCCAGCCAGCCACCGCGGTCGCTTCCAAGCATACAATCGGAACATTTCATATTATCACAGCCTTTTTAGTGATTGCACCTGCAAAATAAGTCACCATGGACCCCAAGAAAGCTTCTAGTGCCAACCCTACAGCAAAAAGGGTGAGAATTACTATGGATATGAAGAAAGAGATCATTGCTAAGTATGAAAGTGGAGTGCATGTCTCCGAGCTGGCCAGGCTGTGCACAAAACCCCAATCAACCATCGCTACTATTGTGGCCAAGAAAACTGTTATTGGTATGGATAAACAAAAAACAGATAGCACATATGATCTCAAGCGATCATATGTGAAAAGGCTAGGAAGTTGCATAACGATTTAATTAGAAAAATGCCAGCAACTAGTGGTGATGTGAGTGAATTTAAGGCCAGCAAAGGTTGGTTTGAGAGATTTAAGAATCGTAGTGGCATACATAGTGTGATAAGGCATGGTGAGGGTGCCAGTTTGGACCAAAAAGCAGCTGAAAAATATGTGCAGGAATTCAAGGAGTACATCGACAGTGAAGGACTGAAATCTGAACAAGTGTTTAAAGGTGACACTGACAATGTTGTGAAACACTTTAGGAATGTCATAAAGGAACGGGAGGTACAGGCCTCTATGGGCAGATATGTTGTGCGACAGAGGTCCAGTGACTCTCAAGCTGGTCCTAGTGGCATTAAAAGAAGAAGGGAAGTAACCCCAAAAAAGGATTTGCCACTTCAAGTCCTAATGGAAGGGGATTCCCCTTCTAAACACTAAGACCATCAACACACTCCCCTCTTCCCATCCCATCAATCATCACCAGATCTTCAATAAAGGTAAGTATCATGTAACTGTGCATGTCTTCTTCAGTTTGGGTGTATTAAAATTAATATTTCATGTGGTAAAAAAATTTTTTTTCAATATTTTTGGGTGTCTTGCACAGATTAATTTGATTTCCATTATTTCTTATAGGGAAAATTAACTTGACTAACGATTATTTTGACTAACGATGAGCTCTCAGGAATGGATTAATAGCGTTAGTCGAGGGTCCACTGTACTCCAGAATGAATAATATTTGGCATAACACTGAGCAGTTCAACAGAGTTATGAAGAGGATATGGTATACAAATACCATTCTCCTATCCCTGTCTTGGTTCTTATATTAGAGAAAACGGAGTATAGCACAGGGCTGACTGAGATATACACTCGTACTGCACCATAAAACTGAAACAAAAAAGCTATTTTCTTTATATAGATTATCACACATAGCAGCATATGTGTAGAGAACCTAGGATAACCCAAAAAAGTCAGACAACATGGCTTAATTCTAGTACCTAGCTTGGATTAGCCATATATAATTTTTGGTAAATATTCAATTCCCAGCCAGGGTAGAAACATTAGGCATGTTTCTTTACAACTGTTGTCTATGTTCACCCATCAGTAGATGGGTACCTGGGTGTTAGTCGACTGGTGTAGGTGTTATCCTGGGACACTGACCTAATTTGCTTGAAATACTCTGCATAACAAGTGGCTTTCTATATAGTAGTATGTCACTGATGTCAGCTAGGCCTGTATACCATATACAGTGGACCCCCGGTTAACGATATTTTTTCATTCCAGAAGTATGTTCAGGTGCCAGTACTGACCGAATTTGTTCCCATAAGGAATATTGTGAAGTAGATTAGTCCATTTCAGACCCAAAACATACACGTACAAACGCACTTACATAAATACACTTACATAATTGGTCGCACTGGGAGGTGATCGTTAAGCGGGGGTCCACTGTACATGTACATGTAGTAAATAAAATTATTATTATTATTATTATTATTATTGTTGTTGTTGCTATTTTCTCAATTGTTTGTTGGGTTATCTTATTGAAACTTGGGCAATGTATGATGGAAAGATGCTTCTTAACGTACACCAAAAAATGAAAGAAATCAGAACATAAATAGCGGAGTTCACTTCTCAGCCATTAGCGGCCGCTTAGCGGTATATTTTTGTATGGTTGTTATGGTTATATTCTCATTTTTTCGGTCTCTTTTGATAGAATGGAAGATATATTACAGAAATAGATATGATTTTGATTACTTTCATGACGAAAAGTACCTTGAAATTGCACTCACAGTAGCAGAAATGTTCTATTCTGTAGCGAATCTCAAGAGTAAACAAATGACGTCACCATCCAATAACTGTCTGCCTGCCAGTCTAAATTCCAATATGTAGTCAAGAATGGGTTTACATTATTTATACAATCATTACAATAATGCAGTAGTCTACATAACAGTAAATCTTTTATTTTTTTATGTGAATAAAAATTCCAAATGGTAAGCAAGAGTAATATAAGAGGGGCCTGGAGCTATGACTGATGAACAGAGAAAATGTTATTTTAGTGCCAGGATTGTCTGCATTGTTTATTCTGGACCCTATTTTGAAATTGGCATCTGTGAAATTGGCCAAATTGCCAATTTCTGACCACTTTATTGGGTAGTTGAAATAGGTGATTGGGCAGTTTCTTGTACTCAGTCGACAGACTAGAAGTAAATAAGTTTATTCAGGTATACACAAATACAGTTACATAGAATATGATACATAGCTGTGTATGTATAGAGAACCTGGGATAACCCAAAAAAGTCAGACAAAGTGACTTATTTCCAGTACCTTGCTTGGGCTTGCCATGTATGATTTTTGGCAAATATTTTTTTTCTCAGTTGTTTGTTGGGCTATCTCATTGAAACTTGGGCAATGTATGATGGAAAGATGCTTCTTAATGTACACCTAAAATAGAAAAGACAGATGATAAATAAGGGAGTTCACTTCTTAGCCATTAGCCGCCTCTTTGTGGTATATTTTTGTATGGTTTTTATGCTTGTACAGTGGACCCCCGGCATACGATATTAATCCATTCCTGAGAGCTCATCGTATGCCAAAATTATTGTAAGGCGAATTAATTTTCCCCATAAGAAATAATGGAAATTAAATTAATCCGTGCAAGACACCGAAAAGTTTGAAAAAAAAAGTTTTACCACATGAAATATTAAGTTTAATGCACACAAACTGAAGAAGACATGCACAATTAGTAGTACAGTGGACCCCCACATAACGATATTAATCCGTTCCCGAGAGCTCATTGTTATGCGAATGAATTTTCCCCATAAGAAATAATGGAAATCAAATTAATCCGTGCAAGACACCCCAAAGTATTAAAAAAAAAATAATTTTACCACATGAAATATTAATTTTCATACACACAAACTGAAAAAGACATGCACAGTTACATGACACTTACCTTTATTGAAGATCTGGTGATGATTGATGGGATGGGATGGGAGGAGAGAGTCTTAGTGTTTAGAAGGGGAATCCCCTTCCATTAAGACTTGAGGTGTCAGGTCCTTTTCCGGGGTTACTTCCCTTCTTCTTTTAATGCCACTAGGACCAGCTTCAGAGTCACTGGACTTATGTCGCACAACATATCTGTCCATAGAGGCCTGTACCTCCCGTTCCTTTATGACTTTCCTAAAGTGGTTCACAACATTGTCAGTGTAATAGTCACCAGCACGGCTTGCAATAGCTGTCCTCTTCAAGGGGGGCTCCTTGGCGTGGTGAAGAGGCTCTTGGTCTGAGGAATTAGACCTATCGGTCTTCTTCCTCAGACCGAACCTAATTACCCCCCAATCTCCCCTCCCCTATCCCATCCTCCCCATCCTCCCCTTTTTCCTTTCCTCCTCCTCCTCCCCACTCCTCCCTTTTGCCCTTCCTCTTTTTGTCCTTTGGGATTTCTCCCACAGGCGCGCTAGTTCCTAGGTGGGGGAAAGGACACCGGGGTCCATCCCATTCCGTTGAGGTTTCTTGGCGGTGGCGTAGTTTGCCGTGGAATCTGGATTGCCTAGGGATGTCCCGATCCCTCTCCGGTATCCCGGAGTAGCTTTGGGTGTCTTTTGGGCGACGGGTGTATCTCTGGAAGCCACCTTTCGGATTCCGGGGGTGGTGGCTGAAGGAGGTATGCTTTGTGGCGGATATCCGGCCGCCCTCTCTTTTGTCCACCGAGGTAGCTCGGCAGATGTGAGGTTGCTATCCCAGATTGCTGGTTTACTGGCATGAAGGGTAGGGTATGGCACGGGTTCCATGCTGCATCTGCGCTACTAGCGGTGTCGAGTCCTCTTGGGCGCGGAGGGAGATTTCTGGCCCTTTCATTCCTCCTAGGAACTATCCCTCCCCGGTCCCCCCTTTTTTTTTTCTTTTTTTTATTTTTATTTTCTTTTCTTCTTTCTTTTTTTTTCTTAAAAACAAAAAGAAAGAAGTAACCTAACCATGGCAGCCCTAGTCCATGAACCTGGTACCCCCGGGCCCCTTCTTGATACCGCACCCCGTTCTGACCCCGCCTCGTCTTTGGACCACTCTTCAGACATTCCTCATGCCTCTGTACCTATTGCCGGTGCTGTTTCCTCACCCGCTTCAGGTACTGAGGCCTCGACTGACTCCTTCGATTTATCAGACCTTCGCTCTCCTCTGACTATGCTTCCGGCCTCTCCCTCTACGGTGCGGCAATTTTCAAATCGCCGACCCGTTCCACGTCGGACCAACTCTGGTCCCACGCCTAAACGTCAACGACAATTACCTGCTGATGATACTTCTCCACCTTCACCTTCTCGTTCTTCTCAGAAACGATCGACACGTCCTTCACTACCTTTCCACGCTCAGTTTCAGACTGAACAGTGGACTAAATTCTTCACTTTACGACCAACTTCCTCTACTGCCTATCTTTCTGACCATAGTATTGGCAAGGCACTCCTACGCCATGTTGGTAAAGATATTTCTTTTCATGCTCTTAAGAGCGGTACGCGCATCATTACCGTACAGAATGCTACCCAGGCTCGTGAGCTCTCTCGTCTTTCCCATATAGATACTGTTCCTGTCACCCTTGAAAAACATCATTCCCTCAATTCTTGTAGTGGTACCGTTATTCTGCCCCATACCATAGTTCAACAAAATTTCCAGACATGTGGCACCGACATTCTAGAACAGCTGGAACTCCAAGATCTCCCAATCCTCAAGGTAGACACTTACGTTCTTCCTGCCCGTGGGCGGAGACGATACCCTAGCAATGTGGCTCGTTTAACTTTTGACAGCCGAGAACTCCCATCCTCCGTTTATATAGCAGGACATCGGTTACAAGTTCGAAAGGTGATCCCTACACCACAACAGTGTAGAAATTGCTGGCGATTTGGCCATCCAGCGAAATATTGCAGATCTATCGCCGAATGCCCAGTCTGTGGTGCCGATGACCATTCTAATACGTCTTGCAATCGATCTCCCTCTTGCCTTAACTGTCATGAGGCTCACCCTTCGTACTCTCGCCGTTGTCAGGTCTATTTAAACGAGCGGGAAATCCGTTACCTCAAAGAGACAGAAGGTCTCCCTTATGCCATGGCAGTTTCTCATCTCCGCCTCCAAGGGAGACTCCCACGTGTTTCTTATTCCCGTGTTTCAAAACGTCCCCCCACTTCTGGTATCCCATCTTCTACACCCACCTCTGTGGTTACCTCTCCCATAATCACTCCTGTATCTAATCCTTTTGCTGTCCTCGGCTCAGACGTCCCTACTTCAACGCCTCAGTCTAATCTCGCTTCTTCGAGTTCTCTCTTACAAGCCTCAGTATCGACGAGACCTCGTACGACACCTCTTCCCAATCGTCCCTCTACTTCTCAAAAGTCAAAAAAAGGTCCGGTAACACCTCCTACCCATCTTCCACCTCCTCATTTTACCCTCCCTGTCTCTGTCCCTAGTTCTTCCCCTCTCACTGGCTCAGTTACAAGTGCAGAGGTTCACCCTCCTCCTCGTAATGTACCTTCCTCCCCTGTTCCCTCCCAAGTTTCTTCCTCTTCTGCCACCTCCCAGGTTCCTGTCTCTTCTGTCCCCTGCCACGCTTCTCCAGTTCCCTCCACCCTTTCGCCCCCCCCTACCTTGGTACAGTCCAATACAGTTCCAATCTTTACTCATCCTCCCCCTACCATTCCCAATATTGTCTCCCATACGACATCTTTGAATTCCGAAACACTTGAAGCAATCTCTGAATATATTGCAGAGACCAAACCATCAATGGACACTGATCCACCTTCCGCTCTTTCTCTCTCCTCTGCTCCATCTGCGCAACTCCTTTCTTCACAGCGCACCGTTCCTTCGCTGCTTGAACATTTTCCACTGCCTCCGCATGTGGACTTTTCTAACCCTTCTAGTCCGTAGGAACCCTTACCTGCGGATTTCAAGTATCTTTATCATTGCCAATCATGGCCTTTTTACAGTGGAATATACGCGGCCTCAGGGGTAATCGGGGTGAGCTTCAGATGTTACTCTCCCAGTTTGCCCCTGTTGGTGTTTGCTTACAGGAACCAAAATTACACTCTGCTGTTATTTCTCACATCTCAGGCTATAATTTATTGTATTCTTCAGATCCTTTTCCTGATGGGACCTTTAATGAAAGTGCCCTTCTTCTCCGCACTGATATTCCGTACCATCAGCTATTTATTCATACTTCGCTGCATTACACAGCAGCCCGTATCCACTTACATAGGTGGTATACGCTCTGTTCTTTATATCTCTCTCCTTCTCGGGCATTATCTATTCCGGATTTTGCCTTCCTTGTTTCGTCATTACCGCCACCGATTCTGTTACTTGGTGATTTTAATGCCCACCATTTCCTCTGGGGAGGGTCTCACTGTGATTCCCGTGGAATTCAGTTAGAGGCTTTTCTTGCCACCCACCCCCTCCATGTTTTAAATACAGGTACTCACACCCATTTTGATCCTCGGACTCATACTCTCTCTTGCATAGATCTCTCAGTTTGCTCTTCCTCCGCCGCATTAGACTTTACTTGGTCTGTTCTCCCGGACTTACATGACAGTGATCATTTCCCAATCATTCTTACTTCCCCTTCATATTCGCCACCTCTTCGCACCCCACGCTGGCAATTTAATCGGGCAAATTGGAACCTTTACTCACACCTGACTGTTTTTAAAGAGGTTCCTTCTTCGTCCTCCATCGATGAGCTTTTACACCTCTTCTCGTCCTCCGTTTTCACCGCAGCTTCTCATTCTATACCCCAAACTTCGGGCAGGCATTCTCAGAAATGCGTGCCTTGGTGGTCTCCTGCTTGTGCTCGTGCAGTACGTTTGAAACGCGCTGCATGGGGCAGGTACCGGTACAATAGAACCACAGAGCGACTCCTTGATTTTAAACAGAAGCGTGCGATCGCTCGCCGTGTCATCCGTGACGCTAAACGCACTTGCTGGCGAGATTATGTCTCCACCATCACCTCTGCTTCCTCTATGAGTGCAGTCTGGAAAAAAGTACGAAAACTGAGTGGTAAATATTCTCCTGACCCGGCTCCTGTTCTGCGGGTTGCCGGTGTTGATATAGCAAACCCACTAGATGTTGCCAATGAAATTGGCAATCATCTGGTCCGTATTTCTCAGGGACTCCATCTATGCCCCTCATTTCTTTCCTCAAAGTCTGCCAGAGAGTTAGCACCTTTGGACTTTTCTTCTCTCAGAGAAGAACAGTATAATGTGCCTTTTACACTTCAAGAACTGGAGGCAACACTCTCAGCTTGTCGATCATCGGCAGCTGGGCCCGACGACATTCATATTCGTATGCTACAACATTTACATCAGTCAGCCCTTGCAGTCCTATTACGCCTTTACAATCTTATTTGGTCACAAGGAGTTCTTCCACAGCTGTGGAAATCCGCCATTGTTCTCCCTTTCCGCAAACCAGGCACTACGGGACATGAAACCTCCCACTATCGTCCCATTGCTCTTACCAGTGCAGTTTGCAAAGTAATGGAACGTCTAGTAAATAGACGTTTAGTGTGGTATTTAGAGACACACAACAGTCTCTCCACTCGTCAATATGGCTTTCGTAAGGGACGTTCTACCATAGACCCCTTACTGCGCTTGGATACGTATGTTCGTAATGCCTTTGCGAATAACCACTCAGTTATTGCCATATTTTTTGACCTTGAGAAGGCATATGACACAACTTGGAGGTATAATATTTTAGCCCAAGCCCACTCCTTAGGCCTTCGAGGCAATCTACCATCCTTCCTTAAGAACTTTTTAACTGACAGGCATTTCCGTGTTCGGGTTAATAATGTGCTCTCCCCGGACTTTGTCCAAGCTGAAGGTGTCCCCCAGGGATGTGTTCTGAGCACAACACTTTTTCTCCTTGCTATTAATGATTTGGCCTCTAGTCTTCCATCAAATATTTGGTCATCACTCTATGTTGATGACTTCGCTATTGCCTGTGCAGGCGCTGACTGTCACCTCCTTACAGATTCTCTCCAGCATGCAGTCGACCGTGTTTCCAATTGGGCCACCACACATGGGTTTAAATTTTCCAGCACTAAAACCCACCAAATCACTTTCACTAGACGCTCTGTCATCTCTGATCATCCTTTGTACCTCTATGGCTCACGTATCCCTGAACGTGATACAGTCAAGTTTCTGGGCCTCCTCTTTGATCGTAGGTTATCCTGGAAACCTCACATTACCTCTCTGAAGGCAACTTGTCACAGCCGGCTGAACCTTCTTAAAACCCTTGCTCATCTTTCGTGGGGAGCTGATCGTCGAACCCTCCTTCACCTACATTCCACCCTTATTTTATCGAAACTTGATTATGGTGACCAGATCTATTCAGCGGCATCTCCTGCTACTCTCTCTAGCCTTAACCCCATTCATCACCAAGGATTACGTTTATGCCTTGGTGCTTTTCGCTCTTCCCCTGTCGAAAGCCTCTATGCAGAAGCGAACGTTCCATCCTTATCCGATCGCCGTGATGCCCATTGCCTGCGCTACTATGTACGCTCTCATGATCTCCGCAATCCTTCCATTTATAGAATGGTCACTGATATTAGTAGACATTCTTTATTTGTTCGCCGCCCCTGCTTACTCCGTCCCTTCTCTCTTCGCCTTCATTCGCTCTTGTCTTCTCTTCAACTACCACCTTTCTATGTACATGTAGCATCTCACTTTTCCCTACCCCCCTGGGAAGTTCCAGCTGTTCGAGTCTGTTCTTTCTCCCTCCCTTGCTCGAAAGCCCAACTGTCTACGGTCGCTTCCCGCTCTCTTTTTCTTGACCACTTTCACTCTCATTCTCATGCCATTGCTGTGTACACAGATGGCTCTAAGTCTTCTGACGGCGTAGGATTCGCAGCAGTGTTTCCGGACAGCGTCGTACAAGGGCATTTACTATCTTCAGCTAGTATTTTTACTGCTGAATTATATGCCATCCTTACAGCACTTATCCGTATTGCATCTATGCCTGTGTCATCATTTGTGGTTGTCTCAGACTCCCTTAGTGCTTTACAGGCTATACAAAAATTTGATACACCTCACCCCTTAGTCCTCCGTATCCAACTTTGGCTACGCCGCATCTTTACTAAGCATAAAGATATTGTTTTTTGTTGGGTCCCTGGTCATGTTGACGTACAGGGCAATGAACAGGCAGACACTGCTGCGCGGTCAGCAGTACATGACCTACCAGTTTCTTATAGAGGTATTCCATGTACGGACTATTTTGCTGTAATATCTTCCCACCTTCACACCCGTTGGCAACAACGTTGGTCTACTATGCTCGGCAACAAACTTCAGTCTATTAAACCGAGTATAGGTTACTGGCCGTCTTCTTATCACCAGTGTCGAGGTTGGGAGACTACTCTCTCCCGTCTTCGCATTGGCCATACTCGTCTTACTCATGGATATCTCATGGAGAGGCGTCTTGCTCCTCTCTGTGAGAATTGCCAAGCTCCATTATCAGTCAGCCACATTCTGTTGGACTGCCCACTTTATCAACGAGCACGCAGAATTTACCTCTGTCGTCGTCTTCGCCCCGCTGCTCTCTCTTTACCTTCCCTTCTCGCTGATGGACCCACCTTTCATCCGGACTCTCTCATTGACTTTTTGACAACGACTGACTTACTTCACAAATTCTGATACTTTCAGCCCTTTCTACTTGTATCTCTTGCTACCCTCTACCCCCGTACTATCCCCTGCCCCGCTGTTTTCTGTAACCTGCTGATCATCCCCCCTCCCTTCTGCCATCCAATTCCCTTGCTTCCTTCCCTACCCTGCAGCGCTGTATAGCCCTTGTGGCTTAGCGCTTCTTTTTGATTATAATAATAATTGCAATAGCTGTGTTAGGGTGATGTTCGTCCATGATGGTTTGCACTTTAAGCCACATTGCACACACTTCCTTAATCTTTGAAGTAAGCAACTTCTTCAATTTCTCTCTCCCCTCCTCCGAAGCAGTTTCCTCAGGTCTGGCCTCATGCTGATGAAGATGATCTAGCAGCTCATCAGTGGTTAGTTCTTCATTGTCCTCCTCCACCAACTCTTCCACATCCTCCCCACTAACCTCCAACCCCAAGGACTTTCCCAATGCCACAGTGGATTCCTCAACTAGCATAGGATTCCCAGGGTTAGCCTCAAACCCTTCAAAATCCCTTTTGTCTACACATTCTGGCCACAGTTTCTTCCAAGCAGAGTTCAAGGTCCTCTTAGTCACTCCCTCCCAAGCCTTACCTATAAGGTTTACACAATTGAGGATATTAAAGTACTCTCTCCAAAACTCTCTTAGAGTCAATTGAGTTTCTGAGGTCACTACAAATCACCTTTCAAACAGAGCTTTTGTGTACAGTTTTTTGAAGTTGGAAATGACCTGCTGGTCCATGGGCTGCAGGAGAGGAGTGGTACTAGGAGGCAAAAACTTCACCTTAATGAAGCTCATGTCCCCACAAAGTCGCTCTGTCACGTCTGTAGGATGACTAGGGGCATTGTCTAACACCAGGAGGCACTTAAGGTCTAATTTCTTTTCATTTAGGTAATTTTTCACATTGGGGGCAAATGCTTGGTGTAACCAGTCATAGAAAAATTCCCTAGTGACCCATGCCTTAGTGTTTGCCCTCCACAGCACACACAAATTAGCCTTGAGGATATTCTTTTGCCTGAATGCTCTGGGAGTTTCAGAGTGATACACTAATAAAGGCTTCACTTTGCAATCACCACTAGCATTGGAACACATGAGAAGAGTAAGCCTGTCTTTCATAGGCTTATGTCCTGGGAGTGCCTTTTCCTCCTGAGTAATGTAGGTCCTGCTTGGCATTTTCTTAAAAAACAGGCCTGTTTCATCGCAATTAAACACCTGTTCAGGTTTCAGTCCTTCACTGTCTATGTACTCCTTGAATTCCTGCACATATTTTTCAGCTGCTTTGTGGTCTGAACTGGCAGCCTCACCATTCCTTATCATACTATGTATGCCACTGCGCTTCTTAAATCTCTCAAACCAACCTTTGCTGGCCTTAAATTCACTCACATCATCACTAGTTGCAGGCATTTTTTTAATTAAATCCTCATGCAACTTCCTAGCCTTTTCACTTATGATCACTTGAGAGATGCTATCTCCTGCTATCTGTTTTTCATTTATCCACACCAATAAGAGTCTCTCAACATCTTCTATCACTTGCGATCTCTGTTTCGAAAACACAGTTGAACCTTTGGCAAGAACAGCTTCCTTGATTGCCGTTTTCTTGGACACAATAGTAGCGATGGTTGATTGGGGTTTACTATACAACCTGGCCAGCTCGGAGACACGCACTCCGCTTTCATACGTAGCAATGATCTCTTTCTTCATCTCTATAGTAATTCTCACCCTTATTCCTGTAGGCTTGGCACTAGAAGCTTTCTTAGGGCCCATGGTCACTTATTTTGCAGATAAAATCACCAAAAAACACTGTAATAATACGAAATGTTCCGATTGTATGCTTGGATGTTACCGCGGAGGCTGGCTGGCAAACAATGCCACCGGCGGAACATGTGAGGCTGGCTCAGGCCGCACATTTGACGCGTCTCGGATGAATAGCATTGAGCGGGTTTTTTAGCGGTATGCGAGGCAAAATCTTAGTGATAAAATGTATCGGTATGCGGATTTAACGTTGTGTGATGCCAACGGTATGTGGGGGTCCACTGTACTCTACTAACAGTAGAATACATAACACTTACCTTTAATGAAGATCTGGTGATGATTGATGGGATGGGAGGAGGGGAGTGTCAAACTTATTGTTTAGAAGGGGAATCCCCTTCCATTAGGAGTTGAGGTATCAAGTCCTTTTCCGGGGTTACTTCCCTTCTTCTTTTAATGCCACTAGGACCAGTTTGAGTCACTGGACCTCTGTCGCACAACATATCTGTCCATAGAGCTCTGTACCTCTCGTTCCTTTATGATTTGTCTAAAGTGGTTCACAACATTGTCATTGTAATAGTCACCAGCACGGCTTGCAATAGCTGTGTGAGGGTGATTTTCATTCATAAAGGTTTGCACTTTAAGCCACTTTGCACACATTTCCTTAATCTCTTTTTTCAATTCCATACTAATTCTCACCCTTTTTACCACAGCGATGGCACTAGAAGCTTTCTTGGGGTCCACAGTGACTTATTTTGTAGTTACAAGCACTAAAAACACTTTGATAATGTGAATTGTACCGAATGTATGCATAGATGCGACCACATTGGCTGGCTTGCGAACACTGGCGCTGAGGCCACACATGGGACGCGATGCGTCCTGAACATGTGAGGCGAGTTTTTTAACGTGAGGCGAGCCAAAAATTTTTGCTTTAAAATGTATTGTATGCCGGATTTAACGTAATGGGATGCCATCGTATGCCGGGGGTCCACTGTATTCTCGTTTTTTGGTCTCATTTGATAGAATGGGTGATACATTACAGAAATAGACATGATTTTGATTGCTTTCATGACAAAAAGTACCTTGAAATTGAGCTCAAAGTAGCAGAAATGTTCGATTTTTGCTGATATTCAAGTTGTTGTAAGTCAAGTTGGTTAATTTTATTAAGTGTATTCTAACCTAACCACTCTGTAATCCGGCACACTACAGGTCCCAATGATGCTGGATTTGTGATGGAGGACCTGTACTGTTATTATTATGCGTATTATTATTATTATACATATTATTATTAATATTATTATATAAATACTAATTTGTAATTTTTATTCACACAAAAAATATAAGATTTACTGTTATTTCTTATTGCAATAATTGTATAATGTCAACCCATTCACGACTGCATATTGGAATGGACAGTGACGTTATTTGTTTACTCTTAAACATAGCCAAGCAATGGACCATTTCTCCTACGTTGAGCTCAATTTCAAGGTACTTATCGTTGTGAAAGCAATCAAAATCATATCTATTTCTGTAATATATCTTCCATTCTATCAAATGAGACCAAAAAAATGAGAATACAACTATAAAAACCATGTAACTATACCGCTAGTGTGGCTAATTGCTGAGAAGTGAACTCCATTATTTATGCTTAGATTTCTTTCATTTTTGGTGTACATTAACCCTTTGACTGTTTCGGTTGTATATATACGTCTTACGAGGTACAGTGTTTGACGTATATATACACCTACCATCCGACTTACGACCTGCTTGACTTACGACGACTCGACTTACGACCGTGTTTTTTATGCCAAATTTCTGGGAAATAAACAACTATTTGTGTTGTACACAGTGTTTATCCTAAACCTTACAGTATAAAATACAGTACTAACAACATAAAAAGTAAAGTAAAACATGAAATACCAAAATAAAACAAAGTCAAGTCATTACAAAAATGTTTTGTTGATATTCAGTAGTAAAGTTCGACTTACGACCATTTCGACTTACGACCGGTTTCTCGGAACTGAACTCGGTCGTAAGTCGGATGGTAGGTGTACTCATAAATTCTAGTGGCTTCAAATGAAGCAGGAGAAAGCTGGTAGGCCCACATGTGAGAGAATGGGTCTGTGTGGTCAGTGTGCACCATATAAAAGAAATCCTGGAGCATGCAGTGCATAATGAGAAAGAAAAACTCTTGACCGTTTTTTTTTAATTAACCCTTTCAGGGTCCGTCCTGTAGATCTACGGCTTCACGTTGAGTGTCCAAACCATAGATCTATGCCAAAATTCTAGCGCCGTCAAATTTAGCGCGAAAGCTCTCATACGCCTACATGTGAGAGAACGGGTCTGCGTGGTGGGTGTGCACCATAAACAAAAAATCTAGGCGCCCGCATAGCATTGTGGGAACGCCGGCTCAGTTACCTTTGTTCACCATGCCTCGTCGCAAGGCAGCTCTCACTCCAAGGGAAATTGGGACTCTCCTCTTCCTATCTGATAGTTCTGACACTGATGGAAGTGGAAATGAAGACGAATTCTATGGCTTTTGATCAGTTAGTGACCGAAAGGAATGACCAGGATATCGATAATAGTGCAGAAAACCCTGACGATCCTCAACCTTCTACTTCTGGTGTGGGCACTCGTGACTCACGGTCGGTTGTACCTCAATGCAAGAGAAAACTAATATTTTCGCCTGGCCAGGCCTCTGACTTCAGTAATGATGATGATAGTGACATGGATTGTGATTTTATTGCGCTTGACGATCATTCGAGTAGTGATAGTGAGGAATCATATTCACCAGTGAAGCGTCGGTATGTACGCCGCCGCATGCGCTTGGGTAGTGTACCCTATGCTGTCCTCAGGGGACGGAGTACATCCCGGAGTACATCCCGTGGCCCTACACCAGGTTTAGATAGTGATAGTGAGGATGATGTGGCTACACTTGGCATGGATAGACCACAGGCATCAGTAGATGGTGGTAGTGGTGACGGTAGTGGCACCGCCATGCGTGACTCACCAGCCCAGGCTGGGACCCACACTGCTGACTCCTCAGTTCAAGGACAAAGCGGAGTGTCAGCCACCAGCCCACCACAACCACCCGCACAACCAGCCTATGATGTCCAGTATCCACCAGCAAACCGTATGTGGGATTGGCAGCAAAATCCCAATTTTGTTCCCAAGCCCCACCACTTTGATGACTCTCAAAGTGGAATTCTACCTACTTGTCCCCTTGGAACCACGGCCAATGAACTGGAATTCTTTGAATTATTCTTTGACCAGCCATTGATGGAAACTATTGTCAGGGAAAGTAATAAGTATTTTGAGTACACCATGGCAAATACGATCATATCACCACAGTCAAGACTACACCGGTGGAAAGAGACGACTGTTGCAGAAATGTGTTTGCTTTTTGCAACAATAATGCTTATGCCTCATGTCTATAAGCATAATATAAAAGCATACTGGTCCACAGATCGGCTAATTTCTACCCCGGTCTTCAGTGAAATCATCCCAGTGAACAGGTTTATCTTACTGTTACATATGTTGCACTTCTCTGACAAAACCAGGCCTGACAGAAGTGACAGGTTATACAAGATTAGAAATGTTTTTATGTATCTCAAACAAAAGTTCATCATATACTTTTATCCATTCAAGAATCTTGTAATTGACGAGTCTTTGATTTTGTTCAAAGGTAGACTGTCATTCAAGCAGTATATACCTAGCAAGAGGAAACGCTTTGGTATAAAACTGTTTGTACTCTGTGACTGTGACAGTGGCCTGGTGTTGGATATTGTTGTATACACGGGAAGTAAAACATTGAAAGATACCAAGATGTTATTGGGTATCTCAGGTGACGTAGTGAGAAACATGATGGCACCTTATCTTGGTAAGGGGCATACATTATATACCGATAACTGGTACACAAGCCCATTACTCAGTGATTTCATGCGAGTGAACAAGACAGATGTGTGTGGCACAGTGCGTTTTAATCGTAAACATATGCCCAGGCTCAACGCAGGTGCTCGTGGTGATGACGTGCAGGTGTTTACTGCCAATGACATCATGGCATTACGGTAGCATGACAAACAAGATGTCACATTGTTGACAACCATTCACCGTAATGAAATGCAAGACAGTGGCAAAGTTGATCGAGTGACTAATGAACATATTCGAAAACCAGTGACAGTGATTGATTATACACAAAAGTTGACAAATGTGACATGCAGATGGGTTTTGTTGATTGTGTTCGTAAGAGTTACAAGTGGTATATGAAACTTTTCTTCCATCTCATGGACATTTCAATGCTCAATGCATATAATATGTACCAAATAAAGACTGGCAACAGACCACCATATGGTGAATTTTGTTTGTCTGTTGTCAGACAACTCATAATGAAGTACCAGGTAAGAACACCTGCTATACAAGAAGGTCCTCGAATTACTCAGGATATACCCAAGCGTTTGAGGAGGGAAGGTGATCATTTCATAATACACCTTCCTTCAACTCAGAAGAAATTTGCTCAGAAGAGATGCATCGTCTGTGCACAAACAAAACGACAGCAACAAAGACGCAAAGACACTCGGTTTATGTGTGAGGAATGTAAGGTGCCTCTGTACATGGTGCCTTGTTTCAAGGAGTTCCACAAGCTCCAGCAGTTCTAAAACCATGTCCAGTGATTGTAAATATGTAAATATATGATAGAACATTAATATTATACAAGATTTGTGCATGTTTATTGTAATAAACAACAGTGGTAAACAATAATATGATAATAACTTTAGTGTGGTTATTGTGTTCAATACAGTGAGTTTATATATATACATTATATACAGTATTGGTCTCTCAGGCCCCAAATGTTAGTAGGAAAAGAAAAAAATTGGAAAAGAAAAGAAAAAAAAACTACAAAAACCGCTAAATAAAGTAATGCGCGTATGTCGAAATCGTCGATGTTGCCACCACCACATCATTTTGGACAAACTTCTTGGCACTGTATCTCGGTAAGTACTGATGAGAAATTTTTTTTTGTCTTATTACCTTCACAAAAATATGCTCTTTAATTCTGTAAGAAAAAAAATAACTTTTTTTTTTTTCAAAATTTCTTGGACACTGGAGCACCCCTTCAGATTTTGGCCTTGGACCCTGAAGGGGTTAAAATGCCAAATTTGTGGTCGATTTTTGTATAGTATTTATGGTTGTATTCTTGTTTTCCTGGTCTCATTTGATAGAATGGAAAACATATAGAAATAGAGGTGATTTTGATTGTTTTTTCTATAAAAAGAACCTTGAAATAGAGCTCAAAGTATGGGAAATATTTGATTTTTGCCAATGTTCACAAGTAAACAAATGATGTCATTGTCCAATAAATGTCCAAGTAGCCATTCTAATATGCAGTCATGAATGGGTTGACATTATTTATACAATTATTACAATATTGCAGTAGTCTGCATAACAGTAAATCTTCTAAATAGAAAGCAAGAGTAATATCAAAGGGGCCTGGAGACGTGACTGATGAGCAAAGAAAACGTTATTTTAGACTCAGGAATGTCTGCATTGTTCATTCTGGACCATATTTTGACATTGTCATATTTTTTAATTTTTGTGAAATTGTCATATTTTTTAATTTTTGTGAAATTGGCCAAATTGCAAATTTCTGACCACATTATTGGGTAGTTGAAATTGGTAAATGGGCAGTTTCTTGTACTCAATCAATAGAAAAAATGGAGTTCTAAAGAAATAGCTATGAGTTTGGTCGACTGGAACAATGGAATTAGCTGAAAATAGGGCTCAAAGTGGGCGAAATCGCTGATTTGTAAATATCGCCGAGGTCGCTAACTTCACAAGAGCGTAATTCCATTAGTTTTCTATCAAATTTCGTTTTTTTTGGTGTCATTACAAGTGGGAAAAGATTCTCTATCATTTCATGAGTTTTTTTTTTTTTTTTCAAAATTTTGCAACACCAGGAGACACCGCAGGATTGGCGGTTGCGACAGCCAAGGGGTTAAGAAGCATCTTTCCATCATACATTGCCCAAGTTTCAATAAGATAGTCCAACAAACAAATGAGATACAATTCCCGAGATCAAGAGCAAGAGCCCCTCACGAGTGTCAAGGAACCTGTCTTGAGGTCTGCTCGCTTATGGAAATTTTGCTCGCTTATGGAAGCAAAAAATCGACCCATCGACTGCTCATATTTGGAAAAACTCGCACGTGAACACGCTCACAAGTAGAGGTTCCACTGTATATGTATGTCAAACACATTGGCTCATAAGACATATATATACAATCGAAACAGCCAAATGGTTAAATTAGCAATAGAACTAGGTATTAACCCTTAAACTGTCCAAACATAGATACATGTATACGTTGATATGCGGCAGGCTCCGAACGTAGATCTACGTTCTTTTATGTGCTTTCATATGGGGAAAATCAAGGTCGGAGCGCTACATACATGAACATAGATCTACGTTTGTACAGTTTAACCCATTCAGGGCCCATATCGTAGATCTACGGCTTTACGTTCAGGGTCCAAACCGTAGATCTATGCCAAAATTCTAGCAGCATCAAATTGAGCGCGAGAAGGCTGGTAGGCCTACATCTGAGAGAATGGCTCTGGGTGGTCAGTGCGCACACCATAGAAAAAATCTGGACGCTCGTATGGCATTGTGGGAATGCCGGCAAAGTAGCTTTGTTCATCGTGCCTGGCGGCAAGGAAGCTCTCACTCCCCACTCACTCTCTGGGTGAATTCTGACTCTCCTCTTCACAACTTACAGTTCTAAGACTAATGGAAGTGGAGCTGAAGACAAATTCTATGGTTTTAAACCATATGGTACCATTGTGCCATGTGGTACAATGGTGCCATGTCATACAGTGGTATCATATGGTACAATGGTATATGGTACAATGGTACCATATGGTACAATGTACCATATAGTACATTGTTCCATATGGTACATTATGCCATATGGTACAGGGACCCTAATGGAAATAAGTCTGTCTGACTTTTTTGGGTTATCCTAGGTTCTCCAAACATATGCTGCTAAGTACAGGTCCACCATCACAAATCCGGCAATCAGTTATTCGGTTCCTTCAGTTATTCAGCACTAATTTTGGCTAACATAATTTCAAATTTCCAGGGTCCCCACAAAAACCTGCTGGTACTGTTTGGTGGCGCTACTTGCTGCATAAGTCATTCCAATTTCTTTTTCTCCATTTATTGTTTTAACCTGCTTACTTTTAGCCCTAGCCATGGTTCCAATGAATAAAAGAAATGCTTCTCATTATGTAAAGCACCTACACATTACATTATCCATTAAAGATAAAGTGGCTTTGAAGCCACTGTCGGTTGCCATGAACTCAGTCTCATGAAGCAGGAGAATATGCTTTATTATTACGCTAATATCAACACTACAGCTTATTTGCCTATCACAATTGATCTAATATGTCATAAGAAACATTATAAATAACATAAAACATGTTAAATACTCCAGAATGAATAATATTTGGCATAACACCGAGCAGTTCGACGGAGGTATGAAGAGGATGTATGGTATACAAATACCATTCTCCTATCCCTGTCTTGGTGGCTTATATTAGAGAAAACAGAGTATAGCACAGGGCTAACTGTGATATACACTCGTACTGCACCATAAACATAAAACAAAAAAGTTATTTTCTCTCTATAGATTATCACACACAGCAGCATGTGTAGAGAACCTAGGATAACCCAAAAAAAAGTCAATGTGGCTTATTTTTAGTACCTGGCTTGGGTTAGCCATATATGATTTTTGGTAAATATTCGATTCCCAGCCAGGGTAGAAACATTAGGTGTGTTTCTTTACACCTGTTGTCTGTATTTACCCATCAGTAAATGGGTACCTGGGTGTTAGTCGACTGGTGTGGGTGTTATCCTGGGACACTGACCTAATTTTCTTGAAATGCTCAGCATAACAAGCGCCTTTCTATATAGTAGTATGTCACTGATGTCAGCTAGGACTGTATACATTGTACATGTAGTAAATAAAGATATTATTATTATTATTATTATTGTTATTATTATTATTATTATTATTATTATTATTATTATTATTATTATTATTATTATTATTATTACAGTGCCTGCACTCTGAAGGAGGGGTGTTAATGTTGCAGTTTAAAAATTGTAGTGTAAAGCACCCTTCTGGCAAGACAGTGATGGAGTGAATGATGGTGAAAGTTTTTCTTTTTCGGGCCACCCTGCCTTGGTGGGAATCGGCCAGTGTGGTAATAAAATAAAAAAAATATTATTATTATATTATTTTCTCAGTTGTTTGTTGGGTTATCTTATTCAAACTTGGGCAATGTATGATGGAAAGATACTTCTTAACCCTTTCAGGGTCCGTCCCGTAGATCTACGGCTTTACGTTCAGGGTCCAAACCGTAGATCTACGTCATGAGCTCAGCTCACTCTGATAAACTGTGAGTGGTACATTTGGGCCTAGATATGAGAGAATACATCTATGTGGTATGTGTGCACCACATGAAACAGATCCTGCAGCACTGTGTATAATGAGAGAAAAAAAACAAATCATGATTTTTCGATTAAAACAGCGACTTTGCAGTGTTTTTTCGTATGTTTTTTATAGTTGTATTTGCGATTTCTTGGTCTCATTTGATAGAATGGAAGACATATTACAGAAATAGAGATGATTTTGATTGGTTTTATCACTGGAAATGGCTTGAAACTGAGCTCAAAGTAGCAGAAATGTTAAATTTTTGCCGATAGTCAAGAGTAAACAAACGACCTCACACGTCTAATACACGCCAACTGGTGGGTCTAATATGCATTCACAAATATGGTGATGATATTTATACAATTATTACAGTATTGCATAACAGTAAATCTTCTATTTTTTGGTGTGAATAAAAATTCATTATGTGAATAAAAAATCAAAATGGAATTTATTTGTAAAGCCTCAAAACAGAGGAAATGTTAGTTTAGTTCCAGGAATACCTACATTGTTTATTCTGGACCCTATTTTGAAATTGGAATATTTTGAACTTTGTGTTAAATTGGCGAAATTACCAATTTCCGATCACTTTAATTTGTAGTTGAAACAGTTGACTTGGCGATTTCTTGTGCTCAGTCGATAGAATAGAAGTAATACTAGTGAAATAGCTAAGAATTTGGTTGACTGGAATAATGTAATTGACCTAAAATGGGAGTCAAAGTCGGCAAAATCACCAATTCGTAAATATCGCTGACACATCAAAATTCGCAAGAGCATAATTTCGTCAATTTTCCATCAAATTTCGTACTTTTTGTTTTATTACCTTCACAAAAAGATTCTCTACCAATTCATAAGAAAAAATAACAAATTTTTTTTTTTAAATTCTTGGACACTGGGGCACCACTTCAGATTTGGGCCTTGGACCCTGAAGGGTTATAATGAACACCAAAAATGAAAGAAATCAGACCATAAATAGCGGAGTTCACTTCTCGGCCATTAGCGGCCGCTTAGCGGTATATTTTTGTGTGGTTGTTATGGTTATATTCTCATTTTTTTGGTCTCATTTGATAGAATGAAAGATATATTACAGAAGTAGATATGATTTTGATTGCTTTCATGATGAAAAGTACCTTGAAATTGTGCTCACAGTAGTGAAAATGTTCTATTCTTTAGCGAAGCTCAAGAGTAAACAAATGATGTCACCATCCAATACCTGTCCGCCTGCCAGTCCAAATTCCAATGCATAGTCTGGGTTGACATTATTTATACAGTTATTACAATAATACAGCAGTTTGCATAACAGTAAATCTTCTATTTTTTTGTGAATAAAAATTCCAAATGAAAAACCAAGAGTAATATAAGAGGGGCCTGTAGCCGTGACTAATTAACAGAGAAAATGTTATTTTAGTACCAGGAATGTCTGCATTGTTTATTCTGGAGCCTATTTTGAAATTGGCATCTGTTGAAATTTGTGTGAAATTGGCCAGATTGCCAATTCCTGACCACTTTATTGGGTTGCTGAAATAAGTGAATGGGCAGTTTCTTGTACTCAGTTGACAGACTAGAAGTAAATAAGTTTATTCAGGTATACACAAATACAGTTACATAGATTATCGTACATAGCAGTGTATGTATAGAGAACCTAGGATAACCCAGAGAAGTCAGACAAAGTGACTTATTTCCAGTACCTGGCTTGGGCTTGCCATATATGATTTTTGGTAAATATTTTTTTTTCTCGGTTGTTTGTTGGGCTATCTCATTGAAACTTGGGCAATGTATGATGGAAAGATGCTTCTTAATGTACAACAAAAATAAAAAAGACGGATGATAAATAAGGGAGTTCACTTCTCATCCATTAGCCGCCTTTTGCAGTATATTTTCGTATGGTTTTTATGGTTGTATTCTCATTTTTTTGGACTCATTTGATAGAATGGAAGATATATTACAGAAATAAACTTGATTTTGATTGCTTTCATGACGAAAAGTACCTTGAAATTGAGCTCAAAGTTGCAGAAATGTTCGATTTTTGCCGATGTTCAATGAGCTGTGTAGGTCAAGTTGGTTAATTTTATAAAGTGTATTTTAACCTAACCACTCTGTAATCCGGCACACTATAGGTCCCAGTGATGCCGGATTTGTGATGGAGGACCTGTATGATATTCTATATAACTTTATTTGTGTATAACTAAATAAACTTACTTATGATGCCACATGCACTTGAATAAGTTTATTCAGGCATACAGAAATACAATTACATAGATTATCATACATAGCAGCATACGTATAAAATCCTAGGATAACCCAAAAGAGTCAGGGTGACTTATTTCCATAGTTATCCCTGTATCTGTACCATGTGGTGTCCTTTACTGTATGGTACCCTGTACCATATGGTACCCTGCATCATATATTATCCTGTACTGCATGGTACCCTATACCATATAGTACAATGTACCATATGGTACCCTGTAACATATGATACCTTGTACCATATGGTCAATACATGTTGGTGGCATGAGACACCAGCCAAGACTGAGTGAGTGGCGACGCAAGCTAGCTACTGACTCGGCAGTTTCCAAGAGAAAGTGCTTTGTCACCCACCTCAAGGAACACGTCAAGTTCCTGTACACTTGTAAATATATAATAGAACATTACTAATATACAACATTTATGCATATTTTTGTTGTAAACAACTATTGTAAACAAAATAATAATGGAAATATTAGTGTGTTTATTGTGTTGAATACAACAGTACCATATAGTACCATACGGTACAATGAACCATATGGTATCATTGCATCATATGGTACCATTACACCATATGGTACCATAAGGTACCATTGCACCATATGGTACCATTGTACCATATGGTACCATTGTACCATATGGTACCATTGTATCATGTGCCATTGTACCATATTGTGCCATATGGTACCATTGTATCATATGGTGGTGCCATTGTACCATATGGTACCATTGCACCCTATGGCACCATTGTACCATATGGTACCATTGTATTCAACACAATAACTGCACTAATATTTTCATCAATTTGTTTACAATAAACTTGTAAACAAGTTTTGTAAGCAATATAATGATAAATTAGTGCAGTTATTGTATTGAATACAATGAGTGTACACTTATACAATATCCATTATACTGGTCTCACAGGCCACAAATGTTATTAGAAAAAGAAAAAAATTAGAAAAGAAAAGAAAAAGTATAAAAAACGTAAAAAAAAAAATGGGATTTTGCAGAAGTCACTGATGTTGCCACCACCCAGTAATTTTGGGTCAACTTCCCGCCACTGTATCTCGGTAAGTACTGATTAGAATTTTTTGTTTTGTTTTATTACCTTCACAAAAATATTATCTTTAATTCTGTAAGTTTTTTTTTTTTTTTTTTTTTTTTTTTTTTTTAATTGGACACTGGGGCACCACTTCAGATTTTGGCCTTGGACCCTGAAAGGGTTAAGGGTTAAAAAATAATAAAAAAGTAAAATACACATATAGTACACTCATTACTTACCTTAAAATATTTGTAGTTTTAATCTAGGGTTAGATGAGTAGTATTTATTGTAAGAAATCAAGAGTGGTATATATGGTAGCCAGCCAGGCTACCATACCAGGCCACCCCACCCACTCATAATATTCTATGACATATAAGCGTCCCGAGCAATAAAATGCATATGCAGTTCACTCATTACGTAACTTAAAATATTTGTAGTCTTAATGTAGGGTCAGAGGTGTGTAAGCAAGATAAAACAAATACAGTAAATGATAGAGAGAGAGAATGGGTATGTGAGAGAGGACAGGCGCAGAGTTATGTAAACAAACCGGGCATTCGCGAGCTTTGTAAACAAACCAGGGAAACACGTCTGGTTTGTGTACAAGTTTTCTCTACATTGATATGATAGAATAAATAAAGAGGAACACTCCCATTCTCATGTAGCACCATTTTGAGAAGAAATGACGCTCTGAGTGAAGGCCAACGAAATGAATAACTTTCTACAGTTACTCCCAGTAACGCATTTTTTTCTTATGTTGGACTAGAGAAAACTTTATTCTTGCTGTCACTCATACAAGTTGTCTGGCTACCACATCTCATATTTATGTTACAGTAATTTATTCTACTGTGGGATGTATTTATCATATTTATATGTTATGCATTGTGTTTATTATATAATTTTGAAAAAAATATCATAGATGGATTAATGAAAATGTGCATATTAACGTAATATACAACATTTAATGAGACTTGGTGATTATTATTGAGTATTATTATCATTACTAATATGGCATCTCGAGACATAAAACACTCTTACTGATTTTAATGTGTACCTGCGCACCAGCACAGTGTGTAAGTTTATTTAAGTACAGGTATTCATAAGTATAATGATCAGAGTACAGTGGACCTCCGGTTATCAGCCGCTTCTGTTATCGGCCAACTTGGTGGTCAGCTGGTTTTTTGGCGCCTGGTTATTGGCTGTTAATTCGGCGATCGGCCGTTTGGGACGCGTCTGCCAGCTGGGGCCACTTGCACGTCAGTTTGACTGTGTCTCTTGGTGGCTGTGGAAGCTTCTGCTCATACATCCAAACATTTCACTTATTTCCCATTGTAGTTTGTGTTATTTTTACAGTGCAACTGCAAAATAAGTAACCATGGCTCCAAAGAAAGTTCCTGTGGTAAAGAAAGCATGTATGCATGGGAGTGTAACAGACATGCAGGGAGTGTACCAGGGATGCTGGGAGTGTAGGAGACATGCAGGAAGTGTAGCAGGCATCCAGAAAGTGTAGCAGGCATGCAGAAAATGTAGCAGACATGCAGTAAGTGTAGCAAGCATGCAGGGAGTGTAGGAGGCATGCTGAGAGATTAGCAGACATGCAGGAAGTATAACAGGCATGCAGAGAGTGTAGCAGGCATGCAGGAAGTGTAGCAGACATGCAGGAAGTGTAGCAGACATGCAGTAAGTGTAGCAGACATGCAGAAAGTGTAGCAGGCATACAGGAAGTGTAACAGGCATGCAGAGAGTGTAGCAGACATGCAGGAAGTGTAGCAGACATGCAGGAAATGTAGCAGGCATGCTGGAAGTGTAGCAGACATGCTGGAAGTGTAGCAGACATGCAGGAAATGTAGCAGACATGCAGGAAGTGTAGGAGGCATGCAGGGAGTGTAGCAGGCATACAGGAAGTGTAGCAGGTATGCAGGAAGTGTAGCAAACATGCAGGAAGAGTAGCAGGCATGCAGGGAGTGTATCAGGCATGCAGGAAGTGTAGCAGGCATGCAGGAAGTGTAGCAGGCATACAGGAAGTGTAGCAGGCATGCAGGAAGTGTAGCAGGCATGCAGGGAGTGTAGCAGGCATACAGGGAGTGTAGCAGGCATGCAGGAAGTGTAGCAGGCATGCAGGAAGTGTAGCAGGCATGCAGGAAGTCTAGCAGGCATGCAGGGAGTGTAGCAGGCATGCAGGGAATGTAGCAGGCATACAGGAAGTGTAGCAGACATGCAGGAAGTGTAGCAAGCATGCAGGAAGTGTAGCAGGCATGCAGGGAATGTATCAGGCATGCAGGAAGTGTAGCTGGTCCTAGTGGCATTAAAAGACCAAGAAGAAAAGTAACCCTGGATAAGGACTTGGTACCTGAAGTCCTTATGGAGGGGGGATTCCCCATCCAAACACTAAGCCCTCCCTCTTTCCTCCTTCCTATCTTCCATAAGCCAGCATTAGTCTTCAATAAAGGTATATAATTTTTATGTAATTGTTAATTTTTTTTTTGTGAATATTTTTGTCTGAAATGGATTAATTGTATTTCCATTATTTCGTATGGGAAATATTATTTCGGTTTTTGGCCATTTCTGTTTTCAGCTGACCTTCTGGAATGGATTACGGCCAATAACTGAAGGTCCACTGTATATATAAAATAACTTTTAAAAACATTTGAAATTTTGGAGTTTCCAGACATAATGGAGAAACGTGGTGCTTACGGAGCTACGGAGAATGTAAACAAACTGGGTGGGGCGCGGTGACCATATTAGAAAGTCAGGTGGGGAGCCATATGCGAGTTTTGGTCATAATTTGAAATGTCTCTTATCAGCGGAACGTCGTAAAGTGAAACGCCGTAAAGTGGGGCCGTACTGTATGTAAAAAGAGGGGTAATAAAAGTGAATATAGGAGAGAATAAGGTGATGGGGATAACAAAAACTTAGGTCATTAAAGATTAGATATCAGATTGGAGGGTGAGAGTATGGAGGAGGTAAATCTATTCAGATATTTAGGAGTGCACATGTCAGCAGATGGGTCTATGAAAGATGAGGGAATCATAGAATTGATGAGGGGTAAAAGGTGAGTGGTGCACTGAGGAGTCTGTGTAGACAAAGAACATTATCCATAGAAGCAAAGAGGGAAATATATGAGAGTATACTTATACCAACGCTCTTTTATAGGTGTAAGGCATGGGTTGTGAATGTTGCAACAAGGAGAAAGCTGGAGGCAGTGGAGATGTCATGTCTGAGGGCAATATGTGGTGTGATTATAATGCAGAGAATCTGTAGTTTGGAAATTAGGAGGTGTGGGATTACCAAAATTATTATCCAAAGGGCTGAGGAGGGATTGTTGAGGTGGTTCAGACATGTAGAAAGGGTGGAACGAAATAGAATGACTTCGAGAGTGTATAAATCTTTAGTGGAGGGAAGGAGGGGTAGGTGTCGGCCTAGGAAAGGTTGGATGGAGGGGGTAGAGGAGGTGTGAGGAGCTTAGACTTCCAGCAAGCATGCGTGAGCATGTTAGATAGGAGCGAATGGAGACAAATGGTTTTTTATACTTGACGTGCTGTTGGAGTGTGAGCAAGGTAACATTTATGAAGGGATTCAGGGAAACCAGCAGGCCAGACTTGAGTCCTGGTGATGGGAGGTACAGTGCTGGCATTCTGAAGGAGGGGTGATAATGTTGCAGTTTTTAACTGTAGTGTAAGAACACCTCTGGCAAGACAGTGATGGAGTGAATGATGAAAGTTTTTCTTTTTTAGGCCACTCTGCCTTGGTGGGAAATGGCCGATGTGTTAATAATATAATATAAAAATATTATGAACCATTATATATTTTTTAAAGAGTACTATAGTGCCTTTTATATTGATGCACATGTATAATTATTATTAAAATCCTACAGATTACAGCACAGCAGGCCTGTGATGTGGGTTTGGTGGCAGAAGTGATTCCTGCAAATAGTTTCCAGCAGAAAATTTGGCCCAAACTACAAGCACATGCAAAGTTGCCAGTCAAGTCCCTTGTCTACTCTAAAGCACTGACACGAGACATGGAGAAGGATATTCTTCATAAGGCAAGTTTTGACACTTTTGCCAGTAGAAGAGTACTTAGCTGTAGATCTGTTTTTTTTTGTAGCCAGTCAGGTTCAGGTTTATTTTTCCCAGATTTATAAAGAGCTTTCTAAATTAAAGTCTGTGGAGAGGACATTTTGGTGAGTTTTTGAATGTTAGTGTTGAAGGAATGCAGTTAACTTCATACATGGGAGCAGGGAGGAGGAGCCTGATGGGATAAAGACAGAGATGCTTAAAGCACATAGCCATATTGTATTGGAGTGGTTAATGGGGCTGTTCAATATATGCATGATAGAAGGGAAGGCAGCAAAGGATTGGAAGAGAGCATGCATAGCTCTTGTGTATGAGGAAAAAGGGGACAAGAGAATGCAAGAATTATAGTGGGACAAACCGGTCGAGTATGCCAAGTAAACATTTGATAAAACAGAATCCTATAAAGTAGATGATGGATAAAACAGATAAATTGTCGGAACCAAGGCTCAACATGGATGTTTAACACTTTGACTGGTCAGATGTATGAAATTAATATTGCTCTTAGTATCCATATTTAACCCTTTCAGGGTCCAGACCCCCAATCTGAAACTTGTTCTAGAGGTCCACAAATCCCCCCTCACACACACACACACACACACACACACACACACACACACACACACACACATCCTAGGTAGAGACCTATCTCTACCTTTCTCACTCTTTACCTATATCTCTCTCTCTACCTATCTCTCTCTCTTCCCTCTCCCATCTCTCCCCTCTAACATCACTTACCTCTAACACCTCCCCCCCTCTAACATCTCTCCCCCTCTAACATCTCTCCCCTCCCTTTCCCTCATCTCTCTCCCTCCTCCCCTCCCTCTCCCCTAGCCTCTCTCCCCTCTTGCTCTTCCATCTCCCCCCTCTTTCCCCCATCTCCCCCCTCTCTCCCCCTCTGCCTTCTCTCTCTCTCTCCTCTCTCTCTCCCTCCCTCTCTCTCTCCCCTCTCTCCTCTCCTCTCTCTCCCTCCCTCTCCCTCTCTCTCTCTCTCTCTCTCTCTCTCACTCTCTCTCTCTCTCTCTCTCTCTCTCTCTCTCTCTCTCTCTCTCTCTCTCTCTCTCCTCTCTCTCTCATTTTCCCTTCCCCTCCTCTCCCCTCTCACCCTTCCCTTCCTCTCTCTCCCCTCTCTCTCTGACTCTCTCTCTCTCTCCCTCCCTTCCTCTCTCTCTCTCTCTCTCTCTCTCTCTCTCGCTCTCTCTCTTCCCCCATTTTCCTTCTAACCCTCTCCCCCTCTCCTACCCTTCCCTTCTCTCTCCCCCTCTCTCTCTCTCTCTCTTCCCCTTTTTCCTTCTCACTATCTCCCTCTCTACTACCTTCCCTTCTCTCTCTCTCTCTCTCTCTCTCTCTCTCTCTCTCTCTCTCTCTCTCTCTCTCTCTTCTCTCTCTCTTCTCTTCTTCCCTACCCCTCTTCTACCTCCCCTCTCCTCCCTTCTTCACTCTCTCTCCCCCTCTCTCTCTCTCTCCCTCTCTCTCTCGCTCTCTCTCTCTCTCTCTCTCTCTCTCTTCCCTTCTCTCTCTTCCCCTCCCTTCTGCTCCCTCCCCCTCTCTCCCTTCCCCATTCTCTCTCTCCTCTCTCTCTCTCACTTCTCTCTCCTTCTCTCCTTCTCTCTCTCTCTCTCTCTCTCTCTCTCTCTCTCTCTCTCTCTCTCTCACTCTCTCCCTCCTCACTCTCCCCCTCTCCTTCCCTTCCCTTCTCTCTCTTGACCCCTCTCACACGCTCTCTCCCCCTTTCCCTTCTCACTCTTCCCCTCTATCTCTCCTTCTACCTTTCCTTTCTCTCTTCTCTCACAAAAAAAAAGAAAAAAAAATATGGTGGGGACTCGCAGGAACCAAGGATCAGATGAGAATGGTTCTGGTAGGGAGGAGTGGATGGAGGAGCAGTGGAAAAGGATGGAACAAGAGTGGAAGAGAAAATTAGGAGAGCTTTCTGAAAAAATGGAGAAAGAGCTCTCTGTGAAATTGGAAAAGAGGTTCGAGAAGGAGACAAAGAATTGGGAGGCACAAGTCGAAACTGCTGTAGCCAAGATAAGGGTCCTAGAAGTTGAGATAAATAGGCTGAAGCGAGTTACAGGGGCAGTGACCAGAGAAGACACAGCATATGAAGCTGCGAGGCCGAACAGGAAGGAAGGAATTACGAATTATGCTAAGGTCATATCAGCCTGCCAAGGAGGACCAAGGAGTGAAAGGGAAGAACAGCTGGTTGCAGATGGAGAGGGTGATAGGTCGAATGCTGAGGCACAACCATGCTATCAAGAGCCACTGGAAAAATCAAGGGAGAAACTGACCACATACAGGCAGGATCCAGAGTCACAGAGGGTGAGGCAATGGGAGGAGGAAAGGGCAAAATCAGTGTTTATCCATGGGCTTCAGGAGAGAGAGGAAAGGACACACACTGAAAGGCAGCAGGAAGAAAGAAAGGAGATTGAGAAAATCATCACGGAAATAGGTGAAGAGATGGACGAGATTGTAAATTTTAAGAGAATAGGGGGGTACTCGAAGGGGAGAAACCGACCAATCAAGCTGATTCTCAGTACGGAAACAGTGCGGAACAGGAGACAGAACAAAATCAGAACGACAGCAGCTGAGGGAGAGGACAAAAAAGCGAAAGGAGCTAGGAAAAGAGACAAGGATGGAACCAGCAGAGGTCAGTCAGAGCAGAACAGAACAGCAAGGGCAAGCACACACACAACTATTCTCAGAACCATACAACCTATCACACCATCCCAACACACACTACAATCCATACCCACAGCCTCCACCCAACACCAAGCTATAGAATCCCACAGTATGCCACCAGGTCTCCCACCCTCACAGGCCCACCAAACCACAGTGTTGGAAAGGAAACTGAAGGTATGGTACACAAACACTGATGGAATAACAAATAAGTGGGAGGAGTGGCATGAAAGAGTCAAAGAAGCATCACCGGACATCATAGCTCTCACAGAAACCAAGCTTACAGTCATGATAACAGATGCCATCTTTCCAACGGGATACCAAATCCTGAGGAAAGACAGAGGGAACAGGGGGGGGTGGAGGAGTGGCATTGCTGATCAAAAATCGCTGGAATTTTGATGACCTGGAGAGAGGAGACAGCGGAGAAGAAAGTGATTACATAGCGGGAACGCTTCACTCTGGAGGTCCCAAGGTGGTAATAGCAGTGATGTAGTAATAGCAGTGATGTATAACCCACCACAGAACAGCAGGAGGCCAAGGCAAGAGTACGACGAGAGCAATAGAGCGATGGTTGACACACTGGCTAGAGTGGCCAGAAGAGCTCATGCATGCAGGGCAATGCTCCTGATCATGGGTGACTTTAACCACAAGGAGATCGATTGGGAGAACTTGGACCCACATGGGGGCCAAGATACGTGGAGGGCTAAGATGATGGAGGTGGTACTGGAAAACTTCATGTGCCAACATGTAAGGGACACTACAAGAGAGAGAGGAGAGGATGAACCAGCAAGGCTGGACTTAGTATTCACCTTGAGTAGTGCAGATATCGAGGACATCACATATGAAAGACCCCTTGGGGCCAGTGACCATGTGGTTTTAAGCTTCGAATACACAGTAGAGCTACAAGTGGAGGGAGAAGCAGGAAGGCCAGGACGAATGAAGCCAAACTACAAGAAAGGGGACTACACAGGAATGAGGAACTTCCTGAACGGGGTTCAGTGGGACAGAGAACTGGCAGGGAAGCCAGTTAATGAGATGATGGAATATGTAGCAACAAAATGCAAGGAGGCTGAGGAGAGGTTTGTACCCAAGGGTAACAGGAATAATGAAAAAGCCAGGATGAGCTCATGGTTTACCCAAAGGTGCAGGGAGGCAAAAACCAAGTGTGCTAGGGAATGGAAGAAATATAGAAGGCAAAAGACCCAGGAGAATAAGGAGAGCAGTCGTAGAGCCAGAAATGAATATGCACAGATAAGAAGGGAGGCCCAAAGACAATATGAAAATGACATAGCAGCGAAAGCCAAATCTGACCCGAAACTGTTGTACAGCCACATCAGGAGGAAAACAACAGTCAAGGACCAGGTAATCAGGCTAAGGAAGGAAGGAGGAGAGACAACAAGAAATGACCGTGAAGTATGTGAGGAACTCAACAAGAGATTCAAAGAAGTGTTCACAGAGGAGACAGAAGGGGCTCCAGAAAGACGGAGAGGTGGGGCACACCAACATGTGCTGGACACAGTGCACACAACCGAGGAAGAAGTGAAGAGGCTTCTGAGTGAGCTAGATACCTCAAAGGCAATGGGGCCAGATAACATCTCCCCATGGGTATTGAGAGAGGGAGCAGAGGCGCTATGTGTACCCCTAACAACAATATTCAATACATCTATCGAAACAGGGAGATTGCCTGAGGCATGGAAGACAGCAAATGTAGTCCCAATCTTTAAAAAAGGAGACAGACATGAAACATTAAACTACAGACCAGTGTCACTGACATGTATAGTATGCAAAATCATGGAGAAGATTATCAGGAGAAGAGTGGTGGAACACCTAGAAAGGAACAATCTCATCAAGAGCAGCCAACATGGTTTCAGGGACGGGAAATCCTGTGTCACAAACCTACTGGAGTTCTATGACATGGTGACAGCAGTAAGACAAGAGAGAGAGGGGTGGGTGGATTGCATTTTCTTGGACTGCAAGAAGGCGTTTGACACAGTTCCACACAAGAGATTGGTGCAAAAACTGGAGGACCAAGCAGGGATAACAGGGAAGGCACTACAATGGATCAGGGAATACTTGTCAGGAAGACAGCAGCGAGTCATGGTACGTGGCGAGGTGTCAGAGTGGGCACCTGTGAACAGCGGGGTCCCACAGGGGTCAGTCCTAGGACCAGTGCTGTTTCTGGTATTTGTGAACGACATGACGGAAGGAATAGACTCTGAGGTGTCCCTGTTTGCAGATGACGTGAAGTTGATGAGAAGAATTCACTCGATCAAAGACCAGGCAGAACTACAAAGGGATCTGGACAGGCTGCAGACCTGGTCCAGCAATTGGCTCCTGGAGTTCAATCCCACCAAGTGCAAAGTCATGAAGATTGGGGAAGGGCAAAGAAGACCGCAGACGGAGTACAGTCTAGGGGGCCAGAGACTACAAACCTCACTCAAGGAAAAAGATCTTGGGGTGAGTATAACACCAGGCACATCTCCTGAAGCGCACATCAACCAAATAACTGCTGCAGCATATGGGCGCCTAGCAAACCTCAGAACAGCATTCCGACATCTTAATAAGGAATCATTCAGGACCCTGTACACCGTGTACGTTAGGCCCACATTGGAGTATGCGGCACCAGTTTGGAACCCACACCTAGCCAAGCACGTAAAGAAACTAGAGAAAGTGCAAAGGTTTGCAACAAGACTAGTCCCAGAGCTAAGAGGTATGTCCTACGAGGAGAGGTTAAGGGAAATCAACCTGACGACACTGGAGGACAGGAGAGATAGGGGGGACATGATAACGACATACAAAATACTGAGAGGAATTGACAAGGTGGACAAAGACAGGATGTTCCAGAGATTGGACACAGTAACAAGGGGACACAGTTGGAAGCTGAAGACACAGATAAATCACAGGGATGCTAGGAAGTATTTCTTCAGCCACAGAGTAGTCAGTAAGTGGAATAGTTTGGGAAGCGATGTAGTGGAGGCAGGATCCATACATAGCTTTAAGCAGAGGTATGATAAAGCTCACGGCTCAGGGAGAGTGACCTAGTAGCGATCAGTGAAGAGGCGGGGCCAGGAGCTCGGACTCGACCCCCGCAACCTCAACTAGGTGAGTACAACTAGGTGAGTACACACACACACACACACACACACACACACACACACACACACACACACACACACACACACACACACACACACACACACACACACACACACACACACACACACACACACACACACACACACACACACACACACACACACACGCACGCACGCACGCACGCGATTAAGGGACATGACGGCATACAGGAAGGTGTATCCCGACCGCGACAGAACACAAGAAGAAAGGAAGAAACTGAGAGAGATGGTACAAAGGCGAAAGGAGGAAAGAGAGGGGATGGAGAAGACAGACAGGAGATCCCAGACCCAGGAAGAAGATCAAATACAGCCTCCCTCACAACTTCCTATAGAAGCCTCCCAACCAGGTCAACCCCAGTGCAACCAAACACTCTAAATCAAAACACCCATGCCACATCCAATGCCCCCACCCACTACATTACAAACTTCACTCCCACAGCAACAACCCATAGTTCCTAACCAGGTCTCCCACTTCCCCAACCCCAATATACTTCCCAGACCACAGTCTTAGAAAAGAAGTTGAAGGTGTGGTATACAAATGCAGATGGAATAACAAACAAGTATGAGGAGTGGCACGAAAGAATCAAAGAGACATCCCCAGACATAATAGCACTCACAGAAACAAAACTCACCAGAATAATAACAGATTCAATCTTTCCATCCGGATATCAAATCCTCAGGAAAGACAGAAGGAGGAGAGGGGGAGGAGGAGTTGCACTGCTCATTAAAAACCAGTGGGGTTTTGAGAAAATGGAAGGAATGGATGGCATGGGCGAAAGGGACTACTTAGTAGGAACAATCCAGTCTGAGGGACATAAGGTGATAATTGCAGTAATGTACAACCCACCACAGAACTGCAGGAGGCCAAGAGAAGAATACGATGAGAGCAACAGAGCAATGATCGACACACTAGCCGAGGTGGCCAGGAGAGCACACATGGGGGGGAGCAAAGTTACTAGTTATGGGTGATTTCAATCACAAGGCGATTGACTGGGAAAACCTGGAGCCCCATGGGGGTCCCGAAACATGGAGAGCCAAGATGATGGATGTGGTACTGGAGAACCTCATGCATCAACATGTTAGAGACACTACCAGAGAGAGAGGAGAGGATGAACCAGCAAGGTTGGACCTTGTATTCACCATGAGTAGTTCGGACATCGAGGGTATCATGTATGAAAGGCCCCTGGGAGCTAGTGATCATGTGGTTCTGTGCTTCGACTACATAGTTGAGCTCCAAGTGGAGAGAGTAGCAGGAATAGGCTGGGAAAAACCAAACTACAAAAGGGGGAACTACTCAGGCATGAGGAACTTCCTTCAAGACATTCAGTGGGAGAGGGAACTGACAGGAAAACCAGTACAAGAAATGATGGACTATGTAGCAACAAAATGCAAGGAGGCAGAGGAGAGGTTTGTTCCCAAGGGAAACAGAAATAATGGGAAGAACAGAACGAGTCCTTGGTTCACCCAAAGGTGTAGGGAGGCAAAAACTAGGTGTACTAGAGAATGGAAAAGGTACAGAAGACAGAGAACTCAGGAAAATAAAGAAATCAGCCGAAGAGCCAGAAACGAATATGCACAGATAAGAAGGGAGGCTCAGAGACAATATGAAAATGACATAGCATCAAAAGTAAAGACTGACCCGAAGCTGTTGTACAGCCACATCAGGAGGAAAACAACAGTCAAGGACCAGGTAATCAGACTGAGGAAGTTTGATGGGGAATTCACAAGAAACGACCGAGAGGTATGTCAGGAGCTCAACACAAGATTTAAAGAGGTATTTACAGTGAAAACCAGTAGGACTCCAAGAAATCAGAACAGGGGGGCACACCAGCAAGTGCTGGATGAGGTACATATAACCAAGGAGGAGGTGAAGAAGCTGCTATGCGAACTTGACACCTCAAAGGCGGTGGGACCAGACAACATCTCTCCATGGGTCCTTAAAGAGGGAGCAGAGATATTGTGTGAGCCATTAACAAAGATCTTCAACACATCATTTGAAACTGGGCAACTCCCTGAGGTATGGAAAATGGCAAATGTAGTCCCAATTTTTAAAAAGGGAGACAGACATGAGGCACTTAACTACAGACCTGTATCACTAACGTGTATAGTATGCAAGGTCATGGAGAAGATCATCAGGAGGAGAGTGGTGGGGCACCTGGAAAGAAACAAGTGTATAATTGACAACCAGCACGGTTTCAGGGAAGGAAAATCCTGTGTCACAAACCTACTAGAGTTTTATGACAAGGTGACAGAAGTAAGACAAGAGAGAGAGGGGTGGATCGACTGCGTATTTTTGGACTGCAAGAAGGCCTTCGACACAGTTCCTCACAAGAGGTTACTGCAAAAGCTAGAGGATCAGGCACACATAACAGGAAAGGCACTGCAATGGATCAGAGAATATCTGACAGGGAGGCAACAACGAGTCATGATACGAGACGAGGTGTCAGAGTTGGCGCCTGTGACAAGCGGGGTTCTACAGGGGTCAGTCCTAGGACCTGTGCTGTTCTTGGTATACGTGAACGACATAACGGAAGGGATAGACTCAGAAGTGTCCTTGTTTGCAGATGATGTGAAGTTAATGAGAAGAATCGAATCGGACGAGGATCAGGCAGGACTACAAAGAGACCTAGACAGGCTACAAGCCTGGTCCAGCAACTGGCTCCTTGAATTTAACCCTGCCAAATGCAAAGTCATGAAGATTGGGGAAGGGCAAAGAAGACCGCAGACACAATATAGTTTAGATGGCCAAAGACTGCAAACCTCACTCAAGGAAAAAGATCTGGGGGTGAGTATAACACCGAGCATATCTCCTGAGGCGCACATCAATCAGATAACTGCTGCAGCATACGGGCGCCTGGCAAACCTACGGATAGCGTTCCGATACCTCAGTAAGGATTCGTTTAAGACTCTGTATACCATCTACGTCAGGCCCATACTGGAGTATGCAGCACCAGTTTGGAATCCACACCTAGTCAAGCACGTCAAGAAATTAGAGAAAGTGCAAAGGTTTGCAACAAGACTAGTCCCAGAGCTACGGGGATTGTCCTATGAAGAAAGGTTGAGGGAAATCGGCCTGACGACACTGGAGGCCAGGAGGGTCAGGGGAGACATGATAACGACATATAAAATACTGCGCGGAATAGACGAGGTGGACAAAGACGGGATGTTCCAGAGATGGGACACAGACACAAGAGGTCACAATTGGAAGTTGAAGACTCAGATGAATCAAAGGGATGTTAGGAAGTATTTCTTCAGTCATAGAGTAGTCAGGCCATGGAATAGCCTAGAAAGTGATGTGGTGGAGGCAGGAACCATACATAGTTTTAAGGCGAGGTATGATAGAGCTCATGGGGCAGGGAGAGAGAGGACCTAGTAGCAATCAGCGAAGAGGCGGGGCCAGGAGCTGTGACTCGACCCCTGCAACCACAAATAGGTGAGTACACACACACACACACACACACACACACACACACACACACACACACACACACAATAACAATAACAGCTAGCAGTAATCAGTGGTAGTGGAACGTCAGTGAACAATACTACGAGTGATAATTAAAGTTATTAGTTAAAGAAAGTGAGAGGAAAGCTGAAATCATAATATTTCAAAGCGCAAACCGTTGGGGGTCTTAGGCGCTGTTGCCACATAGGCAGCGGTAGGCCTGAAGAAGTGACGTCACGACAAGTTGTGCGCCATTATACATATAAAGTGAAGTGTATATAATGTGAAGTGTATACTATCATCAGTGAAGAGTGAAATCGCGTGAGGAAGCAAAATGCAAGGAGGCAGTGGAAAGGTTTATTCCCAAGGGCAACAGTAACAACGGGAAGACCAGAACGAGCCCCTGGTTTACCCAACGGTGTAAGGAGGCAAAAAACAAAGTGCAATAGATAATGGAAAAAGTACAGAAGGCAGAGAACACACGAAAATAGGGAGATCAGTCGCAGAGCCAGGAATGAGTATGCACAGGTAAGGAGGGAGGCCCAGCGACAGTATGAAAATGACATAGCATCGAGAATCAAGACTGACCCGAAACTGTTGTATAGCCACATCAGGAGGAAGACAACAGTCAAAGACCAGGTGATCAGATTGAGGACAGAAGGTGGAGAACTCACAAGAAATGATCAGGAGGTATGTGAGGAGCTGAACAGGAGATTTAAGGAAGTTTTTACAGTAGAGACAGGAAGGGCTGTGGGAAGACAGCACAGAAGGGAACATCAAGAGGGAATATACCAACAAGTGTTGGATGACATATGAACAACTGAGGAGGAGGTGAAGAAGCTCCTAAGTGACCTTGACACCTCAAAGGCGATGGGACCGGACAACATCTCCCCATGGGTCCTTAGAGAAGGAGCAGAGATGCTGTGAGTGCCTCTAACCACAATCTTCAACACATCCCTTGAAACTGGGCAACTACCTGAGAAATGGAAGACAGCTAATGTAGTCCCCATATTTAAGAAAGGAAACAGAAACGAGGCGCTAAACTACAGACTTGTGTCTCTGACATGTATTGTGTGCAAAGTCATGGAGAAGATTATCAGGAGGAGAGTGGTCGAACACCTGGAAAGGAACAAGATTATAAATGAAAACCAGCATGGGTTCATGGAAGGCAAATCTTGTATCACAAACCTCCTGGAGTTTTATGACAAGGTAACAGAAGTAAGACACGAGAGAGAGGGGTGGGTCGATTGCGTTTTCCTAGACTGCAGGAAGGCCTTTGACACAGTTCCCCACAAGAGATTAGTGCAGAAGCTGGAGGATCAGGTGCATGTAAAAGGGAGGGCACTGCAGTGGATCAGGGAATACCTGACAGGGAGGCAGTAACGAGTCATGGTACATGAAGAGGTATCACAGTGGGCGCCTGTTACGAGCGGGGTCCCACGGGTCAGTTCTAGGACCAGTGCTATTTTTGATATATGTGAACGACATGATGGAAGGAATAGACTCTGAAGTGTCCCTGTTCGCAGATGATGTGAAGTTGACGAGAAGAATTAAATCGGACGAGGATGAGGCAGGACTGCAAAGAGACCTGGACAGGCTGGACATGTGGTCCAGTAACTGGCTTCTCGAATTCAACCCAGCCAAATGCAAAGTCATGAAGATTGGGGAGGGGCAAAGAAGACCGCAGACAGAATATAGGCTAGGTGGACAAAGACTACAGACCTCACTCAGGGAGAAAGACCTTGGGGTGATCATAACACCGAGCACATCACCGGAGGCACACATCAATCAAATAACTGCTGCAGCATACGGGCGCCTGGCAAACCTGAGAATAGCGTTCTGATACCTTAATAAGGAATCGTTCAAGACACTGTACACTGTGTATGTTAGGCCCATACTGGAGTATGCAGCACCAGTCTGGAACCCACACCTGGTCAAGCATGTCAAGAAGTTAGAGAAAGTACAAAGGTTTGCAACAAGGCTAGTCCCAGAGCTCAAGGGAATGTCGTACGAGGAAAGGTTAAGGGAAATCGGACTGACGACACTGGAGAACAGAAGGGTCAGGGGAGACATGATAACGACATACAAGATACTGCGGGGAATAGACAAGGTGGACAGAGATAGGATGTTCCAGAGAGGGGACACAGGAACAAGGGGTCACAACTGGAAGCTGAAGACTCAGACGAGTCACAGGGACGTTAGGAAGTATTTCTTCAGTCATAGAGTTGTCAGGAAGTGGAATAGCCTAGCAAGTGAAATAGTGGAGGCAGGAACCATACATAGTTTTAAGAAAAGGTATGATACAGCTCAGGAAGCAGAGAGAGAGAGGACCTAGTAGCGATCAGTGAAGAGGCGGGGCCAGGAGGCGAGTCTTGACCCCTGCAACCACAATTAGGTGAATTAGGTGAGTACGTACACACACACACACACACACACACACACACACACACACACACACACATGCGCGCACACACACACACACACACACACACACACACACACACACACACACACACACACACACACACACACACACACACACACACACACACACACACACACACACACACACACACACACACACACACACACACACACACACACACACACACACACACACACACACACACACACACACACGGCCAGATTAAGAAGTCTCCTGGCCCTAGGGTATTCAGATTGGCGGGGCCCCTTTGAGTTACGGGTAAGCGAAGCGACCCCTTCCAGCTTGGGGGTGGGGTGGGGGGGGTCGGTGTGAGCCTGTTTAAGATCTAATTAAATACATTCTGGCTATTTAGATTAAATTTAATAGGGAAAGTACATCAAGACAACCAAAACCATTTACCAACAGCCATTATAACTATCGTTTTAAATCATGCATTTTAACCCTCTGACTGTTTTCGACGTATAAATACGTCTTCCGAGCCAATGTTTCTGACGTATATATACTCAATAATTCTAGCGGCTTCAAATCAAGCGGGAGAAAGCTGGTAGGCCCACATGTGAGAGAATGGGTCTGTGTGGTCAGTGTGCACCACATAAAAAAAATCCTGCAGCACACATTGTGTAATGAGAAAAAAAGAACTGATCATTTTTTTGGAATAAAACGCCGACTTTGAGGTGTATTTTCGTATAGTATTTATTGTTGTATTCGCGTTTTCATGGTCTTAGGTGATAAAATGGAAAGCATATTACAGAAATAGAGATGATTTTCATTACTTTGACGATGAAAACGACCTTGAAACTGAGCTCAAAGTAGCGGAAATGTTCGATTTTTACCAATGTTCAAGAGTAAATAAATCACACCACACGTCCAATACACGTCAGCTGGGGAGTCTAATATTCTTTCACTAGTGCACTGATATTATTTATACCATTTTTACAATAATGCAGTCGTCTGCATAACAGTAAATTTTGTATTTTTTTGTATGAATAAAAAATCAAAATAGAAAGCAATAATAATATAGGAGGGGCCTAGAGATGTGACTAATGAACAGAGCATATGTTATTTTAGTGCCATGAATGTCTACCTTGTTTATTCTGGACCCTATTTTGAAATTGGCATCTTTTTTAGTTTGCGTGAAATTGGCCAAATTGCCAATTTCTGACCACCATATTGGGTAGTCCAAATTAGTAAATGGGAGGTTTCTTGTACTCAGCTGATAGGTAAAATGGAGTTCTAAAGAAATAGCTATGAGTTTGGTCAACTGGAACAATGGAATTGGCTGAAAATAGGGCTCAAAGTCGGCGAAATCGCCGATACGCATATGTCGCTGAGACCGCTAACTTCGCGGGAGCATAATTCCACGAGTTTTCGACCAAATTTCGAACTTTTGGTGTCATTACCATCGGGAAAAGATTCTCTATCATTTCATAAGAAAAATAATTTTTTTTTTTGTCAAAAATTGAGCGACATAGAATGACAGTTTCAGAGAAGGGCCTGAAACAGTCAAAGGGTTAAAGAGTATATTTTTGTGAAGGTAATAAGACAAAAAACAAAAAATTCTGATCAGTACTTACCGAGATACAGTGCCAAGAAGTTTGTCCAAAATGATGTGGTGGCGGCAACATCGACGAATTCCACATACGTGCATTACATTATTTAGCGGTTTTTATAGTTTTTTCTTTTCTTTTCCAATTTTTTTCTTTTCCTACTAACAGTACGCCCCAATACTGTATATAATGTATATATATAAACTCACTGTATTGAACACAATAACCACACTAAAGTTATTATCATATTATTGTTTACCATTGTTGTTTATTACAATAAACATGCACAAATCTTGTATAATACTAATGTTCTATCATATATTTACATATTTACAATCACTGGACATGGTTTTAGAACTGCTGGAGCTTGTGGAACTCCTTGAAACAAGGCACCATGTACAGAGGCACCTTACATTCCTCACACATAAACCGAGTGTCTTTGCGTCTTTGTTGCTGTCGTTTTGTTTGTGCACAGACGATGCATCTCTTCTGAGCAAATTTCTTCTGAGTTGAAGGAAGGTGTATTATGAAATGATCACCTTCCCTCCTCAAACGCTTGGGTATATCCTGAGTAATTCGAGGACCTTGTTGTATAGCAGGTGTTCTTACCTGGTACTTCATTATGAGTTGTCTGACAACAGACAAACAAAATTCACCATACGGTGGTCTGTTGCCAGTTTTTATTTGGTACATATTATATCCATTGAGCATTGAAATGTCCATGAGATGGAAGAAAAGTTTCATGTACCACTTGTAACTCTTAGGAACACAGTCAACAAAACCAATCTGCATGTCACATTTGTCAACCAAGCGCATGTTTTGTGTATAATCAATCACTGTCACTGGTTTGCGAATACGTTCATTAGTCACTCGATCAACTTTGCCACTGTCTTTCATTTTATTACGGTGATTGGTTGTCAACAATGTGACATGTCGTTTGTCATGCCACCGTAATGCCATGATGTCATTGGCAGTAAACACCTGCACATCATCACCACGAGCACCTGTGTTGAGCCTGGGCATATGTTTACGATTAAAACGCACTGTGCCACACACATCTATCTTGTTCACTCGCATGAAATCACTGAGTAATGGGCTTGTGTACCAGTTATCGGTATATAATGTATGCCCCTTACCAAGATAAGGTGCCATCATGTTTCTCACTACGTCACCAGAGATACCCAATAACATCTTGGTATCTTTCAATGTTTTACTTCCCGTGTATACAACAATATCCAACACCAGGCCACTGCCACAGTCACAGAGTACAAACAGTTTTATACCAAAGCGTTTCCTCTTGCTCGGTATATACTGCTTGAATGACAGTCTACCTTTGAACAAAATCAAAGACTCGTCAGTTACAACATTCTTGAATGGATAAAAGTACAGTGGACCCCCGCTTAACGATCACCTCCTAATGTGACCAATTATGTAAGTGTATTTATATAAGTGCGTTTGTACGTGTATGTTTGGGGGTCTGAAATGGACTAATCTACTTCACAATATTCCTTATGGGAACAAATTCGGTCAGTACTGGCACCTGAACATACTTCTGGAATGAAAAAATATCGTTAATCGGGGGTCCACTGTATATGCTGAACTTTTGTTTGAGATACATGAAAACATTTCTAATCTTGTATAACCTGTCACTTCTGTCAGGCCTGGTTTTGTCAGAGAAGTGCAACATACGTAAGAGTAAGATAAACCTGTTCACTGGGATGATTTCACTGAAGACCAGGGTAGAAATTAGCCGATCTGTGGACCAGTATGCTTTTATATTATGCTTATAGACATGAGGCATAAGCATTATTGTTGCAAAAAGCAAATACATTTCTGCAACAGTCGTCTCTTTCCACCTGTGTAGTCTTGACTGTGGTGATATGATCGTATTTGCCATGGTGTACTCAAAATACTTATTACTTTCCCTGACAATAGTTTCCATCAATGGCTGGTCAAAGAATAATTCAAAGAATTCCAGTTCATTGGCCATGGTTCCAAGGGGACAAGTAGGTAGAATTCCACTTTGAGAGTCATCAAAGTGGTGAGGCTTGGGAACAAAATTGGGATTTTGCTGCCAATCCCACATACGGTTTGCTGGTGGATACTGGACATCATAGGGTGGTTGTGGTTGTGGTGGGCTGGTGGCTGATGCTCCGCTTTGTCCTTGAACTGACGAGTCAGCAGCGTGGGTCCCAGCCTGGGCTGGTGAGTCACGCATGGCAGTGCCACTACCATCACCACTACCACCATCCACTGATGCCTGTGGTCTATCCATGCCAAGTGTAGCCACATCATCCTCACTATCACTATCTAAAACTGGTGTAGGGCCACGGGATGTACTCCGGAATGTACTCCGTCCCCTGAGGACAGCATAGGGTACACTACCCGAGCGCATGCGGCGGCTAACATACCGACGCTTCACTGGTGAATATGATTTTTCACTATCACTACTCGAATGATCGTCAAGCGCAATAAAATCACAATCCACGTCACTATCATCATCATTACTTAAGTCAGAGGCCTGGCCACGCAAAAATATTAGTTTTCTCTTGCGTTGAGGCACAACCGACCGTGAGTCACGAGTGCCCACACCAGAGGTAGAAGGTTGAGGATCGTCAGGGTTTTCTGCACTATTATCGATATCCTGGTCATTCCTTTCGGTCACTAACTGATCAAAGCTATAGAATTCGTCTTCATTTCCACTTCCATCAGCGTCAGAACTATCAGATAGGAAGAGGAGAGTCCCAATTTTCCGGGGAGTGAGAGCTGACTTGCGACGAGGCATGGTGAACAAGGATAACTGAGCCGGCGTTCCCACAATGCTATGCGGGCGCCTAGATTTTTTGTTTATGGCGCACACCCACCACACAGACCCGTTCTCTCACATGTAGGCCTATGAGCGCTTTCGTGCTAAATTTGACAGCGCTAGAATTTTGGCGTACTACGGTTTGGACACTCAACGTGAAGCCGTAGATCTACGGGATGGACCCTGAAAGGGTTAACACAAAGTTCAAAATATTCCAATTTCAAAATAGGGTCCAGAATAAACAATGTAAGTATTCCTGGCACTAAACTAACATTTCCTTTGTTCATTAGTTACATTTTGAGGCTTTACAAATAAATTCCATTTTGATATTTTACTCAAATAATTAATTTTTATTCACACCAAAAAATAGAAGATTTACTGTTATGCAATATTGTAGTAATTGTATAAATATCATCACCACATTTGTGAATGTATATTAAACCCACCAACTGGGGTGTATTAGATGTGTGAGGTTGTTTGTTTACTCTTGAACATCGACAAAAATTTACCATTTCTGCTACTTTGAGCTCAGTTTCAAGCCATTTCCAGTGCTAAAACCAATCAAAATCATCTCTATTTCTGTAATATGTCTTCCATTCTACCAATTGAGACCAAGAAATCGTAAATACAACTATAAAAAACATACGAAAAACACTGCAAATTCGCTGTTTTAATCGAAAATCACAGTCTCAGTTTTTTCTCTCATTATACACAGTGTGCTACAGGATTTGTTTTATGTGGTGCACACATACCACATAGATGTATTCTCTCATATCTAGGCCCAAATTTACCACTCACAGTTTATCAGAGTGAGCTGAGCTCATGGTGTAGATCTACGGTTTGGACCCTGAACGTAAAGCCGTAGATCTACGGGACGGACCCTGAAAGGGTTAACACACTATGGCTAACCAAAACTGGCTTGTGCAACCATTGACTTTCCTGTTTGCTCACAAGATCACCCCTCACACTACTTCCCTTTTGTGATGCAGTTCAGATGGGCTTGTGAGGTCTCTAGGGAGACCTAATTATATGGTCACACCTGCCTTAGCAAATGTCGGGTAGTCACGCCCACGTCTGAGGTCTTTTGTTCTTAACAGCGTCAGACCTCGGCATCAGGTTGTAACACGTGGTACATACACCATTGGGGAGGGGGTACTTTGACTACAATATAAGCCCAGGGAATTTTTTTTTTTTTTTTTTTTTTTGTATGGCTATAGTTTACTTAATAACATAAAAGGGCTAGAATACAACATATCCTGATGGAAATTTACACAATATAACAATTGACCTATGAGACTTATTACCAGGGGGAAGGGTAGATGTTATCAGTAACACGGACTAGTACTCACTCTTAATTCACCGACCAGCTGACCCGAGATTCCCAAATGCGTGGTCCACTACACACGCGGCTGTCCAGAGCTCTCGCTCGACGGACCTGTCACCAACAACCTCTTTGCCCCGCTGTTCCCTGGGCTTATATCGTAGTCAAAGTACCCCCTCCCCAATGGTGTATGTACCACTTGTTACGACCTGACGCCGAGGTCTGACGCTGTTAAGAACAAAAGACCTCAGACGTGGGCGTGACTACCCGACATTTGCTAAGGCAGGTGTGACCATATAATTAGGTCTCCCTAGAGACCTCACAAGCCCATCTGAACTGCATCACACTTTGCCAATAAGTACTTTAATCCTTGCAACACTTTATGACCCATCCTGGTTTGAAATGAGCTGAGGTAAGATAACAGCACTTAGTCTGTAAATTCTGGTTTAAAACAGCTGAGGCTTTTCTGCCTCCTTAGTAAAGTTGGGTATGTGTAGTTTTTCAGGGTTATGTGATGAGGCATATGATATTTGTTACCTGTGATAATTTTTGACAAATGTGAAGGTTCATGAGTCTGGGCCTTGAGTAAAATGCATTGGTATGATATTATTAGTTCAAAGTATATATAATGGAGGTAGAGTCAACAGGTTGGTATCATTCAAGTTGTTTAATGGCTCAGTATTTTTTTTTTTTTAATTTCTTTGTTGCCATCATTCTCGCAAGGGAGGTTCCTTGATGCCAGTAAGGTACTCTTGATCTTAGGAATTGGACCTGTGTCCCCCCTTCCTTGGACTGAACCCAGTGCCTTCCATTACCCCAGGTGTTGTATGACCCCTATGGGTTTAGTGCTCTTCTTGAATGTAATAATAATCTGTCAGAAAATATTAGATTACATTTATGGGGGAGTACCTCAACACAGGAGGGTCATACAGTGCCTGGGGAAATGGGAAGTATTCAGATTTGAACCAAGGAAGGTAAAAACAGGTACAATTCCTTACATCAAGTGTGTGTCACCAGCATCAAGGAACCTTCCCTGAGGGGTTATCTTCAATGTATCTGTCTTGCACTTCTCAGTGCAAGTGGTGATAGCTTTACATGCAATTGCCTAAAAAAGCTTCAGGCCAGTTTAAAAAATGGCAAAAAAAAAAAAAAAAAAATTTTATACCATCCTTTCAAGGAAGGAAAAGTTTCAAGAGGACATAAAGCATCAAATTTGTAAACAAGACAGATTAAAATTTGTGAATTTATGAAGAAATCCTTTATTCTTTTTGTTTTAATCTTCATATTCATAATTTTTATAACTAGGTTTTTCTGGATTTTTCAGCTGATTAACAATTAATTGTCTCCAATATCATTCGCATTTTTTCCAGGTGAATGATGCTGAATGTGACCGCCTGGTTGAGCGTTGGACTTCAGAAGATTGCATTAATGCTATTGTGAATTTCTTTAACCGCAAGAAATAGAAAAATTACTTGTAATAATTTTTAGATATTAAGAAATATTGTCATTTTGCATATCATAAAATAAATATTTTTAATACAGTAATGAAGTCCATTCAGGTGAGGATAAGGAGTACAATTTCTGAGTCAATTATTTTGTATGTGGCCCATTTTTATCACTGCTATACTAATAGATATTGTACCTTAAATATACTTAGAAGATTAAATTCTTAATATAGTTCTTAAAATATTTAAGCATAAACCATATTTCAGAAACTTTTTTTGTTTATAACTGTGTTAAGTCACATTTTCTGCTATCAAGAAATTGTTTATTGGATAATAGAAATGCCATACACAGCTAAAAAAAATAATTTACTGCTTATTAACCTTTTCACTGTCCAGACCCCAAAAATTAATATTGCTCAATATTCACATTTAACCCTTTCAGGGTTGTGACCCCTTCTCTCAAACTTGTTCTCAGGGTCACAGAATTTAAAAAAAAATATTTTTTCTTACGAAATGTTAGAGAATCTTTTTCTGAAGGTAATAACAAAAATACAAAATTTGATAGAAAACTAGAAAAATTACACTTTCGCGAATTTTGCTGTGCAGCAATATTTATTTATCAGTGATTTTGTCCACTTTTAGGCCACTTCCACTGTTGCAGTTGACCACATTCTTAACTATTTCACTAGTATGTCTTCCATTCTATCAATTGAGTACAAGAAACTGCCCAATTTAAACTACCCAATTGGTAAATTGGCCATTTTCATACAAAATTTAAGAAATCCCAATTTCAAATAGGGTCTAGAAAAAACAATGCAGACATTCCTGGCATTAAAATAACATTTTCTCTGTTCATTAGTCACGTCTCCAGGCCCCTGTTATACAGTGGACCCCCGGTATTCGATATTAATCTGTTCCTGAGAGCTCATCGAATACCGAAAATATCGAAAAGCGAATCAATTTTCCCCATAAGAAATAATGGAAATCAAATTAATCTGTGCAAGACACCCAAAAGTATGAAAAAAAAAAATTTTACCACATGAAATATTAATTTTAATACACACAAACTGAAGAAGACATGCACAGTTACATGACACTTACCTTTATTGAAGATCTGGTGATGATTGATGGGATGGGAGGAGGGGAGAGTGTGGATGGTGTTAGTGTTTAGAAGGGGAATCCCCTTCCATTAGGACTTGAGGTAGCAAGTCCTTTTCCGGGGTTACTTCCCTTCTTTCAATGCCACTAGGACCAGCTTGAGAGTCACTGGACCTCTGTCGTGCAACAAATCTGTCCATAGAGCTCTGTACCTCCTGTTCCTTTACGATTTGTCTAAAATGGGCCACAACATTGTCATTGTAATAGTCACCAGCACGGCTTACAATAGCTGTGTTAGGGTGATTTTTATCCATAAAGGTTTGCAGTTCAACCCACTGTGCACACATTTCCTTAATTTTTAAAGTAGGCACAATGGATTCCACAACTGGCATAGGCTTCTCAGGGTTAGCCCCAAACCCTTCAAAATCTTTCTTAATTTCCATACTAATTCTCACCCTTTTTACCACAGGGTTGGCACTAGAAGCTTTCTAGGGGCCCATGGCGACTTATTTTGCAGAAACAAGCACCAAAAACAGTGATAATATGGAATGTACCGAATGTATCCTTAGATGCGCGCACACTGGCTGGCTTGTAAACACTGGCACACACAGGGCAGTTCAGGCCACACGTGGACACGTCTCGTATGAATTGTATCGAATACCGGGTTTTCAGTCAGATACCGAGGCAAAATTTTTGCATTAAAATGCATCAAATACCGGATTTATCGAATACCGATGCCATCGAATACCGGGGGTCCACTGTATTACGCTTTCTTTCCATTTTATATTTTTATTCCCCCCAAAAATAGAAGATTTACTGTTATGCAAACTACTGCATTTTTGTAATAATCATATAAATAATGTCAGTGCATTCATAAATGCCTATTAGACTAGCCAGTTGGATCATATCAGACAACGTTATACAAGTACCATCCGATTTACGACCAAGCTTGGTTCCAACCAACTGGTCATAAGTCAAAATGGATGTAAGTCAAACCTTTGAAAATTACTGACATACTGGGTAGGGCATAACGTCAAACCTTTGCTATAAACTACAGTGGAACCTCAAAAATCAAACGTATCACATATCGAACGTTTCGAAAATAGGACCATTTTTTCGGACAAACTGTGTCCCTACTATTGAACACGCCCCTATTTTTGGGCCGCTGCGTACGGGACCTATCTGCCGCCCACTCTGTCCGCGTCCCCTCACAGGCGCTGTGAGCAGTCTAGCTTTGTTTATGCTTGAGTGAACACTAACCTGCGCTCTCATTCACGCATTTTACAATTATTTCGTTGTGTTTAGTGCTTGTGGGACTGTGAAATAAGCTGCCATGGGCCCGAAGAAACTTGCTAGCAGTACCCCTGTGGTAAAGAAAGTGAGAAACACCATAGATGTGAAGAAGGAAATAATACAGAAGTATGAGAGTGGTATGAGACTTGTTGAGCTTGCCAGGATGTATGGGAAAAACAAGTCGACCATCAGTTCTATCCTGTCAAAGAAAGAAGAAATCAAGGAAGCTGATGTTGCAAAAGGTGTTAATATAGGGAATGGATGAGGTGCCTTCTTCAAAGATTAAGGAGATTTGTGCCAAGTGGAATGATGTCCAAATGTTTGTGGAGAAGTACCACCCTGAGCAAGCTGAAACAAGCCATCTTTGCAACAAGTTCAGTGACATAACCATGTCCCATTTTAGGGAAATGTTAAAGAGGCGCCAGAAACAGAGGACTGTGGAGAGTTATTTTATGAGACAGGGGTCCAGTGACTCTCAAGCTGGTCTTAGTGGCATTAAAAGACAGAGAAGGGAAGTAACCCCAGAGAGGGCTTTACCGGAAGTCCTCATGGAGGGGGATTCTCCTTCCAAACACTAACCCCAACTCCCTCTCTCCTCCTCCCTATCTTCCAGATGCCATCACCAATCTTCAATAAAGGTAAGTAAAAATGTTATTTTATATGTATTACTATACATAATTAAAAACTATAGTATTTGTTGTATGTAAAACTGTAATTAATCTCTATAAAATGTATTTTTTGTGTGAATATTTTTTTGGTTTCTGGAATGGATTAATTGTATTTCCATTATTTCTTATGGGAAATATTGCTTCGAATTTCAGACTTTTCGAATTTAGAACTAGCTCCTGGAACGGATTAAGTTCGATTTTTGAGGTTCCACTGTACCTACATAGTAATGTAATGTACAATCATTTCATTCTTTTTTACCATAATGTACTATTGATATATTTTAATCATTTATGTACTGTATATTATGTATACATGGTAGTGGACTGTATCGTATGTTACTGTTATTTTTAACCCTTTCAGGGTCGACAGGCCCTCTCGGAGACGTGTTCTCAGGGTCGGCCAAATTTCAAAAAAAAAAAAATTATTTTTTCTTATGAAAAGATAGAGAATCTTTTCCCAATCATAATGACACCAAAAGTATGAAATTTGATGGAAAACTTACGGAATTATGCTCTCACAAAGTTAGCGGTCTCGACGATGTTTACGCATCGGCGATTTTGCCCACTTTGAGCCCTATTTTTGGCCAATTCCAGTGTACTTGTCGACAAAAATCATAACTATTTCGCTAGAACTTCATTTTTTCTATCGAATGAGTACAAGAAACCACCCATTTACCAATTTCAACTATCCAATACAGTGGTCAGAATTTAGCAATTTTGCCAATTTCACACAAATTTCAAAAGATGCCAATTTCCGAATAGGGTCCAGAATAAACAAGAAAGACATTCCTGGCACTAAAATAACATTTCCTCTGTTCATTAGTCACGTCCCCATGCCCCTCTTACATTCTTTTGCTTTCCATTTTGAATTTTTATTCTCACAAAAAATTGAAGATTTACTGTTATGCAGACTACTGCATTGGTGTAGAAATGGTATAAATATTATCAACGCACTTGTGAAAGAATATTAGACTCGCCAGTTGACGTGTATTGGGCGCATAGCATGATTTGTTTACTTTTGAACTTCGGTAAAAATCGAACATTTCTGCTACTTCGAGCTCAATTTCAAGGTACTTTTCTTTGTAAAACCAGTCAAAATCATCTCAATTTCTGTAATATGTCTTCCATTCTATAAAATGAGACCAGGAAAACTAGAATAAAACAATAAATACCATACGAAAATACAGTGAAAAGTCGCTGTTTTAATAAAAAAACACAAAGTTTTTTTCTCTCATTACGCACTGTGTGCTGCAGGATTTTTTTTATACCACGCACACTGACCACATAGACCCATTCTTTCATATGTAGGCCTACCAGCTTTCTCTCACTAGATTTGAGGGCGCTAGAATTTAGGCGTACTAGTACGTCCGTGTGTAAGCCGTACTAGTATGGCCGAAACCCTGAAAGGGTTAAGTATTGTCGACGCAGTTGAATGGGAGAATACCACTGGTAGTGTCATCCTTCCAGAATGTCCTATAATCTATGCCGTAAGTAAAGGGAAACGACTCTGGAACATGTGTAATACGTATTTGGCTGGCTGGCTGGCTAGCAGGCCAGCTGAGTGGGTGCATGGGTGGTTGGTTGGTTGGTTGGTTGGTTGGCTGGCTGCCTGGCTGACTGAATTTGGCTGTCTCCATCTGTATCTGTCTCTCTCTATCTCTGTCTGTCTCTCATAGGTGCACGTAAGTAATCATACATAGTGTAAATTACCTAGGATAACCCAAAAATCCAGACAAAGTGCTATACAGCATTATACAGTGGATCTGTGCTCCAGTTCCCTATATTAATAAAAGTATTAATAATTATTACAATAATACGTATGTACTAATATTAATAATAATAGTGTAATATTGTTATAGTGTAATAATAGTGTTCACTCATTACTTACTTACCTTAAAATATCTGTAGTCTTAAAGTAGAGTGAGAGGCGAGTAAACAAGATTAAATGAATAAACGAGAGAGAGAATGAGTGTGTAGAAGGTTCGCGAATTTTGCAAACAAACTAGTTGTTGTTGGTGTTGTTACCAGCCTGGACACAAATGGTTTTTGTTCACTCTGTCAAGCCAACTGGAAAAACATCTCATATTTATGTTAATTTATGTTATATAGTGTGTTTATTATATTTTTTTTTTCAACAAATCGGCCGTATCCTACCGAGACAGGATGGCCCAAAAAGAAAAACAAAAGTTTCTCTCTTTAAATTTAGTAATATGTATAGGAGAAGGGGTTACTAGCCCCTTGCTCCTGGCATTTTAGTCACCTCTTACAACACGCATGGCTTACGGAGGAATTCTGTTCCACTTCCCCATGGAGGTAAGAGGAAATAAACAAGAACAAGAACTAGAAAGAAAATGGAAGAAAACCCAGAGGGGCGTTGTTACAAAAAACGTGATTCTAAAAGCTTAGAGATCTCCAGTGAATACTAGAAAGGACTGCCCTTCTAGCATCCAGCCTGTTACTGGGTTTTCGTAACAGTTAGTATCCTTGTCCAATTATCCATTAGAATTCAGTATGATTCAATAGAGCTTCAGGATTACAACTGGTAGGCTACTAGCTAGAGAAATTAAAATTTAATAAATTTATTAAGTTGTCTAGGCGTATATCAAATTAAATTAAATTAAATTAATCACAGTAATCAAAATAATATTAATCACTTCTCTCGTGTACAATATTATTGTGCTGAAAGCACATATCACATATTTATGTCTTAAGTACCGTCTGGTACATTAACATTTAATAATACAATATACAAATAAGTTTGTGTGTATGTGTGTAAGTGCTCTAAGTAGTTCGCTATGTCTCACGACTCGACTAGACTTAAACAAGTGACTGACAAAGTCCTCTCATAAACTAACTTCTTGCCCAACTGGCAATCAGAACAGTCTGCTTGAACAATAAAAAGAATGCTAAGCCCAATAGCAATATAACAAGCGACTGCGACACAATCAGGATCAAGGAGATAATATAACGACACTAAGTAGGGACCATCAGCAGATCCTCCACAAAAGTCACAAAACTCCCATACTACTGAATCTAAGTTCAGCATAAGAAAATCCCCGACTGTGACAGTACACAGATACCAGTACAAGTTAGGTCAGAAGCTACAGCTCAGGACCTGAGTTGCTCAGAGTGTCTAAGAGACACACAACTTCACTACAACGTCGAAAATCACTAAGTCTATGCAATGTTCTGTGAACAGAGTTCTACAGAACTAACAAGAAAGCTACAGAGACGATCTTCCAACAAGGGCCAATAAGGAAGAGTTAGGCACTTGTCAGGAATACGTCCAACCACCAAGCGAGTCTGGACCAGACTGAGTACTTCAGGCGAGATGAGGACACCCCCCCCTCGATCACGTGATAGCTCTGTGGACAGCTGCTGCTCAGCAACAGCGAGAAGCCGGCAGAGTAACGAGCAAAGAGCGATAATTACAGTAGTTAGACAATCAAGACTTGAACTGAGCACATAATAATATGTTACATCCTACCTAACAAAATTTAACTAAGTCAAATAATAATATAAAGCAATATATTCACAATTTAGCTATTATCGCAAATATAAGCAATATAAAATTATATGAAAAGGTAATATACATGTAATATATATACATAATATACATTGCAACCTATTCAGGGGTTGCAACACCCCCCCAACACGACAAACGGTCGCACTAGGAGTTGCATTAATGTCTTTCACATTATTACTGATTACTCAGGTTACTTTACTAACACAATTTAATATAAAAAATAATGAGAGTCACTCTTGTGCCAAGCACTTCTATAATTTCAGTGTCTATATCACTAAGTTATGCCGCTAGTAATAGGGCAGTACACAGTATCGTATCTCTGCATACTCGTGGTTATGTACATCAGTGTAGAGACAGGATAGCGTAGACAAGCATGACACGTTGAGGCTCGATCATAGTAGTGGAGACTGCATATACACGATAGTCTTGTGCGATAGACAGGAGACAGCATTCCACTCTTAAGTAGTGGTTGTGGAATGCTATGCAGTATAGACATCTGAGTATGAAACAGCTTAAGGTGTGTAGTGAGGGGGGGGGGGGTCTGCGGCAGGACAGTGTTCCGCCAAGCAGTAACATCGTCCACACTACACTACCCACTCAACACTCAGCTTCTGTCTCCTCCCATATATATCACCACTACTGTAAATATATGAATATAATTAGACATGACATGAGTATACATAGTTAATATGGGCTGGAGGGATTAAGTTACTCTACTGAATTTGACATAGCAAGTAACAAAAAGGTAACAAAAAAGTAACAAAAGTAATTTGGGCATAAAATTACGTTAATTTAAAATGGGGAAGTGCCCAAATACACGTCAAAATGTTCAAAGGACACCAAAAGAGCTAGAGCCTCTTTCTCAATAGTGGCATAATTTTTCTGGTGTCGTTTAAGCTTAGATGAATAGTAACACATAGGATGGAGAATATCAGTGGATGTTGACTGTTGGACCAGCACAACACCCACTGCATAACCACTCGCCTCTATATGTAAAAAGGGAAGATTGAAATTGGGACTCTTCACAAGAACAGAGGAAAGCAGATGCTTCAACCTTTTGAACAAATCTGAACAATCACTAGTCCAGATGAACTGAACTTTGCTAATAGTGAACATAGTGAGAGGTGTAGGTGGTGGTGGGTGTGCTGGCTTGCCTGTCACTTGACACACGTGGCAACGTCGCACATGATCAGCTACTGTTTCCTTCATTTTAGGCCAAGTAAAATGTTTTACCAGTTTACCGAGTGTCTTCTTGACACCCAAATGTCCTCCTATGGGACTATTGTGAGCAAAATCAATGGCTTGTTCACGAAGTGTAACTGGTAACACTACGAGATGCTTGACTGTGGTGGAAACACTATCAGCTGACAACTTACATGTATTTTTCTCCATAAGTACACCGTTACTATAATAGTAACAATTATCGAGATCCTTTGCTTCACTCTCAGTAACTGCTATATCTCTCAGTCTTTCCAGTGACTGATCAACAAACTGATCCTTGATTAAATCATCAAGAGTTAGAAATTTAACATCAGTTGTGTCCTGACTAGGTTGATGACTGCGTGGAGTCAGTGTTAATGACCCTGGACGCAGATCATCACTAAACAACATATTCAAGCCCAAATCATAGTCATCCACTAACTCAACAGGAGACAAGGATGGTTGTTATATCTTTGACATAGCTCTAGTAATTGCGCTGAGAGGAAATAAAATAGATTTCTCTCTACAAGCTTCAATGGCATAATTATCATCAGTGTTATTATCAATCACAAGTGATTCCTTACATATACCAGCATGAAGGATATCGTTCCCTATCAACAAGTCCACTGACCTGATGGGAAATACACCACTGGATATACCCACTGAAATATAACCAGTATAATAGCTTGTTTCAATGTAAACTTTGTACAGAGGTACTTTTTTAACAGCCCCTCCATAGGCTTCTAACAATACATCTATCTTGCAATAGGTATCATCAGTTATGGGCAGTACATCTTCTCTTAATAACGTGAGATAACTGCCAGTGTCTCAAAGTAATTATCTCAGATGTAATTTGTCAAATCCTACTTTACCTCTCGAAAAGTAAGGAGTCATCGCTGAACGAATCTTTTTGTCAGATACACTTTCTGACGCTAGTCATCTGTTCTGAGTAATATTATCTAAAACAGTAGGATCAGAGGTAGTACTAGGATTTTGATGCCTTTGTTGCTCGGAAGAGGATACGACTTGTGTGGGGGCGCCAGCTGCACGACTGCTTCTCGTATCTCTTTCTAACTTATAGCAATACTCTCTAGCATGTCCTTTTCTGTTACAATAGGTACATTTCACTTCTTCTCGATATCAGATTTCTGTCTAGCCACAGAGACAGATTCAGGATTGTGAGTTTTCCTGGTAAAGGTACGAGAAGTTACAGTAACAGGTACATCAGGCCGGCAATGAGCAGCTGATTTAGGTTGCCAACTTCTAGGACAACTTTTAGTTACCTTGTTTCTCTGTGTTTTAGTATGTACAAGTTTGTGAGAAATCTCGTAATTGTCTGCTAATGCTGCAGTTTCCAGAATATTCGAGGTAGTGTGATCGATCAGATATTCTTGTATGTCACCAGACATACAGTTGTTAAACACTTCATGTAGTAACAACTGAACAAGGCTGTCGTAGTTGTTACATTTCGCAGACCTACACCACCTCTCAAATGCAACTTTTTTCTCACGAGCAAACTCGACACAAGTTTGATCTTGCCGTCGTTTAATGTACGAAATACACGTTGATAACTTATGGGTAACAAGTTATGTCTCTAGAATAGTTTGCTTGACAGTAGCATAACTAATGTACTTGGCAAATGGTAAAGCAGCAGTACAAGTTTGAGCTCTTCCTGTCAAAGCTGTGTGCAACAAGGTAGCCCAGTGCTTACGTGGCCAGTTCATAGCATGTGCCTGGTTCTCGGACACATCAAAAAAGGTGTCTAAGTCACTTTCAAAAAACTTAGGAACCATGGATGCAGCTTTCTGCACATTAAATGTGTCCTGTGATCTATCAGTCTGTTGTCTTCCCAGACGAACATTTTCTCTCTGGAAATCTTCTTCATTCAATTTCCTCTGTGCCTCTATTTGTGCAGTCTCCAACATAATGAGGCGTTCAAACCTCTCAAACTGTTCCTGAGAGAGAGGACCAGTGGGTAATGGAGGAGTAAGGAATCTAACGTGGTCTGGACGGTCCTTAGGTCGGACACCTTGTCCAGGCGTCTCTAGAGAGTCTAGATCTTGTCTAGGATAAGTAGATACAGATGTAGTATACACGGTACTAGTATGAGGCTGAGTCATACTACCAGCTAGGAGGGAAGACGTGAGCGAGAACTGAGCTACACTAGGCTCAGACACTAAGCTCACTTCTGCCTTAGTTGCTCTTTCTTCTACGTCATCAAATAGTCATACTTCCTAATTGTGACACTAGGCTTTCTGAATCTGAATCATAATCAGACATCTCTGTAAGAACAGGAAACAATATATCTTTAATTAACGCTCTGACAGTTTCTGCGATGTAATTCCTGTTATACACCACAACGAGATATTTGGCTACTCGCCAACACATCTGAAGTTTTAATGTACTTAACTCAGACAAAGTCAGGGTATCAATTAACTGTTTCACTTTGGCATACATCACGAAAATAAGTGTACTATGAGAGAGTGATTATGGGAAACTATAATCCTAATAGGAATTTTAGTGTTGGTGGTCTTAGAGCTAGAGCTCATAAACAGTATTTCCATCTCCTTGGATCAAGAGACTCAGTCAGGTACATACATCCACCTATTATGTTGTACAAGATAAAACTCAAAGTCTTCAGATTAGGAAAATACTCAGGCTCTGGTGGCCTGGTGGTTAACGCTCTCGCTTCACACGGTGAGGGCGTGGGTTCGATTCCCAGCCAGAGTAGAAACATTGGACGTGTTTCTTTCCACCTGTTGTCTATGTTCCCCATCAGTAAAATGGGTACCTGGGTGTTAGTCGACTGGTGTGGGTCGCATCCTGGGACACTGACCTAAGGAGGCCTGGTCACAGACCGGGCCGCGGGGGCGTTGACCCCCGGAACTCTCTCCAGATAAACTCCAGATAGAGTTACTAGTATGTCAAACTGGACAATTTCTCCAACACCTTGGATCAAGAGCCTCCCAGACAGGCCCCCATTTGTTACAAAAAATGCTATTCTAAAAGCTTAGAGATCTCCAGTGAATACTAGAAAGGACTGCCCTTCTAGCATCCAGCCTGTTACTGGGTTTTCGTAACAATTAGTCAGTATCCTTGTCCAATTATCCATTAGAATTCAGTATGATTCAATAGTGCTTCAGGATTACAACTGGTAGGCTACTAACTAGAGAAATTAAAAATTTTTTTTTTATTTATTTATTTATTTATTTAGTAATTTAAGCATACAAACAGAGGTACAAAAAATACAGGTAAGAGCAGCATGCCAAAGCCACTTATATGCATAGCATTACGGGCTGGCTTAAAATTAACTTAAGATTAACTAAGTAATGATGAAATCAGTGATAAAACATTATTGTAAACAGATAACTATAAAGCACAAATGAGTATTACAAAGACAGGTCATATGGTTGCTTGCATTGCTGTACATTCAGTCGAATGGAGTATTCTGTTAGGTAGTGTATTTAAAAAAATAATAAAGTTAGATTGGGTCCTAGGTTTAACATTTGTGTGATATAATTGTGAGTAACATATAGGATATACAATTTATAAGGTTCAGTTATTCAGTATTTATTTGGTTTTGAGTGAGTAAGTGATCTTTGAGAAGAGACTTGAATTTATAAACAGGTAGTGTTTCTTTTATATTTACAGGTAATGAATTCCAGATATTTAATTTAATAAATTTATTAAGTCGTCTAGGCGTATATTAAATTAAATTAATCACAGTAATCAAAATAATATTAATCACTTCTCTTGTGTACAGTATTTTTGTGCTGAAAGCACATATCACATATTTATGTCTTAACCCTTTGACTGTCGCGGCCGTATATATACGTTTGTGAGGTACCGTGTTTGACGTATATATACTCATAAATTCTAGCGGCTTCAAATCAGGCAGGAGAAAGCTAGTAGGCCCACATGTGAGAGAATGGGTCTGTGTGGTCAGTGTGCACCACATAAAAAAAATCCTGGAGCACGCAGTGCATAATGAGAAAAAAAAAACTCCGACCGTTTTTTTTAATTAAAATGCCGACTTTGTGGTCTATTTTCGTATAGTATTTGTGGTTGTATTCTCGTTTTCATGGTCTCATTTGATAGAATGGAAACTATATTATAGAAATGGAGGTGATTTTGATTAATTTTACTATAAAAAGAACCTGGAAATGGAGCACAAAGTACAGGAAATGTTTGATTTTTGCCAATGTTCAAAAGTAAACAAATGATGTCATTGTCCAATAAATGTCCAAATAGCCATTCTAATACGCAGTCATGAATGGGTTGATGTAATTTTTACAATTATTACAGTATTGCAGTAGTCTGCATAACAGTAAATCTTCTATTTTTTGTTTGAATAAAATTTCAAAATAAAAAGCAAGAGTAATATCACAGGGACCTGGAGACATGACTGATGAACAAAGAAAATCTTATTTTAGAGCCAGGAATGTCTGCATTGTTCATTCTGGACCTTATTTTGAAATTGTCGTATTTTTTAATTTTCGTGAAATTGGCCAAATTGCAAATTTCTGACCATGTTATTGGGTAGTTGAAATCGGTAAATGGGCAGTTTCTTGTGCTCAATCGATAGAAAAAATAGAGTTCTGAAGAAATACTTATGAGTTTGGTTGACTGGAATAACGGAATTAGCCGAAAATAGGGCTCAAAGTGGGCGAAATTGCCGATTTTTAAATATCACCGAAGTCGCTAACTTCGCGAGAGCGTAATTCCGTCAGTTTTCCATCAAATTTCGTTTTTTTGGTGTCTTTACAATCGGGAAAAGATTCTCTATCATTTCATAAGAAAAAATAATTTTTTTTTTTTCGAATATTTTGCGACACCAGGAGCAACTTCAGGATTAGGCCCTTCGACAGTCAAAGGGTTAAGTACCGTCTGGTACATTAACATTTAATAATACAATATACAAATAAGTTTGTGTGTAAGTGCTCTAAGTAGTTCGCTATGTCTCACGACTCGACTAGACTTAAACAAGTGACTGACAAAGTCCTCTCATAAACTAACTTCTTGACCAACTGGCAATCAGAACAGTCTGCTGAACAATAAAAAGAATGCTAAGCTCAATAGCAATATAACAGGCGACTGCGACACAATCAGGATCAAGGAGATAATATAACGACACTAAGTAGGGACCATCAGCAGATCCTCCACAAAAGTCACAAAACTCCCATGCTACTGAATCTAAGTTCAGCATAAGAAAATCCCCGACTGTGACAGTACACAGATACCAGTACAAGTTAGGTCAGAAGCTACAGCTCAGGACCTGAGTTGCTCAGAGTGTCTAAGAGAGAGACAACTTCAGTACAATGTCGAAAATCACTAAGTCTATACAATGTTCTGTGAACAGAGTTCTACAGAACTAACAAGAAGGGCCAATAAGGAAGAGTTAGGCACTTGTCAGGAATATGTCCAACCACCAAGCAAGTCTAGACCAGACTGAATACTTCAGGCGAGATGAGGACACCCCCCCCCCCTCGATCACGTGATAGCTCCGTGGACAGCTGCTGCTCAGCAACAGCGAGAAGCCGGCAGAGTAACGAGCAAAGAGCGATAATTACAGTAGTTAGACAATCAAGACTTGAACTGAGCACATAATAATATGTTACATCCTACCTAACAAAATTTAACTAAGTCAAATAATAATATAAAGCAATATATTCACAATTTAGCTATTATCGCAAATATAAGCAATATAAAATTATATGAAAAGGTAATATACATGTAATATATATACATAATATACATTGCAACCCATTCAGGGGTTGCAGCATGTGTGTGTATATATATATAATGTTTGTACATGTGTATGTAGTGTGACCTAAGTGTAAGTAGAAGTAGCAAGACGTACTTGAAATCTTGCATGTGTGTGTGAGACAGAAAAAAAAAAAGACACCAGCAATCGTCCCATCGTGTAAAACAATTATAGGCTTCCATTTTACACTCACTTGGCGGGACAGTAGTACCTCCCTGGGTGGTTGCTGTCTACCAACCTACTACCTAGGTTTTATTATATAATTTTGAAAAAATCTTGGATTAAGCATAATGTCTATATTAACGTTTTACACACATTTAATGCGCCTCAGAGTGATTATTATTATTATTACTATGGCATCTTCAAGACCAATAACACACTCTTAGTGATTTTAATGTGTACCCACATGCCAGCACAGGTGCAAGATGTGGAGTTTAGAGCAGTTAAGTTCATATTTTATTCATTCTAGAGTGTATATCAGGCTTTTATGTTATTTATATTGTTTATTATGTCATATTAAATGAATTGTGATAGATAAATAAGCTGTAGAGCGATATTAGCGTTATATTGAAGATATGACAACTCTGTTTCGTGTGTAATACCTGTTGGTTCATGAGCGGCTCTGAGACAGAGAGACAAGCAGACAGAAAGACAGACACACAAGTAAACAGAAAGACACACAGGAAGACAAAGACAGACACACACAGGAAGACATAAAGACAGATAAGCAGATAGACAGACAGACAGATACAGACAGGCATAGATATACAGGCAGACAGATATAGGCAGGTTTATGTGCAACAGTGAAAACAAAGAGTTCGAGAATAAGAACCTTTCTTGCCTTTTTGCCACAATCTCCAGTGCAAGATTCACACTTCCTCTTAGGGGCCATGATGAAATTTACTCTCCAGTTAGTACAGTTAATACAGTATGATGCTACTGATAGGGCAGGGTAACTTGAACTGATGCTGCCTGCATGGCGTGTTGCCGCCATGAGTATCATCAAATATTGTACAGCAGTATGCATCAGCCAGTCCAGCCCAGCTGCCGAATGCACGGTTGTAAGTCAAGTGGACGTATGTCGAGCAGGTCGTAAGTCGGATGGTAGGTGTACCAAAAATATCTCCTGGAAGCACTCTGGCTCAACAGGCACATACCGGGGAACTAATGAGGCTTTGTGAAAAGTACTCATTGAACCAACAGATAACTGATCCCACTAGAAATAAAAATGCCCTGGATTTGATATTCACAAACAGGAACTAATCAGAGACATGATTACAAAAACAATATGCGTGCTCTGACCATGACATCATAGAAGTACAAACAAGTATTAACTCAGGGTTAGGGAACTGCAGCACTAATATAAGAGATGGGATGTTCAGTAAGTTTAATTTCAACAACCTTAGAACTGACTGGGAAAAAAAACAAGAACTATCAGACATATCTTGGGAACCAGACCTGAGCACCCTAAATCCCCATCAGTGCCTAGAGAAGCTGAATATAGAGGCATACAAGGTTTGTATTAAAGACGTACCATTGAGGAAACCCAGAAGATCAGATATAGAGTGTGTAGGAGATGGTACAAAAGGAGAAAATGGATTACTGAATTTCTTAAAAACAAAACAGAGGAAAGATAGCCTTAGCCAAGAGATCATTAAATTAGAACAAAAACTTAGGATGTCATACCAAACAGAAGAAGTACAAAGGGAACAAAAGGCCATACAGGATATTGCAAGAAACCAAAAATATTTCTATTCCTATGCAAAATCCAAGCTAAGAACTACCTGTAGAATTAGACCATTATTGAGAGGTGTTGCATGCAAAGAGTACATTACACTTTATTTGGTATATGTACACACTCCCATATAGGCTACCTCCCAACCAGTGAACCGGGTGCTAAGGGTCTAACAATCTTTTAGGCCCCATCGTTAAATCATTGACCAATCACAGTCACTTGTGGTCAGCATTTGCCAGACTCGCCTCTAGCTGGTTGAAGCACGGTGCTCTCTCTCTCAGGCTTCTGTCTTTGCCTTATCACTGTGTGGTACACTTATATCCAATTCCTATACATAGTGTACATAAGTTTGCATATCTGTATATAAACATTTGGTGAAGGAAAATACAAGTTAAATACTACTGCTGTGTTTATTTTGCTGCAACCCATTGTGACCAGGTCAACAGGCCATTATTACCTGTGTTTGTAATGTCCGGGATCTGCAGCTGGAGCTGGTCTTAGTATTGTTGAGGAGCTGAAGGTAGTCTTAGTATCGCTCAGATAGCCTTGCTATCGCTTGGCATTGCGTGTCAGCTTTGCCATCGGTTTTGTTATTGCGTATCAGCCTTGTAATCGCTTTTGTTATTGCGTGTCAGCCTTGCTATTGTGTGTGTATCCTGCAGTCATACTGTGCATTGCTGCTTGTTGGGTGTATTGCAAACATCGTGTTAGGTTGGGGTTAATGCCACCTACACGAGTCAGATGGATGATTTCTGAGTTTACTAAATCTGCGCAAATTATCTCTACAGCATTGCTGGCAAATTGCTCGTTCTATTGGTATAGAGTATCAACGAACTCTCACTGCTGTGCAGCTTCGTGACATTATTTGTGCAAAGTTGAGGGTTGAAGCAACTATGGCGCACCAAACTGAGGCATCTCCCGCTACAGGAGCTGTTAATCGCCGATTTCTGCTTAGGTTCCTTCGTAATGTGGGAGGAATAACACCAGAAAAATCAGACCAGCTGTCTTGTGAAGTAGCATGTTCATCGGGTTTGTCTCAGGGCAAGTCCACGTCATTGGCACTTGAGTTAGCCAAACTCAATCTTCAAATAACCAGGGAGCAGTGAGCATTTGCTAGGGAGGAGTTTGATAGAGAGAAGGAGAGGAGGCAGTTTAAACAAACTATGGATGACTTTAGTGTGCAAAAGGCAGGTCAGCTAGTTCCTCGTTTTGTTGAAGTTGAGCCTGAACAGTTAAGGTGGCCTGAGGAGCATTGGTGCATATCACATTGTATGGTAAGGCACAAGAGTTCACATATATGTTAATAACAAGGAATTTGTCAACTATCGGGTGGCTAAAACCACGGGGCTTATCAATGTATTTGTGCCAAATACAGGAGGGAATTCAAATTGGGCAAACGTCAGCTGGGTCAGTCTCGTGTAGACTTTGTAATGCAGCATTCGAAAGTCTTCACCAAATGGTACAAGGCAAGTGGTGTCGCCAATTTTTCTGATTTAGTCCAGCTACTTTTGGTGGATAACCTGCTGGAATCTGTTGGACCAGAGGTTCAAGTCTTTCTTGAAGATCATTCGTTGACCACTGCATTGGAAGCAGCCAGGTTGGCTGACACTTTTGAGACTAACCACTCCTTGTCCGAGCGGTTTCATCTTTCTTCCCAAAATGAGTAGAAATCATCAGAGAAGAGTTCTTGACTGGAGGACAAAGTGGCAGGATGAAGGTGAATGACGACGCCAACCAAGTCACCTGGTGAACCACGATATCAAACTTACGATCAACCTGGTGAGCGACGTCAAACTTACGGTCAATCTGGTGAGCAACATCAAACTTATGTTCGACACGGTGAACAACGACATTAGTACACAGACTGGTGCCAACCACAAAATCAGCAGGGAGCCAAAGTAAAACCTGAGGTAACTTGCTATCATTGCCATAAACCTGGTCATTTTAAGCCTAACTGCCCCTCTAAACCCCCAACTGTTAGGTAACATAAGATGAGATGAGTTGAACCATAATGAAGTAGTGTGTGGTATGGCCCCATACTACAGAACTGGCTGTATCTCCCTTCAAGAGAACTTAAAGAAAACTGAAGTAAAAACATTTAAGGATACTGGGGCTTATTTGTTCCCTTATAAGAGAGGGAGTACTTCTTCTCTGAGAAAGCATTGCACTCATCAGTTCTCTTAAAAGCAGTTGGAGGAGCACTATTTTCTGTCCCTTTACATAGAATATACGTGCAGAGTAAATACCACACTGGATATTTGACGATAGGTGTTTCTGATGGATTTCCTATGAAAGACGCCATGTTATTACTAGGTACTAACATTATTAATTCTACCAAATGTCCAGAACCTATAATGTCGAATCTTTCTCCAATGTTGGCCATAACTCGAGCAAAATCCCAAGAGATGTCTGTTGAGAATGCTAACCCATCCTTGGACGACTCTGACCTAGGACTAGACAATTTGTTTTACAAGGAAAACTGGCCAGGGCCTTGTAAATTTAGTAAACAGACCCAGATCAAGCCTTCCTATCCCAGGCTTGCAGGATTGGCAGATATCTCTGTCTCCATGTCTGAGGGACTGTCTTTTTGGGAAGAACAGCAAAAAGATCCTTCCTTGAATTTCACTTTCCAGGCAGCCATGGGTGAATCCCACTCAGATCATCCAGTCAAACATAAAATTAAAAACAACTTCTTAATCTGCACAGAAACTAGTAAGGAGGTAAAGGGAAGGAAAAAGACAGATAGATTGGTAGTTCCTAAAAAGTTTAGGTCACAAATATTAAATATAGCTCATCATTCTTTGTTAGGAGGACACTTAGGAATTACCAAAACTTTGTATAGAATATTAAAAGAGTTTTACTGGCCAAAGATAACCTGGAGTTTACCTGGAGAGAGTTCCGGGGGTCAACGCCCCCGCGGCCCGGTCTGTGACCAGGCCTCCTGGTGGATCAGAGCCTGATCAACCAGGCTGTTGCTGCTGGCTGCACGCAAACCAACGTACGAGCCACAGCCTGGCTGATCAGATGTGAAAAATCACATCTGCAGTTGTAGGGAATGTCAGCAAGTAGGAAAACCTGGACACCCCATTAAATCTGTACGACTCCATCCTATACCTGCAGATGGAGAACCTTTTGCAAAGCTAATCATTGATTGTGTAGGTCCATTACCTAAGTCCAAGCCTGGGAACCAGTACTTATTCACTATTATGGACAAAACTACTAGGTACCTGGAAGCAGTCCCAATGTGCAGTATCAATACCAAAGCTGTTCTTAAAGCCCTAACTAAATTTATTTCCCACTTTGACATTCATAAGTCTATTCAGAATGACCAGGGTACTAATTTTACTGCCAAAGCATTTAGGGAAGCATTAACTAGGCTAGGAATAATTCATAAATTATCCTTTGCCTATCATCCTTAGTCCCAAGGTGCCTTGGAAAGATTTCATCAGACATTAAAAACAATGATGAAAACTTATTGCATGCATTTTCCTACAGACTGGGATGAATCACTTCCTCTGTTGCTCTTTGCAATGAGAGAAACTGCAGTAGTCCACAGGGTACAGTCTATTTAAGCTAACCTTTAAGCACAATGTACAAGGTCCTCTTCATGTGCTGAAGGAAGGAAGGACGGATGGGAGAAGATGCCTGCATAACACTCTACAACCCTTCAAGGTTGCAGGTGGCACGTCAGTTGGCTAAGGCTAACTTTAAAACAGCTCAAAATACTATGAAACAGAGGTATGACAGAAACTCAAAGTTTCACTCCTTCAATCAAACAAACAAAGTTTATTTCTTTGCACGGTTACATTGAGATTATGAAATTATAATAATGGGGTACAGTGCAAAGAGAGCCACTATCATGCTTAGGCATTATGGGCAGACTTAATGGCTTGCATACTACTAAATACTAAAGGAATTTATTATAGTTTGTTTAAGGTATACTTCTTTGTTTATAGCAGACAGTAGTTTTTTTCTAATTACAACAGTTCCATTAACAAATATTGAAATTAAATTATGGGACTATAATATTGTGAGTTGTTGAAAGTAGTTAACAGTATGAGACTGCTACAATTGGGTGTAAGGCTGTATTGTTTTGAGTAGGTATTTATACTATGTATTGGTAGATAAAAGACTGTTGAGTAGACTTCAGGATGTACATGTTTACGGAGGGGCCACAGATCTATCAGATCACTTTTTAGTTGTAGCTACAGTGAGGGTAAAAGGTAGATGGGATACAAGAAAAATAGAAGCAGCAAGAGAGAGGTGAAGGTGTATAAACTAAAAGAGGAGGCAGTTAAGGTAAGATATAAACAACTATTGGAGGATAGATGGGCTAGTGAGAGTATAGGCAATGGGGTTGAAGATGTATGGGGTAGGTTTAAGAATGTAGTGTTAGAGTGCTCAGCAGAACGTTGTGGTTACAGGAAAGTGGGTGCGGGAGGGAAGAAGAGTGATTGGTGGAATGATAATGTAAAGAATGTAGTAAGGGAGAAAAAGTTAGCATACGAGAGGTTTTTACAAAGTAGAAGTGATGCAAGGAGGGAAGAGTATATTGAGAAAAAGAGAGGTTAAGAGAGTGGTGAAGCAATCTAAAAAGAGAGCAAATGAGAGAGTGGGTGAGATGTTATCAACAAATTTTGTTGAAAATAAGAAAAAGTTTTGGAGTGAGATTAATAAGTTGAGGAAGCCTAGGGAACACATGAATTTGACAGTTGAAAATAGGAGAAGAGAGTTATTAAATGGAGAGTTAGAGGTATCAGGAAGATGGAGGAAATATTTTGAGGAATTGTTAAATGTTGAAGAAGATTGGGAAGCTGTGATTTCGTGTATAGGGCAAGGAGGAATAACATCTTATAGGAGAGAGGAAGAGCAAGTTGTGAGTGGGGCGAAAGTTCGTGAGGCAGTGGGTAAAATGAAAGGGGGTAAGGCAGCTGGGATTGATGGGATAAATATAGAAATGTTAAAAGCAGGTGGGGATATAGTTTTGGAGTGGTTGGTGTTATTATTTAATAAATGTATGGAAGAGGGTAAGGTGCCTAGGGATTGGGAGAGAGCATGCATAGTTCCTTTGCATAAAGGCAAAGGAGATGAAAAATCGTAATGACACGATTGCAAACAAACCATACCCCCGGCCGGGATTGTACCCGCGGTCATAGTCTCAAAACTCCAGCCCGTCGCGTTAGCCACTAGACCAGCTAGCCACAATAAGATTCATCCAACTAGGTATATTTCTACACCATAGGAAGGTTAGCACAGGCACCACTGTGACCACAAATGCAAGTTTTTACAGACGAATCTCCAGCTAGCGTGGCTGTGACGAACTCGGGTTCAATCCCGGCCGGGGGTATGGTTTGAGATAAAAAAGAGTGCAAAATCTATTTATTTATTTATTTATTTAGTAATTTAAGCATACATGCAGAGGTACAAAAAATACAGGTAAGAGCAGCATGCCAAAGCCACTTATATGCATAGCATTACGGGCTGGCTTAAAATTAACTTAAGATTAACTAAGCAATGATGAAATCAGTGATAAAACATTATTGTAAACATATAACTAACTGTTGTCCAGAGGGCTGAGGAAGGGTTGTTGAGGTGGTTCGGACATGTAGAGAGAATGGAGCGAAACAGAATGACTTCAAGAGTGTATCAGTCTGTAGTGGAAGGAAGGCGGGGTAGGGGTCGGCCTAGGAAGGGTTGGAGGGAGGGGGTAAAGGAGGTTTTGTGTGCGAGGGGCTTGGACTTCCAGCAGGCGTGCGTGAGCGTGTTTGATAGGAGTGAATGGAGACAAATGGTTTTTAATACTTGACGTGCTGTTGGAGTGTGAGCAAAGTAACATTTATGAAGGGATTCAGGGAAACCGGCAGGCCGGACTTGAGTCCTGGAGATGGGAAGTACAGTGCCTGCACTCTGAAGGAGGGGTGTTAATGTTGCAGTTTAAAAACTGTAGTGTAAAGCACCCTTCTGGCAAGACAGTGATGGAGTGAATGATGGTGAAAGTTTTTCTTTTTCGGGCCACCCTGCCTTGGTGGGAATCGGCCGGTGTGATAATAAAAAAAAATAAAAAAAAAAAATATAACTATAAAGCACAAATGAGTATTACAAAGACAGGTCATATGGTTGCATGCATTGCTGTACATTCAGTCGAATGGAGTATTCTGTTAGGTAGTGTATTTAAAAAAATAACAAAGTTAGATTGGGTCCTAGGTTTAACATTTGTGTGATATAATTGTGAGTAACATATAGGATATACAATTTATAAGGTTCAGTTATTCAGTATTTATTTGGTTTTGAGTGAGTAAGTGATCTTTGAGAAGAGACTTGAATTTATAAACAGGTAATGAATTCCAGATTTTAGGGCCTTTTATGTGCATTGAGTTTTTGCATAGCGTGAGATGGACACGAGGAACATCAAAGAGTGATCTGTGCCTTGTGTTATGGTCATGTGTTCTGTTGAGGTTGGCAAGGAGATGTTTGAGGGGAGGGTTAATATCAGAGTTAAGTGTTCTATGTATGTAATAGGTGCAGTAATAAGTATGGATGTTTTGTATGGTGAGTAGGTTGAGTGTTTTGAATATTGGTGGAGTGTGCTGCCTGTAGTGAGAATTTGTTATCATTCTAACTGCAGCCTTTTGTTGGGTAATTAGTGGTCTGAGATGGTTAATTGTTGTTGAGCCCCATGCACAAATTCCATAGGTGAGATAGGGGTAAATAAGAGAGTGATAAAGGGCCAGGAGGGCTGACTGTGGAACATAGTACCGTATCTTCGATAGTATGCCTACAGTCTTGGAAATTTTCTTAGAAATTTGTTGTATATGTGTATGAAATTTGAGTCTATTATCAAGGTGGATTCCTAAGAATTTTCCCTCTGTTAGCTTTGTGATAGGTGATCTGTTTATCGTTATGTTAAGAGGTACATCTGTAGCTCTGTTACCAAACTGAATGAAGTAGGTTTTGTCAATGTTTAGTGTAAGTTTGTTAGTCCTCATCCAGGTAGATATTTTCTGTAATTCGGTGTTTACAGTATTGGCTAGCGTGACTGGGCTCGGGTGAGAGAAGACGTATGTAGTGTCATCTGCAAAAAGTGTGGGTTTGAGTAATTGCGAAGCATTTGGTAGGTCATTTATGTATAGGAGAAAGAGAAGAGGGCCAAGGACACTTCCCTGTGGGACACCAACTGTAATTGGTTGAGCGGAAGAGCTTGCCCCATTTGCATACACATATTGGCTTCTGTTGCTGAGGTATGACTTGAGGTAGTTGAGGGAGTGCCCTCTAATACCATAGTGTGACAATTTTACGTGGAGCAAGTCATGGTCAACTGTATCAAAAGCCTTACGTAAGTCAATGAAGATCCCCAGTGGGACTTCTTTTTTCTCTATTGCAGTGTATATATGTTCTAGCATGTGTATAATAGCATCATTAGTATTTTTATTAGTTCTGAATCCAAATTGGCAGGGGTTGAGAATGTTTTGGGAGATGAGGTAGGAGTAGATTCGTTTATGAATTAATTTTTCGAAGATTTTTGAGAGAGGGTGTAAATTGGATATTGGCCTATAGTTATTCAACTCTGTTTGGTCTCCTCCTTTATGGATCGGGGTGACCCTTGCTATTTTGAGAGCTATAGGGAAGGTGCAGGATTCAATGGATTTGTTAAAGAGTGTTGCAATGATTGGTGATAGTACTTGTGACACTTTTTTGTATATAAAGGGTGGTAAGGTATTTAAATCTCCTGCCTTGTTTTTTAGTGTGTTGATAATAAGGGAGACTTCGTATGGGTTAGTCGGAGCTAGGAACAGTGTGTTCGGGTAGTTGCCAGTGAGGTAGTCATTTGGTGGGGTATCTGAGCTATAGGGAAATAAGTTTGAGTGTACCTGGTACAGTGTATGGTAGAGTTATTATTGAAAGAATTAAGAGTAAGACGGAGAGTAGGACAGCAGATGAACAAGGAGGCTTTAGGAAAGGTAGGGGTGTGTAGACCAAGTGTTTACAGTGATACATATAGGTGAACAGTATTTAAATAAGTGTAGAGGTTTTTGTGGTATTTATGGATTTGGAAAAGGCATATGACAGGGTAGATAGGGGGCAATGTGGCAGATGTTGCAGGTGTATGGTATAAGAGGTAGGTTACTGAAAGCAGTGAAGCATTTTTACAAGGATAGTGAGGCTCAGGTTAGAGTATGTAGGAGAGGAGATTATTTCCCAGTAAAAGTAGGCCTTAGACAAGAATGTGTGATGTCACCGTGGTTGTTCAATATATATTTATATATTTATATATTTATAGAAAATTAAAAGTGAATACAGGAAAGAGTAAGATTATGAGGATAAAAAGATTAAGTGGTGAAAGATTGGATATCAAATTGGAGGGAGAGAGTATGGAGGAGGTGAATGTATTCAGATACTTAGGAGTGGACGTGTCAGCAGATGGGTCTATGAAGGAGGAGGTGAATCGTAGAATTGATGAGGGGAAAAGGGTGACTGATGCACTTAGGAGTCTGTGGAGACAAAGAACTTTGTCTGTGGAAGCAAAGAGGGGAATGTATGAGAGTATAGTTGTACCAGCACCCTTGTACGGGTGTGAAGCATGGGTGATGAATGTTGCAACGAGGAGAAGGCTGGAGGTAGTGATGTCATGTCTGAGGGCAATGTGTGGTGTGAATACAATGCAGAGAATTCGTAGTTTGGAAATTAGGAGAAGGTGTGGTATTACCAAAACTTTTGTCTAGAGGGCTGAGGAGGGGTTATTGAGGTGGTTCGGACATGTAGAGAGAATGGAACAAAACAGAATGACTTTGAGAGTGTGTAAATCTGGAGTGGAGGGAAGGCGGGGTAGGGGTTGGCCCAGAAAGAGTTGGAGGGAGGGGGTAAAGGAGGTTTTGTGTGCGAGGGGCTTGGACTTCCAGCAAGCGTGCCTGAGCATATTTAATAGGAGTGAATGGAGACGAATGGTTTTTAATACTTGATGTGCTGTTGGAGTGTGAGTAAAGTAACATTTATGAAGGGATTCAGAGAAACCGGCAGGCCGGACTTGACTCCTAGAGATGGGAAGTACAGTGTCTGCATTCTGAAGGAGGGGTGTTAATATTGCAGTTTTATAACTAGCGTAAAGCACCCCTCTGGCAAGACAGTGATGGAGTAAATGATGATGAAAGTTTTTCTTTTTCGGGCCACCCTGCCTTGGCGGGAATCAGCCTATGTGTTAATAAAAAATGTAAATATAAATTTATACTACAAAGTAGGATAAATAATGTATGAACTTTGGGCGTCTAGATTTGGATCATTTTTTTTGGTAAAAGTTAAATATTGAGTACAGTGGAACCTTGGCTTACGAATGCCCCACCATGCGAATTTTTCAGGATAAGAACCGTCGTTCTGTCAATTTTTTGCTTCTGGATACGAACAAAATTTCAGGATGCGAACTTCCCCATCAAGGGAGGTTCCTTAAATAAATAAATAAAATATTTATTTCTTTGCAAAGGTTACAATGTGTGTTTACATGTACAGTGGACCCCCGACCAACGAAGGCATCGTCTAACAATAAATTCAACTAACAAAGTGTTTGAGTGTAAAAGTTTTGGCCCAATTAACAATGAAAAACTCGACCAACACGATTCGTCCCAAACGTGTCCACGTGTCCCGTCTGGCCTGAGCGCACCTTAGCTGCCCTGCTTTCAGTTAGTGTGCCAGTGTTTATAAGCCAGTGCGGTCACTTCCAAGCATGCATTCGGTACATTTTGTATTATTCCAGTGTTGTTAGTGCTTTTAACTGCTAAATAAGCCACCAAGGGCCCCAAGAAAGCTTCTAGTGTCAAACCTGTGGTTTAAAGGATAAGAATTACAATTGAAACGAAGGAGATAATTAATAAGTATGAAAGTGGAATGCGTGTCTCCAAGCTGGCCAGGTTGTATAACAAACCCCAATCAACCATTGCTACTATCTTGGCCAACAGAAAGGCAATCAAGGAAGCTGTTGTTGCGAAAGGCGCAAGTATGTTTTCGAAACAGATTGCAAGTACTCAAAGATATTGAGAGACTGTTATTGTTGTGGATAAACAAAAAACAGATATCAGGAGATAGTATCTCAGTCAATAATATGTGAAAAGGCAAGGCAGTTGCATGATGATTTAATAAAAAAAAATGCCTGCAACTGGTGGTGATGTGAGTGAATTTAAGGCCAGCAAAGGTTGGTTTGAGAGACTTAAGAATTGTAGTAGCATACACAGTGTGATAAGGCACAGCGAGGCTGCCAGTTCGGACAAAAAAGTGGCTGAAAAATATGTGCAGGAATTCAAAGGGTACATACAGGCTGAAGGATTGCAACCCCAACAAGTGTTTAATTGTGACGAAACAGGCCTGTTTTGGAAGAAAATGCCAAACAGGACCTACATTACACAGGTGGGAAAAAGCACTGCCAGGACACAAGCCTATGAAAAACAGGCTAACCTTAATGTTGTGTAGTAATGCTAGTGGGGATTGCAGAGTGAAGCCTTCACTCATGTATCACTCTGAAACTCCCAGAGTGTTCAGGAAAAACAATGTCATCAAGGCTAATTTGTGTGATGTAGAGGGCAAAAAGTAAGGCATGAGTCACTAGGGACATTTTCTATGACTGGTTTTATCATGTGTTTGGCCCCACTGTGAAAAATTACCTCCTGGAAAATAAATTGGACCTTTAGTGCCTCCTGGTATTAGACAATGCTCCTGCTCATCCTTCAGACTTGCCAGAGCGAATTTCAGAGGAGTTGAGCTTCGTAAAAGTGAAGTTTTTTGCCTCCTAATACTACTCTCCTCCAGCCCATGAACCAGCAGGTCACTTCAAATTTCAAAAAACTGTACACCAAAGCAATGTTTCAAAAGTACTTTGAAGTAACCTCAGACACTCGATTGACCCTAAGAGAGTTTTGGAAAGATCACTTCAGTATCCTCAATTGCATAAACCTTATAGGTAAGGCTTGGGAGGGAGTGACTAACAGGACCTTGAACTCTGCTTGGAGGTTAGTGGGGAGGATGTGGAAGAGTTAGTGGGGGACGACGATGAAGAGCTAACCACTGATTAGCTGCAAGAGCATTTGCAACAGCAAGAGGTCACAACTGAGGAAATTGCTTCAGAGGAGGAGACAGAAATTGAGGAAGTTGCCTTCTTCAGTGATTAAGGAAATGTGGACAAAGGTGCAAACCTTTATGGAGGAAAATCACCCTGACACAACTATTGCAAGCCGTGCTGGTGACTTTTACAGTGAGAGTGTTGTGACCCACTTTGGGAAAATCTTAAAGGAAAGCGAGGTACAGAGCTCTATGGATAGATTTTTGGTGCGACAGAGGTCCAGTGGCTCAAGTTGTTCCCAGTGGCATTAAAAAACAAAGAAGGGAAGTAACCCCGGAAAAGGACTTGCTACCTAAAGTCCTTATGGAAAGGGATTCCCCTTCCAAAAATTAATACACCTCCATCTCCCCTCCTCCCATCTCATCACTCATCACTACATCTTCAATAAAGGTAAATGTCATTCATTCTTCATTTAGTACAGTACATTATTTATTGTGCATAAATGTATGGAAGAGGGTAAGGTATCTAGGGATTGGCAGAGAGCATGCTAGTTCCTTTGTATAAAGGCAAAGGGGACAAAAGAGAGTGCAAAAATTATAGGGGGATAAGTCTGTTGAGTATAGGTAGTAGGTTGGTAGACAGCAACCACCCAGGGAAGTACTACCGTCCTGCCAGATGACTGTGAAACAGAAACCTGTAACTGTTTTGCATGATGGTAGGATTGCTGGTTTCTTTTTCTGTCTCATAAACACGCTAGATAACAGGGATATCTTGCTACTCCTACTTACACTTTGGTCACACTTCACAGACACGCACATGCATATATATATATACATACATCTAGGTTTTTCTCCTTTTTCTAAATAGCTCTTGTTCCTCTTTATTTCTTCTATTGTCCATGGGGAAGTGGAAAAGAATCTTTCCTCCGTAAGCCATGCGTGTCGTATGAGGCGACTAAAATGCCGGGAGCAATGGGCTAGTAACCCCTTCTCCTGTAGACATTTACTAAAAAAGAGAAGAAGAAAAACTTTATAAAACTGGGATGCTTAAATGTGCGTGGATGTAGTGCGGATGACAAGAAACAGATGATTGCTGATGTTATGAATGAAAAGAAGTTGGATGTCCTGGCCCTAAGCGAAACAAAACTGAAGGGGGTAGGGGAGTTTCGGTGGGGGGAAATAAATGGGATTAAATCTGGAGTATCTGAGAGAGTTAGAGCAAAGGAAGGGGTAGCAGTAATGTTGAATGATCAGTTATGGAAGGAGAAAAGAGAATATGAATGTGTAAATGCAAGAATTATGTGGATTAAAGTAAAGGTTGGATGCGAGAAGTGGGTCATAATAAGCGTGTATGCACCTGGAGAAGAGAGGAATGCAGAGGAGAGAGAGAGATTTTGGGAGATGTTAAGTGAATGTATAGGAGCCTTTGAACCAAGTGAGAGAGTAATTGTGGTAGGGGACCTGAATGCTAAAGTAGGAGAAACTTTTAGAGAGGGTGTGGTAAGTAAGTTTGGGGTGCCAGGTGTAAATGATAATGGGAGCCCTTTGATTGAACTTTGTATAGAAAGGGGTTTAGTTATAGGTAATACATATTTTAAGAAAAAGAGGATAAATAAGTATACAAGATATGATGTAGGGCGAAATGACAGTAGTTTGTTGGATTATGTATTGGTAGATAAAAGACTGTTGAGTAGACTTCAGGATGTACATGTTTATAGAGGGGCCACAGATATATCAGATCACTTTCTAGTTGTAGCTACACTGAGAGTAAAAGGTAGATGGGATACAAGGAGAATAGAAGCATCAGGGAAGAGAGAGGTGAAGGTTTATAAACTAAAAGAGGAGGCAGTTAGGGTAAGATATAAACAGCTATTGGAGGATAGATGGGCTAATGAGAGCATAGGCAATGGGGTCGAAGAGGTATGGGGTAGGTTTAAAAATGTAGTGTTAGAGTGTTCAGCAGAAGTTTGTGGTTACAGGAAAGTGGGTGCGGGAGGGAAGAGGAGCGATTGGTGGAATGATGATGTGAAGAGAGTAGTAAGGGAGAAAAAGTTAGCATATGAGAAGTTTTTACAAAGTAGAAGTGATGCAAGGAGGGAAGAGTATATGGAGAAAAAGAGAGAGGTTAAGAGAGTGGTGAAGCAATGTAAAAAGAGAGCAAATGAGAGAATGGGTGAGATGTTATCAACAAATTTTGTTGAAAATAAGAAAAAGTTTTGGAGTGAGATTAACAAGTTAAGAAAACCTAGAAAACAAATGGATTTGTCAGTTAAAAATAGGAGAGGAGAGTTATTAAATGGAGAGTTAGAGGTATTGGGAAGATGGAGGGAATATTTTGAGGAATTGTTAAATGTTGATGAAGATAGGGAAGCTGTGATTTCGTGTATAGGGCAAGGAGGAACAACATCTTGTAGGAGTGAGGAAGAGCCAGTTGTGAGTGTGGGGGAAGTTCGTGAGGCAGTAGGTAAAATGAAAGGGGGTAAGGCAGCCTGGATTGATGGGATAAAGATAGAAATGTTAAAAGCAGGTGGGGATATAGTTTTGGAGTGGTTGGTGCAATTATTTAATAAATGTATGGAAGAGGGTAAGGTACCTAGGGATTGGCAGAGAGCATGCATAGTTCCTTTGTATAAAGGCAAAGGGGATAAAAGAGAGAGCAAAAATTATAGGGGGATAAGTCTGTTGAGTATACCTGGCAAAGTGTATGGTAGAGTTATTATTGAAAGAATTAAGAGTAAGACGGAGAATAGGATAGCAGATGAACAAGGAGGCTTTAGGAAAGGTACGGGGTGTGTGGACCAGGTGTTTACAGTGAAACATATAAGTGAACAGTATTTAGATAAAGCTCAAGAGGTCTTTGTGGCATTTATGGATTTGGAAAAGGCGTATGACAGGGTTGATAGGGGGGCAATGTGGCAGATGTTGCAGGTGTATGGTGTAGGAGGTAGGTTACTGAAAGCAGTGAAGAGTTTTTACGAGGATAGTGAGGCTCAAGTTAGAGTATGTAGGAAAGAGGGAAATTATTTCCCAGTAAAAGTAGGCCTTAGACAAGGATGTGTGACGTCACCGTGGTTGTTTAATATATTTATAGATGGGGTTGTAAGAGAAGTAAATGCGAGGGTCTTGGCAAGAGGCGTGGAGTTAAAAGATAAAGAATCACACATAAAGTGGGAGTTGTCACAGTTGCTCTTTGCTGATGACACTGTGCTCTTGGGAGATTCTGAAGAGAAGTTGCAGAGATTGGTGGATGAATTTGGTAGGGTGTGCAAAAGAAGAAAATTGAAAGTGAATACAGGAAAGAGTAAGGTTATGAGGATAACAAAAAGATTAGGTGATGAAAGATTGGATATCAGATTGGAGGGAGAGAGTATGGAGGAGGTGAATGTATTCAGATATTTGGGAGTGGACGTGTCAGCGGATGGGTCTATGAAAGATGAGGTGAATCATAGAATTGATGAGGGGAAAAGGGTGAGTGGTGCACTTAGGAGTCTGTGGAGACAAAGAACTTTGTCCTTGGAGGCAAAGAGGGGAATGTATGAGAGTATAGTTTTACCAACGCTCTTATATGGGTGTGAAGCATGGGTGATGAATGTTGCAGCGAGGAGAAGGCTGGAGGCAGTGGAGATGTCATGTCTGAGAGCAATGTGTGGTGTGAATATAATGCAGAGAATTAGTAGTTTGGAAGTTAGGAGGAGGTGCGGGATTACCAAAACTGTTGTCCAGAGGGCTGAGGAAGGGTTGTTGAGGTGGTTCGGACATGTGGAGAGAATGGAGCGAAACAGAATAACTTCAAGAGAGTATCAGTTTGTAGTGGAAGGAAGGCGGGGTAGGGGTCGGCCTAGGAAAGGTTGGAGGGAGGGGGTAAAGGAGGTTTTGTGTGCGAGGGGCTTGGACTTCCAGCAGGCATGCGTGAGCGTGTTTGATAGGAGTGAATGGAGACAAATGTTTTTTAATACTTGACGTGCTGTTGGAGTGTGAGCAAAGTAACATTTATGAAGGGGATCAGGGAAACCGGCAGGCCGGACTTGAGTCCTGGAGATGGGAAGTACAGTGCCTGCACTCTGAAGGAGGGGTGTTAATGTTGCAGTTTAAAAACTGTAGTGTAAAGCACCCTTCTGGCAAGACAGTGATGGAGTGAATGATGGTGAAAGTTTTTCTTTTTCGGGCCACCCTGCCTTGGTGGGAATCGGCCAGTGTGATAATAAAAAAAATAATAAGTCTGTTGAGTATACCTGGTAAAGTGTATGGTAGAGTTATTATTGAAAGAATTAAGAGTAAGACGGAGAATAGGATAGCAGACGAACAAGGAGGCTTTAGGAAAGGTAGGGGGTGTGTGGACCAGGTGTTTACAGTGAAACATATAAGTGAACAGTATTTAGATAAGGCTAAAGTGGTTTTTGTGGCATTTATGGATTTGGAAAAGGCATATGACGGTGGATAGGGGGGCAATGTGGCAGATGTTGCAGGTGTATGGTGTAGGAGGTAGGTTACTGAAAGCAGTGAAGAGTTTTTAAAAGGATAGTGAGGCTCGAGTTAGAGTATGTAGGAAAGAGGGAGATTATTTCCCAGTAAAAGTAGGCCTTAGACAAGGATGTGTGATGTCACCGTGGTTGTTTAATATATTTATAGATGGGGTTGTAAGAGAAGTAAATGCAAGGGTCTTGGCAAGAGGCGTGGAGTTAAAAGATAAAGAATCACACATAGAGTGGGAGTTGTCACAGTTGCTCTTTGCTGATGACACTGTCCTCTTGGGAGATTCTGAAGAGAAGTTGCAGAGGTTGGTGGATGAATTTGGTAGGGTATGCAAAAGAAGAAAATTAAAAGTGAATACAGGAAAGAGTAAGGTTATGATGATAACAAAAAGATTAGGTAATGAAAGATTGGATATCAGATTGGAGGGAGAGAGTATGGAGGAGGTGAATGTATTCAGATATTTGGAAGTGGACGTGTCAGCGGATGGGTCTATGAAAGATGAGGTGAATCATAGAATTGATGAGGGGAAAAGGGTGAGCGGTGCACTTAGGAGTCTGTGGAGACAAAGAACTTTGTCCTTGGAGGCAAAGAGGGGAATGTATAAGAGTATAGTTTTACCAACGCTCTTATATGGGTGTGAAGCATGGGTGATGAATGTTGCAGCGAGAAGGCTGGAGGCAGTAGAGATGTCATGTCTAAGGGCAATGTGTGGTGTGAATATAATGCAGAGAATTCGTAGTTTGGAAGTTAGGAGGAGGTGCGGGATTACCAAAACTGTTGTCCAGAGGGCTGAGGAAGGGTTGTTGAGGTGGTTCGGACATGTAGAGAGAATGGAGCGAAACAGAATGACTTCAAGAGTGTATCAATCTGTAGTGGAAGGAAGGCGGGGTAGGGGTCAGCCTAGGAAAGGTTGGAGGGAGGGGGTAAAGGAGGTTTTGTGTGCGAGGGGCTTGGACTTCCAGCAGGCATGCGTGAGCGTGTTTGATAGGAGTGAATGGAGACAAATGTTTTTTAATACTTGACGTGCTGTTGGAGTGTGAGCAAAGTAATATTTATGAAGGGATTAAGGGAAACCGGCAGGCCAGACTTGAGTCCTGGAGATAGGAAGTACAGTGCCTCTGAAGGAGGGGTGTTAATGTTGCAGTTTAAAAACTGGCACCCTTCTGGCAAGACAGTGATGGAGTGAATGATGAAAGTTTTTCTTTTTTCGGGCCACCCTTCCTTGGTGGGAATCGGCCAGTGTGTTAATAAATAAAATAAAAAGTATCCTCCTTTTTCTGTGTAGGAAAATGTATATTTCATGTGAATTTTTTTTTTTTCATACTTTTGGTTATCTGGAATGGATTAATTGGATTTCCATTATTTCTTATGGGGAAAATTAATTCGACTAATGATAAATTCGTCTAACAATAAGCTCTTTGGAACGGATTAATATCGTTGGTTGAGGGTCCACTGTAATATGATCGGAGCAAAGAAAGCTTCTATTATGCTGAGGCATTTTGGGCAGACGTAACCTAATATAGTGGACCCCCGCTTAACGATCACCTCCCAATGCGACCAATTATGTAAGTGTATTTATGTAAGTGCGTTTGTACGTGTATGTTTGGGGGTCTGAAATGGACTAATCTACTTCACAATATTCCTTATGGGAACAAATTTGGTCAGTACCGGCACCTGAACATACTTCTGGAATGAAAGAATATCGTTAACCGGGGGTCCACTGTACTAATAGACTACTTAAGTCTAGACAGGTGAAGTGTACTAGCAGTGATTACCAATGTTTTTCTGATGGTGGTGCCAACTACTGGCAGCCTTTTGAAGTTTCTCCTTACTGTTATTATTATTATTATTACTATTATATTGTTATTGTTATAATAATTATTAGTAGTAGTAGCACATACATGGTGAGGGACTCTTTGATCTAGGGAATTGGATCTGTGCTGTACATGCATGCATACATATATTTATATTAGTGAGTATAGTGACATGAGTCTTGGGTACTCACAGCAATGCCACTTTTCATTTGAGGAGATTTTACACCATTTGCTGAGTGTTTTGCTTTCATAGGGAATGATTTCCATGCAGATATGGGTCTAGTCCCTCTAGGATTTTTCCAGGTATAAATTATGATGCATCTTTCCCAGTAACTGAGGTGCTTTATTCAACTTATTCAGTGAAGGTGCTCTGTACATTCTCCAGATCTGCAATTTCACCTGCTTTGAAAAAGGCTGTTAGTGTACAGCAGTTTTCCAGCCTAGATTATAATAATATAATAAAAAAGAAGCGCTAAACCTACAAAGGTCATACAGCGCAGTCTAGATAGAACAAGCGACTTGAAAAGGTTCATCACTGGCGTGGTTGTGGGAAACAGGCATTGTTCAAGTGGTCCATTCTCTTGGCATATTTGTGCTCAGAAAATTTGTGTGGAAGTATCTTGATGTTTCTTCCATGTATCTTTGTCTAATCTGTCATCAGCCTACCCAGAATTACTTTCAAATTTAACTCTTCACATTCTTAGATGCCTTGATACAGCCCACTGTGGTTGAAACATTGTCAATAAAATATCGCATTATACTATCATTGTCTTTAACCATCTTTTATACCATTTCTCTCTATCATTATTGCATGTTAAAATACTCATTGTTATTCCAGTCTTATCCTGGTTGATAATTTCCTATTATTTAAGTGTAGGTCATATCTTCATATGGTAGTAAAGTTACAATTCTGAACTCCAGCATCTCACTTACCAGTAAGTGCACAAGTTCAAATTTTTATTCCTGTTGCTTTATTTCTTCAAATTTCTCACCACTATTACCATTATTTTTAAATTTTGAATGTTTCTTCAGAATCCTTCATGAGTTTACCTTATTTCTGTCCACTAGTTGCTGACTTGTCTGCTACAAACAGTAAGCTCCTTCTATATAAAGGCAGGTAGATATAAAAACTAACCAGACATTCTTTACTGGAGATATTTTTTTATTACTGTGTATATATATTTTTTTATTATTACTGTGTATATATAATTTCTGTACAATGTGGAAGTTGGCACAAGGCCACTGGATTCTGGACACATCCTAAACCAGTTACCAAGAAAACTGGATACCACAGGTAACCAGGTGAGATAGACCAGGTAAAAAAAAAAAAAAACAGCTATAAATATTTCAAGAAAATGTTACAGATCAAGAGCACAAGGTCAAGAGAAAATGACATACCTGGGAGGTCAAAAGGATGAGACCAGGAGACCAAATACTGTGATTGACAGCTTCTTGTGACTAACTGGCAAGTAAAACTTTAAAGGCTACACCACTGGGTTTAGAGAACTGCAATATATGGTAATCAAACAGAAATTAATGTATTCACATTTAGTAGTGGTCAAATATTAAATAGGCTACCAACACAATTCACTAAGTACAAGTGACAGAGTAAGCTCGTACATTACCAGGATTGAAGTGAAATGGTAAAGCAAGAACATAACAAATGTTCTTGGACTCACGAAATCGTAGTGACACGATTGCAAACAAACCATACCATGGGTGGGGATAGAACCTGCGATCAGAGAGTCTCAAAACTCTGGTCCAGTGGCTAACGCGACGGTCTGGAGTTTTGAGACTCTCTGATCGCGGGTTCTATCCCCGCCCGTGGTATGAAATGTTCTTGGAATTAGTATAAATATTAAAAGGTATACGAAGGCAATGAAATGATAGTATGCCACAAAATGACAAGTGGATGTAAACTATCATGCTATCAACAATACCACAGTCATAATTTAAATGTTCTACCAGTTATTGCTGCAGTTTACATTAATGGCTTTTGTGGCTTTGTCATAATTATTTGGGGGAGGGAGTTAGGGAGAGTGTATATGTACATGCACGCACACATGTGCGCGCACACACACACAGCTATGATTCGACCCCTGCAACCACAATTAGGTGAGTATACACACACACATGGGGCCAGAAGCTGTGACTCGACCCTCACAACCATAACTAGGTGAGTGCACACACACACACACCAAGAGCTATGACTCGACCCCTGCAACCACAACTAAGCGAGCACACACACACACACACACACACACACACACACACACACACACACACACACACACACACACACACACACACACACACACACACACTCACACACTCACTCACTCTCACACTCACTCTCACACTCACACTCACTCTCACTCTCACACTCACACTCACTCTCACTCACACTCACACTCACACTCACACTCACACTCACTCTCACACTCACTCTCACACTCACTCTCACACTCACTCTCACACACACACTCTCTCACACACACACTCTCTCTCTCTCTCTCTCAAGATGCAAATAATAAACCACAGGGAAAGGTTATAAACAGAGCTTGAGGCCCATTGGTATAATGTCTCAAGAAACTAGGTCACTGAATGCTTTAGCTGTGAAGTCCAAAGAATGTATTATAAACCAGATGTTCCTCTGAAGAAACACAGGACACCAGTGAGTGTATTGTTGGAATGACAACATTTCAGGAAAAACAAAAAGAGGCACCCACCAGTTATAAGATATTGCAAGAGCAAACAACACTGAAGCTCAATATAAAGTGGTTATCATATGTGTGAACATCTCCTATGGTTATTATATGCCTGGTGAATATACATGTTATAGGTAATCTAGTGTATGTTTATACTAGATTGTGTAAGGTTCACAGCTGACAACTGACAGGCTAATTTTACAAACTGATAACTTAAATACTTGAGAGAAATCTTATTTAGTTGTCCATTATATGGGACTGATTTAAATCTTATCGATACAAGTATTATCACAAAGAACACACTCAATTTTTAGCAGTGTCAGTGTTTGTTAGTTTGAAAACTACATAATTAACAATAACAGTTACTATGTCAACACAATATATTTCAGTTTCAAAATTACAAAATCCCTTCTGGGAATATTACTTTCCAAGTCATTTTAAAGACTGAGAATCTGCTAAATTGGTCACAGCTTCCATTAATTACTATACGTTATAGTACAGCCTCTCCTCACCTAGCGACGTACTCGTTTACCGATGACTCGGACTTACAACAGACTCTCTTGACTAGTGTGCCTACCTAAATAATGTATATTAGAGCTGATTTCCTCTATTCTCTTTATTACAATATACAGTACACTACTGTATCAACATTTAAAAATATACCAGAAATGTTATAAATGGTGCAAAGGTGACATTAAAACAATATCAAAGATGGTTGACACAAACCCACTACCGTTATAGTATGCTCCTCACTTAGCGACTAATTCATTTGCCAACGTGGTCATAGGAACGGAACTCTGTCGTTAAGTGAGGAGAGGCTGTACTACAATTTATTCTTCATGGTTTCAGAAACTGTTGGAAAGTGAACCAGCCTCCAATATTCACTGAGTACATTAAAACCTTCAGGTTTTACAAAACGAAGATTCAGAAAAGAAAATTCAAAATTCACACAGAAATTTATGTAGCTAATGTGAGTTGGCATGGTACTGTGTGAAAAATTAAAGCTTGTTCATCCTCAAATAATGAGTAAATGACTAGGACAAGAAAATATGACCCTCATAGTGAGTGTGACTATTTTTACACCAACAACATTTAAAGTTATTTTTTAATAAAGCACTAGTCTGAAGGGTTGAGTTTTCTATTACGATCATATGCTTATTTTTTTGTGGGAAGAAAGAGATTTGTCATATAAAATGTTATTCCTGCCTACATTACCAGCTTAAATTTCTTTATTAATTTGGGGCTTTCTTTCCTAAAACTTTGTTCTGTAATTGAACATACTGTATCATTTTGTTAACACACAATATTAAGTTGGAGAATGCTAGTTGGGGTCATTTTCCAACTGTTTTTGGAGTTATGGAATATAAAGCGAGTATAACATACAGCACTTGTTTTCACAAAGGTTGTGCCGTATTTACCGTTCTTTGGGGGAATATTATAACAAATTTAGATTTTTTAAGACTTTGGCTTCACTAGTGAAATATAGGGCGTGGTAACATTAATTTGTTACTAATTATACAACTTTCAAACTCATACCAACCTAGTGCAATGAATTATGATCCCGTTTGTGACAGTATAAGGTGTTTAATAAACTTAGCCCATGAAGAATCTATATTATTGTAACTCATTGTTTTTCTTTTCCGGTGATTTAGGTATGAGAATGGTGTTTAACTCACAGGTTGTTTTCTTGAGGTTTTTTAATTAACTCTTATTCAAATCAGCCTTGTATACTGAAGGGCTATAGGTCATTGCTTGGCACACAGTACACATTAACAGTTAAAGCATTAACATTATTATTATAATCAAGGGGGAAGTACTAAACACGTAGGATTATACAGCGCCTGTGGGGGAATGTGCAAGGTATTCAGGCTTAATACAGGGATCTGGAGCACAGGTCCAATTACCTAGATCAAGAGCCCCTCACCAGCATCAATTCAGTAATATGATTTGCCATGTACATTTGTATGAAAAGCCTAGTGGTTAACACACTAAAAATTATTGTAATTTACTAACCAGCAATTAGTTTTCACAAGTTGCATCTCGTTTGAATACTATGTACTTGTATTATTAAGTCTTGATCCCTCAAGGAACAGGATTTAGCCACCCTTTTCTTGGGTTGAATCTGAGTGACTCCCAGGTGCTGTACAAGCCCTTTGGGTTTAGCGCTTCCCTGTGATTATAATAACATTTAAACCCTGCATAAGAATGGAGTCAAATATGATTTTTTCCCGAGCTAGTTTAGTTTATGGTGTCTAAAATTAGCTTGTGGTAGTTGCTGACTGTAAACTTTACAATTGTATATCCATTAGTAATATGTAGACTATCAATCATTGGGCATATAATAACCATAAGAGTTGTTGAAGTTATTATCCTCTTGCCAAACTACTTGATTTTTACCTATACTATCTGGTGGGTGCATCTCCTGGGGTCTCCTGAGAAACATGTGGCACTACAGTCTTCTGTATTTGAATAACTTAACTTCTGAAAACAGTTTAAACTGAAAGGCCTCAATCTGTTATGAATTTCCCTTAGTAGTTTATTTGTATAAAAGCCTGTCTTGCAATGCTTTTTGCACGTGTCTTAACCTCCAAAAATGGAGGGTATTAAGACATTTAAGCTTCACTATATTGGTTAATTTATTATTTGTATACATTTAATAAAAACAGTAGCTATTGAATAGGGTCAGGTTGCCTATTGTGATACAGTAAAAAAAATCAAATATAATTTCGTAGGTTGTCCAATCTTGTTCCATGCAACAAAGTAAAAATTAACGTAAAAGCCTGAGGAATCTTTAAATTGTGTAATCAATATTTAGCTGAATTTTCTTTAGAGAAGCCCAACATCCTGATGCCTAATTAGACAATCCACAACTATCAATAAAAATTGTGTTAATGATTTTAAAGAAAATAAGATTTTTGGTTTCTGAACCCATGGTTTATAACAAAGCTTAAGGAGTGAAGAATAAAAAAAAATAATTTAGCATACAACCACAAGGCATTGACATATTCTACTCCAGCAATTTAAATCTCAAGATATCAAGGGCTTATTAAGTCTAAGCTATAAAACTCTTTATAGCCTAAACTCCTTAACAATAACTAACCCAGGGATCAGTATTCATTTTCTTTATTTTATATTTTTGTTGGGGAAGGAGAGGGTAGGTGGAAATTCCAGTTTAGAGGTTGCTTGTCAATCATGTACCAAATTACTTTTAAATATTATAGTATTCCTTTATAAAGCTTCATATGTTATGAAATGAATAAGCAGACATGTATACGTGATGGTCATTAGCCTGTCAAAGGTTGCTTTTTTAATTGACCAATCTATTTATTTAAATGCAACACAAACTGCAAGAAACTATTACCCGTAGGATCCTCTGCCTTAATCCCCAATGGCATGCGTTGTGTGCTTAACAGGTACTTGAGAATTTTGACAACTAGATTACTTGATGAACAATATGTTCTTGCAGGTACTAGAAATATTTTCTTAGCATTTACATGTATACAATTTGTTTCCCATCATAGATCACATTTTAATCATAAATTTCATAATTGAAATTTTTATCAAGACTAAAATTATTTTTAAAGCAGAGGAAACCCTTAAGTAGTTTAGAAACATGAAAGAAGTTGAAAATGGATGGATCAATCATACATAAAATAATCTGGCAGGCAGTAACATGTACTTATTATTTAATTACATGAAAAACATACATTCACCCAATTTACTTTTTACAGGACTCATAACTGCACATAGAAGCATTATGGACAGAAAACAGTCAAAGAAAAGCAAGAAAAATTTGTATACACATTATCAAACACATTAAACCATAAAAAATAAATTGTTACAGTAAAAATGTAAAAAATTCCTGACCCATCACATTCCTGTAGATTTTGGGTCAGCTTAACATCTTTACAAAAAATACAAAAAACTTATCCAATGTACAATATACACCTTTACACATTTGGTTTTGTAACTAACTGGTCAGAACACAAAATGAATACCAACTAGTATCCAAGGCTGTCAATTGTCTGTTATAAAAACTGACATGTAATCACCAGTTATCCAACATTAACTACTTGCTGCTAGTTCATAGTACAGTCTAACATGCATGTGGCAGCACTGACCATATTTCAAAAACCAGTTTGTAAATTCCATATATCCTTTTGTGTGTTGATACTGTTGTGTCTAGATGGCTGGTTTAGTGTTAGCTGATGTAAAACTATGATGGAGGAGTCTAAGCCTGGGTGTACAGCATCTCATGCCAACTTCCTGGCTGGCACAAATAACTGCAAGTCTCTCACAAAGCCCATGCTATTTATCCAAAGGCAACACCTAACTAGTTCCATGCTCACATGGAAACCTTACCACTGCTGTTTAGTAACCAGACCTGGTTGTAGCACCATTGGACAAAACCACCAAGCTCACCACAATACATGTAACAATCTCCTTAATATTATGATTTAAAGGTAATTTACGTCAATAAGGACATTAAGAAATATAAATTCATATTTAAATGGAAATATACTACTGACTTCTGAAGTCTTTACAGTTGCCCATTCCAGTTAGACTGGAGGCACCCTGCAGAAAGGTTGGTGAGAAAGCCAATTTCCTCAACATTGCTTTGCTACCATAAGGAAACTATGAACAGTGGCAACATTAAGTAACAATCTTAAATATGTAATAATAACATTAAGCCTCCTTTCAGGTGCAAGTGGGGTAACACGTGTAACAAGACAAGTGGCCACTAATGTCGCAGTCGTCATTGCCGTGTACTGAGATGTGTCGAGTCTGATCGTTTTGGTGGAGGTGGTGGCGGTTTCTTCCTCCCAGGCATAGTCTGGGATAAGCGGTGCAGGTCATCAGCATGTGGTGGGGGTGAAGGTTGCAAAGTGTGGCTATTAATTGGTAATGCTGCATCTACAGAGTCAGCACTAGGAGGGATACCATGCGGAGAAAGGTTCTCATATAAACTGCCATAATGTTCCTGAATCCAAGCCCCAACATTCCGTTCTGCTTCACTAGGCAAAATTGGATCTCTAAATCCCAAAACTTCATGAGGCATTTTATCAAAGTCTTTGCATTTCTGTGCTACTTGCCACTTTTTCTGCATTACACGTTGCAGATTATTTAAGAAAGACCTTGGTGGAGTAATCTTGTTCCCTGGACTATCTAAACGGCCTGGATTTATCGACAGCCTCGTGGATTCTGAACGTCGTGGAAGAGGTGGTTTTGCAGTTGGGGACTCGGGTGTTGGAGGTATATTCTGTACATCATCCATGAAAGTAATTCTTTTGACTTTTTTCTGTGGACTCTTTTGTGGCTGTGCATACACTGGTTGGTGTGGAGGAGGAGAAGGTGGTGGTGGTGGTAATGGAGAGTCTGGATGCCAGCCACCATTATGACTGGATGAATGTGAGGCTGGTTGCGAGTTAGGCCCTACATTGGCATTATGAGCACGCAATTCAACCAAGAATGGTGGTGAAACATAGGTCATTGATTCATTCAAGTCCCGCTTTGGTTTTGGTGCTACTGCAGGTGGTGTCACCGATTGATAAACTGGTGAACCAGTAGATTGGTATATAGGTGAACCAGATGTTTGATAAACAGGAGAACCTGCAGTTTGATAAATAGGGGAGCCACCATACACTGGTGAATCTGCACCCTTTGGCTTAGTTGACTTAGGTGTACTGGGTAGAGGTAATGGCAGACCATGGGGTGGAGGGTGTGGCACATTAGTTTGTGATGGTAAACTTGAGTGCGGTGGTGGGAGTGGTGGCACTCCTGAATGAGGTGGACTAGATGGTTTTGGTGGACTAGGTGGTGGTGGTGGTGGTAATGAAGTGATGCTGGCCATCATGAGATCTTCTGGATTGATGGGTGGCAAAGAATCCTCATCAGGTGGAGGAGGAAGTGAATTAAGGCTGAGGGTTGATGCCAGTAATTCTGGTGGTGGTGGCGGCAAACATTCCATGGCACATTCAGACAGTTCATGTGGTGGTGGTGGTAATGGCAAACTATCCATCTCCTCCTCTTGAGGCACTGGACTTGACATACTACTACTGGTACTTATGATATTACTTGATGCACTACTACTACTAACACTGGTTCGTGACTGGGAATTACGTCTGCGTAATGTGTTAACTTCGTCTGTCAGTGAGCGACGCGCACACTGGCGAATTGTTCCTCGCCCTGAAGCAGAGTCTATGACATCTTCTCCTTCCACTTCCTTAACAAGTAGTCTTGTAGTTGATGTAAGGGGAAGCTTGGGGTTATTGGATGGCTTCCTTTTAATAGTTCCCTGTGGAAACTCTGACTCAAATCCATGCTCCCCAGTTGGAGTACCTGCTGACGAACGTTCACTTAAACAACCACTTGAACTACTGGAAGATCCACTCTTGAGGCTGTCCTGCCGCCAGACGGGTGGACGGCCTAATGTGTTCACTGGAGTATCTTGTGAAGATGACCCAGCTGAAGACTGTGCATCGTCATCGCCTTCTTCCCCATCAGCAACACTTGGTGCGAGACTTGGGGCCAAGCAAGAGTCTAGAGAACGGGATTCAGAGGACGGCGTAGTGGCCTGGGATGCCCCACGCGATCCTCCACCCATGCCACTTTGCCCTGCCATTGAAGCTATGCTGAAAGATCTTGAAGAAGCCAGCATGTCAATGTCCTCCTGGGCCAAGTCTTCAACTAATGCTCGATAATTTTCAAGGAGTCGTCTTCCACTCTGTTGATAAGGATAACTGATAATCTCTAAAGCAAACAGCTAAAAAAAAAAAAAAGTTCCACAAAAGTACACACACTATTACATGCATACAATTTCACTAGTTTAAAAAATTAAGGTAAACAATTATTGATATCAAAGAAAAATTGGATGGGATTCAAACTCATGGTTCAGTGAGGGTGAATCCAGCACTCGGCTATCAGTTTCAAATCCTACCCACTTTTTTTTTTAATTTACTTGGTCATTTGTTACTACTGGCCAAGGGCTGGGCTGCAGGAATAGGAAAAAAAAACTTAAACCCTTCAAAAGTATGAGGAATTTAATTAAACATGATTTTCCCTATTTCTCCAGGGTCACTATAATGATTCCTTATGAGTGAGTTCTACCAGGGAGGTACTACCATCCTGCCAAGTGAGTGTGAAACGGAAACCTGTAATTGTTTTACACAACAGTAGGATTGCTGGTGTCTTTTCATGTCTCATAAACATGCAAGATAACACATACATCTTGCTACTTCTATGTACACTTGGGTCACACTACACATGCATGTACACATACGTACGTGTGTGTATGTACGCACACCCACACACATCTTTCTTCTTTCAACATACCATCTGTATCCCACCAAGGCATGATGGCCCAAAAAGAAAAGTTTCTCTTTATAACTTTAGTAGTGTATACAGGAGAAGAGGTTACTAGCTCTTTGCTCCCAGCATTTTAGTTGCCTCTTATGATATGCATGGGTTACAGAGGAAGAATTCTGTTCCATTTCCCCATGGAGATGAGAGGGAATACGCAAGAACAAGTACGTACTAGTAAGAAAATAGGAGAAAACCCAGAGGGGTGTGTGTATATACAGTAGGGTTTTGCTTTACGGCATTCCGTTAATATGGTCATTTCAAATTATGACCAAAACTCGCTATACAGTTCCCCCCACCTGACTTTCTAATACGGTCACCGCACCCCACCCGGTTTGTTTACATTCTCTGTGAGATCCAAGCACTAAGTCTCTCCATTATGTCTGGAAACAACAAAATTTCAAGTGTTTTTAAAAGTTGTTTCATATTTTATATATACAGTGGTCCCTCGCTTTTCGTAGTTCTCAGCAATCGTAAATTTCGCCAATCATAGGGGTATTTTCGTATAAACATGGACTCGCTTTTCATAGGATGACTCGCGAATAGTAGTTCGTCCGGGACATGTATGCACGGTGTGAGCCAAGGCGGCCTCCCTACCCAGCCAGTCTGGCATTGTTTACCAGTGAGTGAAGGTCCCCTCAAGTGCTCCTACGAAATATTTCATAATATTCCACTCATTTTAGTGCTTTCAAGTACAGTGGACCCCCGGTTAACGATATTTTTTCACTCCAGAAGTATGTTCAGGTGCCAGTACTGACCGAATTTGTTCCCATAAGGAATATTGTGAAGTAGATTAGTCCATTTCAGACCCCCAAACATACACGTACAAACGCACTTACATAAATACACTTACATAATTGGTTGCATTCGGAGGTGATCGTTATGCGGGGGTCCACTGTACTAAATAAGCTACCATGGCTCCAAAGAAAGCTCCTAGTGCCAAGCCTGTAGTAAAGAAGGTGAGAAATATGTACAGTGACAAAGTCTTGGGCCATTTTAGGGAAGTGTTAAAGAGACGCCAGAAACAGAGCTCTCTCTCCACAGTTACTTTCCGAGACAGGACTAGAGTGACTCTCAAGGTGGTCCTAGTGGCATTAAGAAACAGAGAAGAGAAGCAATTGGTACCTGAGGTGTTGCTGGAAGGGGATTCCCCTTCCAAACAGTAAACAATCCAATCTCTCTCTCCTCCTCCAGTCTCCCATACACTAAGAAGAATCTCCACTAAAGGTAAGTGTTATGCTGTTAATGTTTCAGTCATCATTTCCCATTGTATTGTTTATGTACTACATGTATATTTCATGTAAAAAAAATTTTTGTTTTAATACTTCTGGGTGTCAGGTACGGATTAATTGTATTTACATTATTTCTTATGGGGAAAATTGATTCGCAAATCGTAAATTTCGTTTATAATAGCTCCTCCAGGAACGGATTAATTACGAAAAACGAGGGACCACTGTACTCCGATAATTATACTTTTGTATACCTGTACCTAAATAAACTTACACACTGTGCTGGCATGCAGGCACACATTAAAATCAGTAAGAGTGCCTTATGTCTCAAGACGTCATATTAGTAATGATGATAATCATCGAGTCTCATTAAATGTCGTATATTACGTTAATATACATATTTTCGTTAATCCATCTATGATATTTTTTCAAAATTATACAATACACACGATGCATAACATATAAAGATGATAAATACACCCCACAATAGAACAAATAAACATAAATATGAGATGTGGTAGCCAGACTTGTACAAGTGATGGCAAGAATAACACTTTCTCTAGTCTAACATAAGAGAAAATGTGTTACTGGGGTAACTGTAGAAAATTATTCCTTTTGTATGTATGTAAGTTTATTCAGGTATACACAAATACAGTTACATAGATTATCATACATAGCAGTATGTATGTAGAGAACCTAGGATAACCCAAAAAAGTCAGACAGAGCGACTTATTTCCATTGCCTTCACTCAGAGCGTCATTTCTTCTAAAAATGGTGTTACATGAGAATGGGAGTGTTCTTTATTTATTGTACCGTATCAATGTAGAAACAACTTGTACACAATGTAACTTGCACACAAATCAGACGTGTACACTTTGTTTACAAAATTTACCTTCGCCTGGTTTGTTTACATAACTGCACCTGTACTCTCTCATGCACTGACTCTCTCTCTCTCTCATTTATTCATTTTGTCTCGTTTACTCACCCCTGACCCTACATTAAGACTACAAATATTTTAAGGTAAGTAATGAGTGAACTGTATATGCATTTTATCGCTCTGGGATGCTTAAATATCATAGAATATTGTGTGTAGGTGGGGTGGCCTGATATGATGGCCCGGCTGACTACCATACATACCACACTTGATTTCTTACGATAAATACTACTCATCTCACCCTAGATCAAGACTACAAATATTTTAAGGTAAGTAACGAGTAAACTGTACAGTGGAACCTCTCCTAACGAACGCATCGCATAACATTAAATCCGCCTAGCGATACATTTTAACGCAAAAATTTTGCCTCGGCTAGCGCTAAAAAACTCGCTCAAAGCGATTCGTTCGAGATACGTGCGGCCTGAGCCCACCTCACTTGTTCCTTGGGTGCCAGTGTTTACAAGCCAGCCACCACGGTCGCTTCCAAGCATACAATCGGAACATTTCATATTATAACAGCCTTTTTAGTGATTGCACCTGCAAAAAAAGTCGCCATGGGTCCAAGAATGCTTCTAGTGCCAACCCTACAGCAAAAAGAGTGAGAATTACTATGGATATGAAGAAAGAGATCATTGCTAAGTATGAAAGTGGAGTGCGTGTCTCCGAGCTGGCCAGGTTGTACACAAAACCCCAATCAACCATCGCTACTATTGTGGCCAAGAAAACGGCAAGCAAGGAAGCTGTTCTTGCCAAAGGTGCAACTTTGTTTTCGAAACAGAGATCGCAAGTGATAGAAGATGTTGAGAGACTCTTATTGGTGTGGATAAACGAAAAACAGATAGCAGGAGATAGCATCTCTCAAGCGATCATATGTGAAAAGGCTAGGAAGTTGCATGACGATTTAATTAGAAAAATGCCTGCAACTAGTGATGTGAGTGAATTTAAGGCCAGCAAAGGTTGGTTTGAGAGATTTAGAATCGTAGTGGCATACATAGTGTGATAAGGCATGGTGAGGCTGCCAGTTCGGACCACAAAGCAGCTGAAGAATATGTGCAGGAATTCAAGGAGTACATAGACAGTGAAGGACTGAAACCTGAACAAGTGTTTAATTGTGACGAAACAGGCCTGTTTTGGAAGAAAATGCCAAGCAGGACCTACATTACACAGGTGGAAAAGGCACTCCCAGGACATAAGCCTATGAAAGACAGGCTTACTCTGTTGTTGTGTGCCAATGCTAGTGGTGATTGCAAAGTGAAGCCTTTATTGGTGTATCACTCTGAAACTCCCAGTGTCTTCAGGAAAAACAATGTCCTCAACATGACTCACGAAATCGTAATGACACGATTGCAAACAAACCATACCCCGGCCGGGATTGAACCCGCGGTCAGAGAGTCTCAAAACTCCAGACCGTCGCGTTAGCCACTAGACCAGCTAACGCGACGGTCTGGAGTTTTGAGACTCTCTGACCGCAGGTTCAATCCCGGCCGGGGTATGGTTTGTTTGCAATAGTGTCATTACGATTTCGTGAGTCATGTTGACTGCAGTGAGGGGACTTGAGCTAGAGTTCGTCATGGCCACGCTAGCTGGAGATTCGTCTGTAAAATCTCGCATTTGTGGTCACAGTGGTGCCTATGCTAACCTTCCTATGGTGTAGAAATATACCTAGTTGGACGAATCTTATTGTGGCTAGCTGGTCTAGTGGCTAACGCGACGGTCTGGAGTTTTGAGACTCTCTGACCGCGGGTTCAATCCCGGCCGGGGTATGGAATGTCCTCAATGCTAATTTGTGTGTGCTGTGGAGGGCAAACAGTAAGGCATGGGTCACTAGGGACTTTTTCTATGACTCGTTACACCATCCATTTGACCCCCACCGTGAAAAATTACCTAATTAAAAAGAAATTAGACCTTAAGTGCCTCCTGGTATTAGACAATGCTCCTGGTCATCCTTCAGACGTGGCAGAGCGACTTTCTGCGGAAATGAGCTTCATTAAGGTCAAGTTTTTACCTCCTAATACCACTCCTCTCCTGCAGCCCATGGACCAGCAGGTCATTTCCAACTTCAAGAAACTGTACACAAAAGCTATGTTTGAAAGGTGCTTTGTAGTGACCTCAGAAACTCAATTGACTCTAAGAGAGTTTTGGAGAGATCACTTTAGCATCCTCAATTGTGTAAACATTATAGGTAAGGCTTGGGAAGAAGTGACTAAGAGGACCTTGAACTCTGCTTGGAAGAAACTGTGGCCAGAATGTGTAGACAAAAGGGATTTTGAAGGGTTTGAGGCTAACCCTGGGAATCCTATGCCAGTTGAGGAATCCATTGTGGCATTGGGGAAGTCCTTGGGGTTGGAGGTTAGTGAGGAGGATGTGGAAGAGTTGGTGGAGGAGGACAATGAAGAACTAACCACTGATGAGCTGCTAGATCATCTTCAACAGCAAGAGGCCACACCTGAGGAAACTGCTTCGGAGGAGGGGATAGAGAAATTGAGGAAGTTGCCTACTTCAAAGATTAAGGAAATGTCTGCAATGTGGCTTGAAGTGCAAACCTTTTTTGATGAAAATCACCCTCACACAGCTATTGCAAGCCGTGTTGGCAACCCGTACACTGACAATGTTGTGAAACACTTTAGGAATGTCATAAAGGAACGGGAGGTACAGGCCTCTATGGACAGATATGTTGTGTGACAGAGGTCCAGTGACTCTCAAGCTGGTCCTAGTGGCATTAAAAGAAGAAGGAAAGTAACCCCGGAAAATGACTTGCCACCTCAAGTCCTAATGGAAGGGGATTCCCCTTCTAAACACTAACACCATCAACACTCTCCCCTCCTCCCATCCCATCAATCATCACCAGATCTTTAATAAAGGTAAGTGTCATGTAACTGTGCATGTCTTCTTCAGTTTGTGTGTATTAAAATTAATATTTCATGTGGTAAAAAATTTTTTTTATTCATACTTTGGGGTGTCAGGAACGGATTAATTTGATTTCCATTATTTTTTATGGGGAAAATTTATTCGCCTAATGATAATTTCGCCTAACATTGAGCTCTCAGGAACGGATTAATAGTGTTAGGCGAGGGTCCACTGTATATGCATTTTATTGCTCTGGGATGCTTAAATATCATAGAATATTATGTGTAGGTGGGGTGGCCTGATATGGTAGCCCGGCTGACTACCATACATACCACACCTGATTTCTTACGATAAATACAGTGGATCCCCACATAACGATATTAATCCGTTCCTGAGAGCTCATTGTTATGCGAAATTATCGTTATGCGAATTAATTTTCCCCATAAGAAATAATGGAAATCAAATTAATCCGTGCAAGACACCCCAAAGTATGAAAAAAAAAATTTTTACCACATGAAATATTAATTTTAATACACACAAACTGAAAAAGACATGCACAGTTACATGACACTTACCTTTATTGAAGATCTGGTGATGATTGATGGGATGGGAGGAGGAGAGAGTCTTAGTGTTTAGAAGGGGAATCCCCTTCCATTAAGACTTGAGGTGTCAAGTCCTTTTCCGGGGTTACTTACCTTCTTCTTTTAATGCCACTACGACCAGCTTCAGAGTCACTGGACTTCTGTCGCAGAACATATCTGTCCATAGAGGCCTGTACCTCCCGTTCCTTTACGACTTTCCTAAAGTGGTTCACAACAGTCAGTGTAATAGTCACCAGCACGGCTTGCAATAGCTGTGTTAGGGTGATTGTCATCAAAAAAGGTTTGCACTTTAAGCCACATTGCACACATTTCCTTAATCTTTGAAGTAGGCAACTTATTCAATTTCTCTCTCCCCTCCTCCGAAGCAGTTTCCTCAGGCGTGGCCTAATGCTGATGAAGATGATATAGCAGCTCATCAGTGGTTAGTTTTTCATTGTCCTCCTCCACCAACTCTTCCACATCATCCTCACTAACCTCCAACCCCAAGGACTTTCCCAATGCCACAATGGATTCCTCAACTGGCATAGGATTCCCAGGGTTAGCCTCAAACCCTTCAAAATCCCTTTGGTCTACACATTCTGGCCACAGTTTCTTCCAAGCAGAGTTCAAGGTCCTCTTAGTCACTCCCTCCCAAGTCTTACCTATAAGGTTTACACAATTGAGGATATTAAAGTGATCTCTCCAAAACTCTCTTAAGAGTCAATTGAGTTTCTGAGGTCACTACAAAGCGCCTTTCAAACAGAGCTTTTGTGTACAGTTTTTTGAAGTTTGCAATAACCTGCTGGTCCATGGGCTGCAGGAGAGGAGTGGTATTAGGAGGCAAAAACTTCACCTTAATGAAGCTCATGTCCCCACAAAGTCACTCTGCCACGTCTGTAGGATGACCAGGGGCATTGTCTAACACCAGGAGGCACTTAAGGTCTAATTTCTTTTCAGTTAGGTAATTTTTCACATTGGGGGCAAATGCTTGGTGTAACCAGTCATAGAAAAAGTCCCTAGTGACCCATGCCTTACTGTTTGCCCTCCACAGCACACACAAATTAGCCTTGAGGATATTCTTTTGCCTGAACGCTCTGGGAGTTTCAGAGTGATACACTAATAAAGGCTTCACTTTGCAATCACCACTAGCATTGGAACACATGAGAAGTGTAAGCCTGTCTTTCATAGGCTTATGTCCTGGGAGTGCCTTTTCCTCCTGAGTAATGTAGGTCCTGCTTGGCATTTTCTTTCAAAACAGGCCTGTTTCAGTCCTTCACTGTCTATGTACTCCTTGAATTCATGCACATATTTTTCAGCTGCTTTGTGGTCCAAACTGGCAGCCTCACCATGCCTTATCACACTATGTATGCCACTATGCTTCTTAAATCTCTCAAATCAACCTTTGCTGGCCTTAAACTCACTCACATCATCACTAGTTGCAGGCATTTTTTTAATTAAATCCTCATGCAACTTCCTAGCCTTTTCACTTATGATCACTTGAAAGATGCTATCTCCAGCTATCTGTTTTTCATTTATCCACACCAATAAGAGTCCCCCAACATCTATCACTTGCGATCTCTGTTTCGAAAACACAGTTGAACCTTTGGCAAGAACAGCTTCCTTGATTGCCGTTTTCTTGGACACAATAGTAGCGATGGTTGATTGGGGTTTACTATACAACCTGGCCAGCTCGGAGACACGCACTCCAGTTTCATACTTAGCAATGATCTCTTTCTTCATCTCTTAAGTAATTCTCACCCTTATTCCTGGAGGCTTGGCACTAGAAGCTTTCTTGGGGCCCACAGTCACTTATTTTGCAGATTTATTATCACACTGGCCGATTCCCACCAAGGCAGGGTGGCCCGAAAAAGAAAAACTTTCACCATCATTCACTCCATCACTGTCTTGCCAGAAGGGTGCTTTACACTACAGTTTTTAAACTGCAACATTAACACCCCTCCTTCAGAGTGCAGGCACTGTACTTCCCATCTCCAGGACTCAAGTCCGATTGTATGCTTGGATGTTACCACGGAGGCTGGCTCAGGCCGCACATTAGACGCGCCTCGGACGAATAGCGTTGAGCGGGTTTTTTAGCGGTATGCGAGGCAAAATCTTAGCGATAAAATGTATCGGTATGCAGATTTAACGTTATGTGGGGGTCCACTGTACTACTCATCTCACCCTAGATTAAGACTAAGGTAAGTAATGAGTGCACTGTGTGTGTATTGTACTTTTTTATTGTTTTTTGATGCTTAGTTCTATTGCTAACTTAATATATGTTAGTGTAAACTTGTTATCTAGTATTTGTTTGTATTTATAAGGGGAAAAAAAGGGTGTTCCACTTTACGACGGTAGCCTGGAACCTAACCTGCCGTATAAGTGGGGCCCTACTGTGTGTGTGTGTGTAGTGTGACCTAAGTTTCAGTAGAAGTAGCAAGACATACCTAAAACCTGGCACACACATACGTGCATACATATACTATGTCTAAGTAATCTTCTATTTACTAGTTTTTTAGTACAGTAATTCCTTTTATCTACATGAAGTGGAATAAAAAAAATTTTCCTTCTTGAGCCATGCATGTTGTAAAAGCCAACTAAAATGCTGGGAGCATTGGACTGGTAACCCCCTCTCTAGAGATTATTAAAAATTGGAAGAAAAACTACTGGGCAAAAGATGGGCTAGTGAGAGTATAGGTAATAATAAGGTTCAAGATGTACGAGGTTCATTTAACCCCTTTAAGGGGTTGCAAATTGAAAAAAAAAAATATCTTATGGAATGATAGAGCACCTTTTCCCCCAATGGTAATGACACTAAATTATGAAATTTGATGGAAAACTTACGGAACTACGCTCTCCCGAATCTAGCTGCCTCGGCAATATTACGCATTGGCGATTTTGCCCACTTTGAGGTCTACTTTTGGCTAATTCCATTGTTCCAGTCGACCAAACTCATAGCTACTTTGCTAGAACTCCATTTGTTCTATCAATTGAGTACAAGAAACTGCCCATTTACTGATTTTAACTACCCAATAAAGTGATCAGAAATTGGTAATTTGGCCAATTTCAAAACAGGGTTCAGAATTAACAATACAAACATTCCTAGCACTAAAATAACATTTTCTCTTGTTGAGTAGTCACGTCTCAAGGCCCCTATTATATTACGTAAGCCTGCTTTCCATTTCAAATTTTTATTCATACAAGATTTACTGTTATGCAGACTACTGCATTATTGTAAAAATGGTATAAATAATATCAGTGCATTTGTGAAAGCATACTAGACCCACCAGTTGACGTGCATTGGACATGTGACGTGATTTGTCTACTCATGAACATTGGTAAAAATCAAACATTTCTGCTAATCTGAGCTCAATTTCAAAGTACTTTTAGTGCATACACCATTCAAAATCATCTCTTTCTATATCTTCCATTCTATCAAGCGAGACCAAGAAAACGAGAATACAACCATAAATACCATACAAAAATACACTGCAAATTCAGTGTTTTAAACCAAAAACATGGTCAAGAGTTTTTTTTCTCATTGTGCACACTGACCACTCAGACCAATTCTCTCATATGTAGGCCTACCAGCTGTCTCCCGCAAGATTGGAAACCGCTGGAATTTTGGCGTAATATTACAGGACCGTAAGCGAAAGGGGTTAAAAATTGGGTCCAGAATAAATAATGTAGACATTCCTGGCACTAAAAAACATTTCCTCTGTTCCTTAGTCATGTCTCCAGGCCCCTCATATATTACGCTTGCTTTTCATTTTGAATTTTTACTCAAAAATTTTTTTTACAAAAAAAAAATAGATTTACTGTTATGCAGACTACTTACTGTATTATGTAATAATTGTATAAATAATGTCAGTGCATTCCTAAATGCATATTAGACTGGCCAGCTGGACATGTACTGGACAAGTGACACCATTTGTGTACTCTGGAATGTAAGCAAAAATCAAACATATTTGGGTATTTCTACTTTGAGCTCAACTTCAAGCTTTCAGTCCTGAAACCAATCAAAATCATCTCTATTTCTGTAATATATCTTCCATTCTATCAAATGAGACAAGAAACTGAGAATATGCCCACAGAGTCACTGTTTTAAACCAAAAACATGGTGGCAGTTTTTTCTCTTTATGCACTGTGTGCTGCAAACGTACCGCATAGACCTATTCTTTCATATCTAGGCCCAGATTTAGTGCTCACAGCTTATCTGAGTGAGCTGAGCTCATGGTGTTGTACTATGGGACCGACACTGGCTTCAAAGCCATTATATAACGGACCTGACACCAACAGGGTTAAGAATAGTGTGAGAATGTGAAGCAGCAGTTTGTGGATAGAGGATGAGTGCAGGAGGGAAAAAGTTTACATATGAGAGGTTTCTACAAAACAAAGTGATACAAGGAGGGTGGAGAATAAAAGAGAGGTTAAGAGAGTAGGGAGGGATTGTAGATGGAGAGCAAATGAGAGAGTTGAGAAAGCCTAAGGAAAGACATGGATTTGACAGTTAAAAAACAGTTATCAGATATGGAGTTGAAGGTATGGGGACAGTGGAGGAAATATTTTGAGCTGTTATGTTGATGAAGGCAGTGATTTCATGCATTGCCCAGGGAGGCAAAACATCTTCAGGAGTGAGAAAGAGCCAGAAGTGAGTATGGTGGAGGTGCATGAGGCAGCAAGTAAAATAAAAGAAGGGGAAAGCTGCTGGGATAGGTGGGATCATGATAGAAATGTTAAAAGCAGGTGGGGATATAATTTGGGAATGATTAGTACTTTTGTTCAGTAAATGTATGCAGAAAGGAAAGTACCTAGAGACTAGCAGAGAACATGCATAGTTTCTTTGTATAAAGGAGTGTAAAAAATTATAGGGGAATAAGCCTAATGAGTATACCAAATAAAGCATATGGTAAAGTTATTTTTTTCATCAAACCAGCCATATCCCACTGAGGCAAGGTGACCTAAAAAGAAAAATGAAAGTTTCTCTTTTTAAACATAGTAATGTATACAGAAGGGGGTTACTAGCCCCTTGCATTTTAGTTGCCTCTTACAAATGCATGGCTATGAAGGAAGAATTCTGTTCCACTCCACTTTCCCATGGAGGTAAGAGGAAATATACAAGATCAAGAACTAGTAAGAAAATAGAAGAAAACCCTGAGGGGGGGTGTGTATATACATGCTTGTATATGCATGTGTAGTATGACCTAAGTGTAAGTAGAAGTAGCAAGACGTACCTGAAATCTTGCATGTTTATGAGACAAAAAAGACACCAGCAACCCTACCATCATGTAAAACAATTAAGAGGTTTCTGTTTTACACTCACTTGACAGGATGGTAGTACCTCCATGTGTGGCTGCTGTCTACCAACCTACTACCTAGGGGTAAATTTATTGGAAGAATTTAGGGTATGACAGAGAGCAGGCCCCCAGATGAACAAGGTGGTTTTGGGAAGGGTAGGGGACATGTAGAACAACAGTTTACAGGAGGGCCCTGCTTATACAGCAGATCAGGTTCCAAGCTACAGCTGTAAAGCAAATCACCCTTTTTTTACTTTTAAATGAATATAAATGCCTGATAATATATGATGGTGTAAAGATGTTAAATTAGCAATAGAACTAAGCATAAAAAAAAACAATAAAAAGGTAAAATGCACATACAGTACACTCATTACTTTAAAATATTTGTAGCCTTAATGTAGGGCAAAAACTGAGTAGCATTTATTGTAGGAAGTCAGGTGTGGTAGACCACCTGGCTACCACAAATCACATTTACGTTTATTTGTTTTACTATGATTATACAGCCTCTCCTCACTTAGTGACATACTTGTTTACCAACATCTTGGACCTACGACAGGCTCCGTGACCAGTAATCATACCTAAATAATGTAGTATATTAGAGCTGATTTCCTCTATTCTGTTTATTTCATTACACAGTACACTACTGCATAAACAATTAAAAATATACCAGAAATGTTATAAATGGTGCAAAGGTGGCATTAAAACAATATCAAAGATGGTTGATACAAACTCACTACCATTATAGTATGCTCCTCACTTAGCAATGAATTTGTTTAACGACGTGGTCTTAGGAATGGAACTCCATCGTTAAGCGAGGAGAGGCTGTTTATATTTTCTTTATATGACATGTAGCCTATTATACAATTTTGAAAAAAAATTTAAAATGTCTATAATATCGTAATTTACAATGCTTAAAATGCCCCAGAGTGATTATTATTATTATGCTTATTGCCACTGACATATCTTGTTCACCGAGTTTAACAACTTGAGGGTCTGTGCTGTTGTTCTACAGTATGAGCTCAGCTCACTCGAGTAAGCTGTGAGCAGTAAATTTGAGCCTAGGTATGAGAGAATGGGGCTATGTGGTAAGTGTGCACCATATAAAAAAATCCTGCAGCATGCAGTGAATGAGAAAAAACTGCAACCGTGTTTTTGGTTTAATACAGCGATTTCCCTGTGTATTTTCATAGTTTTTATGGTTGTATTCATGGTTTTTTGGTCTCATTTGATAGAATGGAAGATATGTTACAGAAATAGGAATAATTCTGATTGGTTTTAGGACTGAAAATAGCTTGAAATTGAGCTCAAATTAGGGGAAATGTTCAATTTTTGCTAATGTTTAAGAGTAAACAAATCACATCATGCGTCCAATATACGTCAACTGGTGGGTCTAATATGCGTTCACGAAGGCACTGATATTATTTATTCAATTATTACAATACTGCATAAGAGTAAATCTATTTTTTGTGTGCGGGGGCGTTGATCCCCGGAATAACCTCCAGATAGACTCTAGGTAGAATAAGAAATCAAAATGGAATCCATGTGCAAGGCTTGGATATAGAGGAAATGTTATTTTAGTGAAAGGAATACCTGCATTGTTTATTCTGGACCCTATTCTGAAATTGGAATATTTTGAAATTTGTGTGAAATTGGAAAAATTACCAATTTCTGATCACTGTAGTGGGTACTCGAAATAGCTGACTAGGCATTTTCTTGTGCTCAATCACTAAAATAGAAGGCTTTGTAGTTAAATAGCTAAGAATCTGGTTGACTGGAACAATGTAATTGGCCTTAAACAGGAATCAAAGTGGACAAAATCGCCAATGTGTAAATACCACTGATGCGGCAAAATTCGTGGTAGTGTTACTGTTTGTTTAATTACCTTTAGAAAAAGATTCTCTACCATTTCATGAGTAAAAATAACATTTTTTTTTTTTTAATTCTTGGACTCTGTCGACACGTTTCAGAACGGGGGTCTGGACCCTCAAAGGGTTAATCATTTCTAACTTAGAATTTCAAGTTAGAGGCTTATGACTCCTCTTTTTATCACAGCTACCCTTAGATGCCATCTTAAACGAGTGAGAATGAGTGATGTTGATAATGTAAATAAAGTGAACTGGTGGTGGGTGGTCAGATGAATGCAATTCATACGTGTTCATTTCGCATAATTCAAGCGAAATGTACACCTTACATTGTGTACACATTGTCTTCACGTTGGTGCAGTTTAATAAATAACAGCAACACACTCATTCTCATGCAACGCTACAAGTGAAGGCATACGAAAGAAATTTTTCTATAGTACCCTAGTAATACATACTATACTGTACACAGTTTCTCTGGTGTTGGACTAGAGAAAACGTCATTTTTGCAGTCATTCCTACAAGCTGCCTGGCTACATCATCTCATAATTATGTCAGTTTGTTCGACTACAGTTGTATGTACAGCCTCTCCTCACTTAGTGACGTACTCGTTTACCAACGCCTCGGACTTACGACGGGCTCTCTGACCAGAATGCATACTAAATAATGTATATTAGAGCTGATTTCCTCTATTCTGTTTATTACAGTATGAAGTACGCTACTGTATCAACATTTAAAAATATACCAGAAATGTTATAAATGGTGCAAAGGTGACATTAAAACAATATCAAAGATGGCTGACACAAACTCACTACCACTATAGTATGTTCACTTAGCAACGAATTCGTTTAACAACGTGGTCTCAGGAATGGAACTCTGTCATTAAATGAGGAGAGGCTGTACTGTTTATATATGTAGTGTGTTTATATAATTTTGAAAAAAATATTATATATGGGTTAATGAAAATATCTATAACAATATATGACATTTAATGTGCCCTAGAGCAAATACTCTTGTTATTATTATTGCATCTTCAACACTAGTAAGACACACTTACTGATTTTAATGTGTACCTGCATGCCAGCACAGCATGCAAGTTTATTTACGAACAGGTACACATAAGTACAATTATCAGAGTTTGTATTAACCCTTTCACTGTTGGTCCCACAATATTACGGCTTGCAAGCCAGTGTCAGTCCCATAAAATTATGCCAAAATTCTAGCGGCTTACAATATTGTGGGAGAAAGCTGGTAGGCCTATATATGAAAGAATGGGTCCGAGTGGTCAGTGTGTGCAGCATAAAAAAAAAAATCCTGCAACACGCAGCGCATACAGAGGAAAAAACTTCAATGTGTTTTTGGTTTAAAACGTCGACTTTGTAGTGTATTTTCGTATGGTACAGCCTCTCCTCACTTAGCGACATACTCATTTACCAATGACTCAGACTTACAACGGGCTCTCTGACCAGAATGCATACTAAAATAATGTATATTCGAGCTAATTTCCTCTATTCTGTTTATTACAGTATAAAGTACACTATTGTAAAAACATTTAAAAATACACCAGAAATGTTATAAATGGTACAAAAGTGACATTAAAACAATATCAAAAGATGGTTGATACAAAACCACTACCATTTTAGTATGCTCCTCACTTAGCGACTAATTCGTTTACCAACAAGGTCTTAGGAACAGAACTCCATCGTTAAGTGAGGTCTCATTTGATAGAATGGAAGATATATATCAAAAATAGAGATGATTTTGAATGGTTTATGAACTAAAAGCACCTTGAAATTGAGCTCAAAGTAGCGAAAATATTCGATTTTTGCCAATGTTCAAGAGTAAACAAATCACGTCATGTGTCCAATACATGTCAACTGGTGGGTCTAATATGCTGTGCTGATATTATTTACACCATTTTTACAATAATAATGTAGTCTGCATAACAATAAATCTTCTATTTTTTTGTGTGAATAAAAATTCAAAATGGAAAGGAAGCATAATAAAAGAGGGGCATGGAGATGTGACTAATGAACAGAGAAAATGTTATTTTAGTGCTAGGAATGTTTGTATTGCTAACTCTGGACCCTATTTTGAAAATGGCCTTACATGAATTGTGAATGAAATTGGCCAAATTACCAATTTCTGATCACTTTATTGGATAGCTGAAATCAGTAAATGGGTGGTTTCTTGTATTCAACCGATAGAACAAATGGAGTTCTAGCGAAATAGCTATGAGTTTGGTCAACTGGAACAATGGAATTGGCCGAAAATAGGGCTCAAGTGGGCGAAATCATCAATGCATAAATATTGCCGAGACTGCTAACTTCACACGAGCACAATTCCATAAGTTTTTCATCGAATTTCGTACTTTTGGTGCCATTACCATCAGGTAAAGATTCTCTATCATTTCAGGAGAAAAAATAATTTTTTAAAAAATTCTTCAACACTGAGAGCAAGTTTGTGAGCAGGGGTCTCGACAGTGAAAGGGCTAAATATGCAGTAACTTTAAAACATTTGAAGTTTTGGAAAGTTTCCAGACATAATCAATGGGACGTGGTGCTCAGAGAGGATGTAAACAGAGTGACACACAGATGCTCTAATAGCGAATCGGGGGCCATATAAACAAATTTTTGGTTGTAATTTGCAATGTCCACATTAGCAAACTGCCAAAAAGGTGGGCCCTCCTGTACAATGAAACACATAGGGTAACAATATTTAGATAAGGGTAAGATGATTTTTTGTTGCATTCATGCATTTAGAAAAGGCATATGACAGGGTGGATAGGGGAGCAGTGTGGCAGATGTTGCAAGTGTATGGAATAGGTGGTAGGTTACTGAGAGCAGTTAAAAGGTTTTACAAGGATAGTGAAGCTCAGGAAATTATTTTTTAGTAAAAGTAGGCCTTAGACATGGATGCATGATGTCCCCATGGTTGATTAACATATGTACAGATGGGGGTTGGGGGGAGAGGCGTGGGATTAAACTATGCAGAATCTAATACAAAGTGGGAGTTATCACAGTTGCTCTTTGCTGATGACACTGTGCTTTTGGGAGTCTTGAAGAGAAGTTGCAGAGGTTGGTGGACAAATTTGAGAGGGTATGTGAAAGAAGGAAATTAAAAGTGAACACGGGAAAAAGCAAGGTGATGAGGATAATAAGTTGCATAATGAAAGACTGATTATCAGTTTGGAAGGAGGGAGTATGGAGGAAGTATATACGTTTAGACATTTGGGAGTGGGCTTATCGGCAGATGGGTATATGAAAGGCAATTTGAATCACAGAATTGATGAAGGAAAAAAAGGTGGATGGTGCTCAACTGTTGGAACAGAAAGCATACTAGTGAAATACACTATGTAGCTAAGAATTTGGTTGAATGGAACAATGGAGCTGGCTTAAAATAAATCTCAAAGTAAGCAACTTAGCAGTCTTGGCACAATTTATGCTGATGTGTAAATTGTGCTGAGACTGCTAACTTTGCACCTATGTAATTCCATAAATTTTCCATGGAATTTCGTGCTTTTCATGTCATTATCTTCAGAAAGTGATTCGCTACCATTTCAGTAGAAGTTCGATTTTTAAAGGTGGACCCTGAAAGCAATATTATTTTAAGGGTCTAGACAGGGTTAAGTGGAATATACGACCTACCTGTTTAACGATCACTTGGACTTACGACCAGGTCTCTCCGACCAGTCGGTATTATATGCTGTATGAGAACTTTGGTCATGGAAACAGCAGTGTGGCATCTCAGAATCAAATAATCTCCAAGACTACACATTTTGTCTATAAATTTGTACTTTATTGTGCACCCCATAGTACAAGATAGAGCTGGAAGCACAGTAGCACTTGGAAGAAGTACAAAGAAAGTTCACTGTAAACGGGTTAGTTGGTATGTTCGTCTGTTTGTTTACATTCTTGGCGTCTATCTCATTTTTTCTTGTTTATGATGACATCTAAGGGTAGCTGTTAGAAATCATTAAACTCACCAAACAAGGTATGTCAATGGTGGTGGTAATAACAATCGTGCTAGGGCGCTTTAAATGTCATATTTTGTGTAGGTTTGATAGCTCACCCAGCTACCAAACCTACACGAAATACATGACATTTAAAGCACCCTAGAGCGATCATTACCGTTATTATTATTATTATTACCATTGATATACCTTGTTCACCAAGTTAAATAATTTCTAACAGCTAACCTTAGAAGCCATCGTAAACAAGAAAAAACGAGAGGCCGAGAATGTAAAGACAAACACACCAGCTAACCCCTTTACAGTGAACTTCTTTTGTACTTCTTCTATTCTTTCCTCTTCTTCCTCTTTCTACAATAAATACTACTCACCTCTCACCCTACAATAAGACTAAAAAATATTTTAAGGTAAGTAATGAGTTTACTGTATGTGTACATGTATTTTAATGCCTCGTTCTATTTTTTAACATACTAAAAATGTTATAAATGCAAAGGTGAAATATCAGTAAGGAACGGCTCCTTGCTTATCGACCAATTAGCTTACCGACCGAATGGAACTCAGTTGTTAAATGAGGAATGCCTGTATAACAGAATTTTTGATAAATCAGATATCCTCTCCTCCCTATTAGTCCATTTTAAGTGCTAAACTCATATACTTAGTAGGTCAGAGTGTAAATTCCAACAAAGTAAATTAAAATAGGTCTTGTTTATGATGACTTGACATAATTTTGACTTTTACTGTAAATATTAGGGGTGCCATAGGTGGCACTGGCTAATTTTGATGTTATCAGTATTGATCTAAAACTGAGTACATCAGCACTGATAAAAATTCTGGTATTGTCCCAGTCCTAGTAAAGATGGCATAACAATAGAGAGAAAAATTATAATTCAGTGTTAAGCTACAGATAAAAAATCAGATTTGTAGTAATACAATTACTAGTAATTTTAAGAGTAGAACTACCCACCCCTTCCTTGGATCAAACTTGACTATTTCCCATTTGTCAGAGTGTATGACCCCTGTAGGTTTAGCACTTCCTTATGAACAATTATAAAAATAATAGCAACAATATAAGCATACAAGTTGAACTGTAAAGCTGCAACACAAAAATACTGAATCGTTTTATAAATTTTTACTGTACCCGAGAATAAAAAGGTACAACACCTTGACTGGAATACACAAAAAGCCCGCATATACAGTGGAACCTCGGTACTCGAACTCGATTCATTCCAGAGGGCTGTTCGAGTGCTGATCCATTCGAGTATCAAACAAATTCTTCCCAACCAATTTTCTTTTCGGTTGGCTGTTATCATTGATCTTTGTTGGCCCTACGGTGACTTATTTATACAAATACTATAATAAACACCAAAATATGTGAAGAAACACAAAATAGTTTGCAGTGTTTTTGTTTTGTATAAAGCCTGATTTGTTATTTAAACAAATTCTAAAGAGTCAATACAAAGAACTGACCTTAGCAATTCTAATACCCATGACCCACTGAGCAAGGGTGCGTGGGTCCTCTGAACACAGGTACTTTATGTACTTGCTACTCTTTGCTTGCAGATGAGGATGCTTGACAGCAAAACACCAGTCTGTTGGAGCTTTATACTTCTTCTTCCACCCAACTCCATAATATACCTACGGACATGATACTTGTGTAATTTAAAAAAATAATTTTTTTTTAACATGTTGGTTGTTTCCCCACCAAGGCAGGGCAACCCAAACAAACACATTCATCACTGCTCATTTTGTAGCTGTTTTAACCAATTTTGAAACAAATACAGAGAACCATTACTCCAAAAATTGAGTACATTGTTAATAAAGTGGTGTTCTGCAGATGACTTCCACAGAAGACAATGATCACCAGTGGAATATATATATATATATTTATTTTTTTTCAACAAGTCGGCCGTCTCCCACCGAGGCAGGGTGACCCAAAAAGAAAATACTTTCATCATCATTCAACACTTTCACCTCACTCACACATAAACATTGTTTTTGCAGAGGTGCTCAGAACACAACAGTTTAGAAGCATATACATATAAAGATACACAACATATTCCTCCAAACTGCTAATATCCCAAAACCCCTCCTTTAGAGTGCAGGCATTGTACTTCCCATTTCCAGGACTCAAGTCCGGCTATATAAAAATAACCGGTTTCCCTGAATCCCTTCACTAAATATTACCCTGCTCACACTCCAACAGATCGTCAGGTCCCAAATACCATTCGTCTCCATTCACTCCTATCGAACACGCTCATGCACGCCTGCTGAAGTCCAAGCCCCTCACTCCTTCCTTCCAACCTTTTCGAGGACAACCCCTACCCCGCCTTCCTTCTCCTACAGATTTAAATGCTCTCCATGTCATTCTACTTTGATTCATTCTCTCTAAATGACCAAACCACCTCAACAACCCCTCTTCAGCCCTCTGACTAATACTTTTATTAACTCCACACCTTCTCCTAATTTCCACACACTGAATTTTCTGCATAATATTTACACCACACATTGCCCTTACACAGGACATCTCCACTGCCTCCAACCGCCTCCTCGCTGCTGCATTCACAACCCAAGCTTCACACCCATATAAGAGTGTTGGTACTACTATACTTTCATACATTCCCTTCTTTGCCTCCATAGATAACGTTTTTTGACTCCACATATACCTCAACACACCACTCACCTTTTTTCCTTCATCAATTCTATGATTAACCTCATCCTTCATAAATCCATCTGCCGACACATCAACTCCCAAGTATCTGAAAACATTCACTTCTTCCATACTCCTCCCCAATTTGATATCCAATTTTTCTTTATCTAAATCATTTGATACCCTCATCACCTTACTCTTTTCTATGTTCACTTTCAACTTTCTACCTTTACACACACTCCCAAACTCATCCACAAACCTTTGCAATTTTTCTTTAGAATCTCCCATAAGCACAGTATCATCAGCAAAAAGTAACTGTGTCAATTCCCATTTTGTATTTGATTCCCCATAATTTAATCCCGCCTCCCTCTCTCTCACACACACACTCACACTCTCTCACTCTCTCTCTCTGAGATAAAAAAAATTCTGGATAGAACCTGTACATAAGTTTGCACTGTTTCCCCCTGATCACATTAAATATCTGTTGAACTCTAGCTCTCAGTCAGGCCCCTCTGTGTTACACACAGTATACATGAGCAGAGATCAGTCATAAACAGCCTGCCTGCAAGCAGGCCGTTTATGACTGGCTGTCTGCGACTGATCTCTACTCATGTAATGTGTGTGTAATAAAGAGGGGCCTGACTGAGAGCTAATGGATAAAAATTATCTTCACTAGGAACTAATAGTCAAAGATAATAAATGAAACAGCCAGATGAATGCATGGTATTCAATAGTGAAATAGCCAAATATGTTAAAAAAAATTAATTAACAATTCACCTGAAACATAACCTAGACTTGTGTGTGAAAATAGCATGAAGAAAATATTGTACATAATAAATTTTGGTAAAACTTTGCATCTTTTAATTACATAAAAACATAGAACTTGAAAAAATCCAGAACTGTGTTAAAGTGACATACATCACTGAAGTAATAACTTTCTTCATTTTTTTAAATTTCTGTAATACCTACTATTTATTTTAAAGTCACCAAGGTCAAACAAGCCAAAAAATAAGATGTCTAAGTGTGTGTATAAATTTGAGTTGGAGGGAAGGAGGGGTAGGGGTCATTCTAGGAAAGGCTGGAGGGACAGGGGTAAAAGTGGTTTTGAGTACTAGGGGCTTGGATATCCAACAGGCTTGTGTGAGAGCGTTAGATAGGAGTGAGTGGAGGCAAGTGGTTTTTATGATTGGATGTGCTGATGAGTGTGAAGAAGGTAACATTTATGAAGGAATTCAGGGAAACCAGTTAGCTGGACTTAGTCCTGGAGGAGGAAACTAGTGCCTGCACCCTGAAGGGGTGGAGATGTTATAGTATGGAGGGTCACCTGAACTGTGATGTCAGTGCCCTTCTGGCAAGACAGTGATTCAAGAATGAAACCCTTATGCAACATTTGGGAACATTCATTGTGGAAACACTTTGCAGCCAGTGGCTTCTTCAGTCCAGTACAGTGAAGAATGGCAGAAGATGAGGAATTTGAGGTAATCAGTCCCTCAGCCTGGAGTAAATGTGTTCAGTCCATTAATCTTGAGAAAAGATTGATGGACTGAACACAGACTCCAGGCTGAGGGACTAATTACCTCAAGCTCCTCCTCATCTTTCACCATTTTTCTCTGCATTGGACCGAAGAAGCCAATGTCTAGCAAAACATTTGCACATGCCAACTACAAGTTCATTTAAAGTTACAGCAAAAGTTTTCATTTGCTCACTTACCCAGACATACATGACTTTCAGTTTAAAGGTAAACTTGTAATTGCCCACTTAAGTCTTTTAATTGCAATCTAAATAATTAAGTCATATGAATATGCCCCTTTCAGTTTTCAACCATTATATCAAGAAACTAATTATAAAGGAATAGATTTCTTGTATAAACCTCAAGATATTAATGAAGCACGGCCAATGTGTTAATAAATAAATAAGAGAGAGAATAACTGACCTGATTTACTTCCAGAGTAGTAAGACAAACTAAATCCTTGGAGGAGCGAGAGGATTTGCCCTTAGGACAATAATACAGTCCTGAGGCTCTAAGGACAAAGTAATATTTTTTCCACACTTTCTTGCCTTCAGACTTCAAGAAGAGAGGACCTTCAACTTCAGGAACACCTACACCTGTACTCGAGAAGAACTCCTGGGAACAAACAAAAATACATACATGTATATGCTGTCTCTTATTTCAATAGATGATATTCATATGGCAGTATACAAACAATTATAATGCATTTTTTTTTGTAAATTATGAATGCATTATTGATTTTTCACTAATTCACACTTGAACAACTTAAAGTTACTGTCATTGTTTGGCCCCTCAATCAAGTGGCCTGGTAAAAAAAAAATGGGCAACAGGAACAACAGTGGGTATATTATTATAGTACAGTAGTTGGTTCAAGTTTAAAACTTATTGACTACATGAGGTTCATTAAGAATGCAGTTTATCTGTACACCAACAATGAAAAATACCAAGGTACTACATACAACTCTTGGCATTTACACCAAGATACTGCATACAACCCTTGGTGTTTATAACAAGATACTTCATACAATAAATATACAGTGGAACCTCTACTTGCGAGTGCATCCATGTGCAAGTTTTTCATAATACGAGCAGTCGGTGGGTCAATTTTTTGCTTTCATACACGAGCGAAATTTCCACAAGCAAGCAGACCTCAAGGGAGGTTCCTTGATGATGGTGAGGGGCTCTTGTTCTTGATCTAGGGAATTGGATCTCATTTGTTTGTTGGACTATCTTATTGAAACTTGGGCAATGTATGATGGAAAGATGCTTCTTAATGTACACCAAAAATAAAAAAAATCAGAGCATAAACAATGGAGTTCACTTCTCAGCCACCCCTTAGCAGTATTTTTGTATGGTTTTTATGGTTGTATTCTCATTTTTCTGGTCTCATTTGATAGAATGGTAGATATATTACAGAAATAGATGATTTTGACTACTTTCACAACAAAATGTACCTTGAAACTGAGATCAATGCAGGAGAAATGTTCTATTCCTTAATTATGTTCAAGAGTAAACTGTCCATTCCATTATAAAGCCATAAATGGGTTGACATTATTTATACAATTATTGCAATAAGGCAGTAGTCTGCATGATATTAAATCTTCTATTTTTTTGTGTGAATAAAAATTACAAATGATTTATATTTGTAATAATAATAATAATAATAAAAAAATGTATAATAATAACAGTAGCGGGGTAGGGGCCGTCCTTGAAAAGGTTGGAAGGAAGGGGTAAGAGAGGTTTTGTGGGCGAGGGGTTTGGACTTCCAGCAGGCATGCATGAGCGTGTTCGATAGGAGCGGATGGAGATGAATTGTATTTGGGACCTGACGATCTGTTGGAGTGTGAGCAGGGCAATATTTAGTGAAGGGATTCAGGGAAACTGGTTATTTTTATATAGCTGGACTTGAATCCTGGAAATGGGAAGTACAATGCCTGCACTCTAAAGAAGGGGTTTGGGATATTAGCAGTTAGGAGGGATATGTTGTGTATTATTATACATATATGCTTCTAAATTGTTGTGTTCTGAGCACCTCTGCAAAAACAGTGATTATGTGTGAGTGAGGTGTAAGTGTTGAATGATGACGAAAGTATTTTCTTTTTGGGTCACCCTGCCTCGGTGGAAGGCGGCCGACTTGCTATAAAAAAAAAAAAAAATAATGTATAATAATAATGTTCTACATAATAATTTTTTTATTTTATTTTATTATCACACTGGCCGATTCCCACCAAGGCAGGGTGGCCCAAAAAAGAAAAACTTTCATCATCATTCACTCCATCACTGTCTTGCCAGAAGGGTGCTTTACACTACAGTTTTTAAACTGCAACATTAACACCCCTCCTTCAGAGTGCAGGCACTGTACTTCCCATCTCCAGGACTCGAGTACGGCCTGCCGGTTTCCCTGAACCCCTTCATAAATGTTACTTTGCTCACACTCCAACAGCACGTCAAGTATTAAAAACCATTCGTCTCCATTCACTCCTATCAAACATGCTCACGCACGCCTGCTGGAAGTCCAAGCCCCTCGCACACAAAACCTCCTTTACCCCCTCCCTCCAACCTTTCCTAGGCCGACCCCTACCCCGCCTTCCTTCCACTACAGACTGATACACTCTTGAAGTCATTCTGTTACGCTCCATTCTCTCTACATGTCCGAACCACCTCAACAACCCTTCCTCAGCCCTCTGGACAACAGTTTTGGTAATCCCGCACCTCCTCCTAACTTCCAAACTACGAATTCTCTGCATTATATTCACACCACACATTGCCCTCAGACATGACATCTCCACTGCCTCCAGCCTTCTCCTCGCTGCAACATTCATCACCCATGCTTCACACCCATATAAGAATGTTGGTAAAACTATACTCTCATACATTCCCCTCTTTGCCTCCAAGGACAAAGTTCTTTGTCTCCACAGACTCCTAAGTGCACCACTCACCCTTTTCCCCTCATCAATTCTATGATTCACCTCATCCTTCATAGACCCATCTGCTGACAGGTCCACTCCCAAATATCTGAATACATTCACCTCCTCCATACTCTCTCCCTCCAATCTGATATCCAATCTTTCATCACCTAATATTTTTGTTATCCTCATAACCTTACTCTTTCCTGTATTCACTTTTAATTTTCTTCTTTTGCACACCCTACCAAATTCATCCACCAATCTCTGCAACTTCTCTTCAGAATCTCCCAAGAGCACAGTGTCATCAGCAAAGAGCAACTGTGACAACTCCCACTTTATGTGTGATTCCATATCTTTTAACTCCACGCCTCTTGTCAAGACCCTCGCATTTACTTCTCTTACAACCCCATCTATAAATATATTAAACAACCACGGTGACATCACACATCCCTGTCTAAGGCCTACTTTTACTGGGAAATAATTTCCCTCTTTCCTATGTACTCTAACTTGAGCCTCACTATCCTCGTAAAAACTCTTCACTGCTTTCAGTAACCTACCTCCTACACCATACACCTGCAACATCTGCCACATTGCCCCCCTATCCACCCTGTCATATGCCTTTTCCAAATCCATGAAATGCCACAAAGACCTCTTTAGCCTTATCTAAATATTGTTCACTTATATGTTTCACTGTAAACACCTGGTCCACACACCCCCTACCTTTCCTAAAGCCTCCTTGTTCATCTGCTATCCTATTCTCAGTCTTACTTTTAATTCTTTCAATAATAACTCTACCATACACTTTACCAGGTATACTCAACAGACTTATCCCCCTATAATTTTTGCACTCTCTTTTGTCCCCTTTGCCTTTATACAAAGGAACTATGCATGCTCTCTGCCAATCCCTAGGTACCTTACCCTCTTCCATACATTTATTAAATAATTGCACCAACCACTCCAAAACTATATCCCCACCTGCTTTTAACATTTCTATCTTTACCCCATCAATCCCGGCTGCCTTACCCCCTTTCATTTTACCTACTGCCTCACGAACTCCCCCCACACTCACAACTAGCTCTTCCTCACTCCTACAAGATGTTATTCCTCCTTGCCCTATACACGAAATCACAGCTTCCTTATCTTCATCAACATTTAACAATTCCTCAAAATATTCCCTCCATCTTCCCAATACCTCTAACTCTCCATTTAATAACTCTCCTCTCCTATTTTTAACTGACAAATCCATTTGTTCTCTAGGCTTCCTTAACTTGTTAATCTCACTCCAAAACTTTTTCTTATTTTCAACAAAATTTGTTGATAACATCTCACCCACTCTCTCATTTGCTCTCTTTTTACATTGCTTCACCACTCTCTTAACCTCTCTCTTTTTCTCCATATACTCTTCCCTCCTTGCATCACTTCTACTTTGTAAAAACTTCTCATATGCTAACTTTTTCTCCCTTACTACTCTCTTTACATCATCATTCCACCAATCGCTCCTCTTCCCTCCCGCACCCACTTTCCTGTAACCACAAACTTCTGCTGAACACTCTAACACTACATTTTTAAACCTACCCCATACCTCTTCGACCCCATTGCCTATGCTCTCATTAGCCCATCTATCCTCCAATAGCTGTTTATATCTTCCCCTAACTGCCTCCTCTTTTAGTTTATAAACCTTCACCTCTCTCTTCCCTGATGCTTCTATTCTCCTTGTATCCCATCTACCTTTTACTCTCAGTGTAGCTACAACTAGAAAGTGATCTGATATATCTGTGGCCCCTCTATAAACATGTACATCCTGAAGTCTACTCAACAGTCTTTTATCTACCAATACATAATCCAACAAACTACTGTCATTTCGCCCTACATCATATCTTGTATACTTATTTATCCTCTTTTTCTTAAAATATGTATTACCTATAACTAAACCCCTTTCTATACAAAGTTCAATCAAAGGGCTCCCATTATCATTTACACCTACCACACCCTCTCTAAAAGTTTCTCCTACTTTAGCATTCAGGTCCCCTACCACAATTACTCTCTCACTTGGTTCAAAGGCTCCTATACATTCACTTAACATCTCCCAAAATCTCTCTCTCTCCTCTGCATTCCTCTCTTCTCCAGGTGCATACACACTTATTATGACCCACTTCTCGCATCCAACCTTTACTTTAATCCACATAATTCTTGCATTTACACATTCATATTCTCTTTTCTCCTTCCATAATTGATCATTCAACATTACTGCTACCCCTTCCTTTGCTCTAACTCTCTCAGATACTCCAGATTTAATCCCATTTATTTCTCCCCACCGAAACTCCCCTACCCCCTTCAGCTTTGTTTCGCTTAGGGCCAGGACATCCAACTTCTTTTCATTCATAACATCAGCAATCATCTGTTTCTTGTCATCTGCACTACATCCACGCACATTCAAGCATCCCAGTTTTATATATATTTATATATATTTTTTTTTTCAACAAGTTGGCCGTCTCCCACCAAGGCAGGGTGATCCAAAGAGAAAGAAAATCCCCAAAAAGAAAATACTTTCATCAACATTCAACACTTTCACCTCACTCACACATAATCACTGTTTTTGCAGAGGTTCCCAGAATACAACAGTTTAGAAGTATATACGAATAAAAATACACAATATATCTCTCCAAACTGCCAATATCCCAAACCCCTCCTTTAGAGTGCAGGCATTGTATTTCCCATTTCCAGGACTCAAGTCTGGTTATATAAAATAACCAGTTTCCCTGAATCTCTTCACTAAATATTACCCTGCTCACACTCCTACAGATCGTCAGGTCCAAAATACCAATTGTCTCCATTCACTCCTAACACGCTCACGCACGCTTGCTGGAAATCCAAACCCCTCGCCCACAACACCTCCTTTACCCCCTCCCTCCAATCTTTTCGAGGACAACCCCTACCCTGCGTTCCTTCCCCTATAGATTTATACGCTCTCCATGTCATTCTACTTTGACCCATCCTCTCTAAATGACCAAACCACCTCAACAAACCCTCTTCAGCCCTATGACTAATACTTTTATTAACTCTACACCTTCTCCTAATTTCCACACTCTGAATTTTCTGCATAATATTTACACCACACATTGCTCTTAGACAGGACATCTCCACTGCCTCCAACCACCTCCTTGCTGCAGCATTTACAACCCAAGCTTCACACCCATATTAGAGTGAAGAGTGTTGGTACTACTATACTTTCATACATTCCCTTCTTTGCATCCATAGATAGAAGAAGAAAAACTTTATAAAACTGGGATGCTTGAATGTGCGTGGATGTAGTGCAGATGACAAGAAACAGATGACTGCTGATGTTATGAATGAAAAGAAGTTGGATGTCCTGGCCCTAAGCGAAACAAAATAGAAGGGGGTAGGGGAGTTTCAGTGGGGGGAAATAAATGGGATTAAATCTGGAGTATCTGAGAGAGTTAGAGCAAAGGAAGGGGTAGCAGTAATGTTGAATGATCAGTTATGGAAGGAGAAAAGAGAATATGAATGTGTAAATGCAAGAATTATGTGGATTAAAGTAAAGGTTGGATGCAAGAAGTGGGTCATAATAAGCGTGTATGCACCTGGAGAAGAGAGGAATGCAGAGGAGAGAGAGAGAGATTTTGGGAGATGTTAAGTGAATGTATAGGAGCCTTTGAACCAAGTGAGAGAGTAATTGTGGTAGGGGACCTGAATGCTAAAGTAGGAGAAACTTTTAGAGAGGGTGTGGTAGGTAAGTTTGGGGTGTCAGGTGTAAATGATAATGGGAGCCCTTTGATTGAACTTTGTATAGAAAGGGGTTTAGTTATAGGTAATACATATTTTAAGAAAAAGAGGATAAATAAGTATACAAGATATGATGTAGGGCAAAATGACAGTAGTTTGTTGGATTATGTATTGGTAGATAAAAGACTGTTGAGTAGACTTCAGGATGTACATGTTTATAGAGGGGCCACAGATATATCAGATCACTTTCTAGTTGTAGCTACACTGAGAGTAAAAGGTAGATGGGATACAAGGAGAATAGAAGCATCAGGGAAGAGAGAGGTGAAGGTTTATAAACTACAAGAGGAGGCAGTTAGGGAAAGATATAAACAGCTATTGGAGGATAGATGGGCTAATGAGAGTATAGGCAATGGGGTCGAAGAGGTATGGGGTAGGTTTAAAAATGTAGTGTTAGAGTGTTCAGCAGAAGTTTGTGGTTACAGGAAAGTGGGTGTGGGAGGGAAGAGGAGCGATTGGTGGAATGATGATGTAAAGAGAGTAGTAAGGGAGAAAAAGTTAGCATATGAGAAGTTTTTACAAAGTAGAAGTGATGCAAGGAGGGAAGAGTATATGGAGAAAAAGAGAGAGGTTAAGAGAGTGGTGAAGCAATGTAAAAAGAGAGCAAATGAGAGAGTGGGTGAGATGTTATCAACAAATTTTGTTGAAAATAAGAAAAAGTTTTGGAGTGAGATTAACAATTTAAGGAAGCCTAGAGAACAAATGGATTTGTCAGTTAAAAATAGGAGAGGAGAGTTATTAAATGGAGAGTTAGAGGTATTGGGAAGATGGAGGGAATATTTTGAGGAATTGTTAAATGTTGATGAAGATAGGGAAGCTGTGATTTCGTGTATAGGGCAAGGAGGAATAACATCTTGTAGGAGTGAGGAAGAGCCAGTTTTGAGTGTGGGGGAAGTTCGTGAGGCAGTAGGTAAAATGAAAGGGGGTAAGGCAGCCGGGATTGATGGGATAAAGATAGAAATGTTAAATGCAGGTGGGGATATAGTTTTGGAGTGATTGGTGCAATTATTTAATAAATGTATGGAAGAGGGTAAGGTACCTAGGGATTGGCAGAGAGCATGCATAGTTCCTTTGTATAAAGGCAAAGGGGACAAAAGAGAGTGCAAAAATTATAGGGGGATAAGTCTGTTGAGTATACCTGGTAAAGTGTATGGTAGAGTTATTATTGAAAGAATTAAAAGTAAGACTGAGAATAGGATAGCAGATGAACAAGGAGGCTTTAGGAAAGGTAGGGGGTGTGTGGACCAGGTGTTTACAGTGAAACATATAAGTGAACAGTATTTAGATAAGGCTAAAGAGGTCTTTGTGGCATTTATGGATTTGGAAAAGGCGTATGACAGGGTGGATAGGGGGGCAATGTGGCAGATGTTGCAGGTGTATGGTGTAGGAGGTAGGTTACTGAAAGCAGTGAAGAGTTTTTACGAGGATAGTGAGGCTCAAGTTAAAGTACATAGGAAAGAGGGAAATTATTTCCCAGTAAAAGTAGGCCTTAGACAAGGATGTGTGATGTCACCGTGGTTGTTTAATATATTTATAGATGGGGTTGTAAGAGAAGTAAATGCGAGGGTCTTGACAAGAGGCGTGGAGTTAAAAGATAAAGAATCACACATAAAGTGGGAGTTGTCACAGTTGCTCTTTGCTGATGACACTGTGCTCTTGGGAGATTCTGAAGAGAAGTTGCAGAGATTGGTGGATGAATTTGGTAGGGTGTGCAAAAGAAGAAAATTAAAAGTGAATACAGGAAAGAGTAAGGTTATGAGGATAACAAAAATATTAGGTGATGAAAGATTGGATATCAGATTGGAGGGAGAGAGTATGGAGGAGGTGAACGTATTCAGATATTTGGGAGTGGACGTGTCAGCGGATGGGTCTATGAAGGATGAGGTGAATCATAGAACTGATGAGGGGAAAAGGGTGAGTGGTGCACTTAGGAGTCTGTGGAGACAAAGAACTTTGTCCTTGGAGGCAAAGAGGGGAATGTATGAGAGTATAGTTTTACCAACACTCTTATATGGGTGTGAAGCATGGGTGATGAATGTTGCAGTGAGGAGAAGGCTGGGGGCAGTGGAGATGTCATGTCTGAGGGCAATGTGTGGTGTGAATATAATGCAGAGAATTCGTAGTTTGAAAGTTAGGAGGAGGTGCGGGATTACCAAAACTGTTGTCCAGAGGGCTGAGGAAGGGTTGTTGAGGTGGTTCGGACATGTAGAGAGAATGGAGCGAAACAGAATGACTTCAAGAGTGTATCAGTCTGTAGTGGAAGGAAGGCGGGGTAGGGGTCGGCCTAGGAAAGGTTGGAGGGAGGGGGTAAAGGAGGTTTTGTGTGCGAGGGGCTTGGACTTCCAGCAGGCGTGCGTGAGCGTGTTTGATAGGAGTGAATGGAGACGAATGGTTTTTAATACTTGACGTGCTGTTGGAGTGTGAGCAAAGTAACATTTATGAAGGGGTTCAGGGAAACCGGCAGGCCGGACTTGAGTCCTGGAGATGGGAAGTACAGTGCCTGCACTCTGAAGGAGGGGTGTTAATGTTGCAGTTTAAAAACTGTAGTGTAAAGCACCCTTCTGGCAAGACAGTGATGGAGTGAATGATGGTGAAAGTTTTTCTTTTTCGGGCCACCCTGCCTTGGTGGGAATCGGCCAGTGTGATAATAATAAAAAAAAATCCATTATCTTTAACTAACATAACTGTTTCCAAAGTAATAAGAAGTATACAATAATGTACCTCTGTATTATAAAGTGGTTCAGCTTGTAAGTGATGTAGTTAACCTTATATGTCACTGATATACTGATCATTCATACAGAAAAGTTAATTAAATAAAAAATTTAAACATCTATTAAATTTAAATTCAAAAGAGGAATGTAACACAACAAAAATTAAATTGATTACAAGAAGTTGAGCAGTTCTTCACCTCAATAAGTGTACTTCTTCCTTCATCGTCCAGATCAGAATTCTTCTGCGATGATGACCCAATAAGGATATATTGCTCTGGCCGCAGGAACAAGTCATATTTGTCAGGTCTCTCCAGGAAAAGAAGCTTGTTTTTGCTATCGCGTGTCCAAAGAAGAAGATTTTCTACTAGCATTTCATCATCTTCATATATTCGTTCTAGGGAATAAATAATACAGTATTATTTCAATACTCAATTGCACAACTTTTAATAAACATGAATATAATAGCAAAATATGAAATTTTTCAAGTTCATGTTTCATGAAAGACTGTTAAGACAAGATTCACTATAAACAAAAAGTATTAAATAAAACTAACCCATATAAAGATCAGGAATATGTTCCACTACTGCCCATTTTGGGTCCATCCTCACATGATTTTTATCTGCCAGCAGCCTTGTCACATGTACAACTGTCATCTTTTCATCAACTAACAATGATTTTGTTGACC
>NC_091293.1:56341218-56483718 GCF_038502225.1 Cherax quadricarinatus
CCAGCTGGCGTGTATTAGACGTGTTAAGTCACTTGTTTACTCTTGAACATCGGCAAAAATTTAACATTTCGGCTACTTTGAGCCGTTTCAAGCCATTTTCAGTACTAAAACCAATCAAAATCATCTCTGTTTCTGTAATATATCTTCCATTCTATCAAATGAGACCAAGAAATCGCAAATACAACTATAAAAAACATACGAAAAAACACTGCAAAGTCGCTCTTTTAATAAAAAATTATGGTCTCGGTTTTCTCTCATTATGTAATGTGTGCTGCAGGATTTGTTTTATGTGGTGCACATATACCACATAGATGTATTCTCTCATATCTAGGCCCAAATTTACTGCTCACAGCTTATCAGAGTGAGCTGAGCTAATGTCGTAAATCTACGGTTTGGACCCACAACGTAAAGCCATAGATCTATGGTACGGACCCTGAAAGGGTTAAAATAAAGGATTTTATACATACAAATAAAAAACGATTACATATGTCATTAAGAAAAGAACAATTCTCAAAGAAATAGCCCCCTCAAGGGAGGCTGTTCCTTGATATTGGTGAGAGGCTCTTAATCCAAGGAACTGACCCTGCCCTCTCATCCCTTAAATCAAATGCCTTCCATCCCCCAGGCACTGTGGAATCTCGGCAGGTTTAGTGCTCCCCCACGAATTTAATAATAATAATAATAAAAAAAGGTGGGGGTCTGAAAGCAACCTCAGCTGTCAGAAAGAAAAATTGTACAGTTGAACAGTACACTTGAAAAATTATATAATTTTTGGGGAGAAAAGGGATAATAATCTTTTAGTGTTTGTAAACCTATACCAACATTTTCTGTCTATTATACCCGAATAATCCAAGAAAGTAAAGGGATAGATGGATGATGAAATTCAATAGAAGCATGGATTTCATAGCACACAGAGAATGGGATCTGGAGCAATTATTAACAAAAGACTGCCAGATGAGGATTATATTAAGGCAGTACAGCACTATTATGAGAAGCGTGTGCGCTACAGTGCTAATAACCGACAGATAGATGCCTGTTAAAATCTGTTCATAATTACATTTAAAACAAACTTTATATATGCGGCAGGATTGTGGCATCAGCACATCAGCTAGTGCATTTAGCTCACACACTGAGGTCTGGAGATCGAATCCCCAGTATGGCTGGAAAACATTAGGATGTTTCCTTAAGACACCTGTTGTCCTGGGTGTTAGTCGACTGTGTGGGTCGCATCCTGGGACAAAACTGACCTAATTTGCCCAAAATGTTCTGCATAACAAGTGGCTTTCTATATAGTAGTATGTCACTGATGCCAGCTAGGCCTGTATACCTTGTACATGTACTTATAATAATATAATTATTTCTACATGATATTATTATTATTATGTAGTGGGACTGTGATATATGCAGCAGGATAGTGAAATCTGCAGTGTGATTGTGGTATCTGTATATTATATGGAATAGGAGTTTAGTGTCTTCACACTGTATGCAGTGGACTGTGGTATCGTCACATTACATGCAATGGGACTGTGGTATCTTCACATTTTATGCAGTGGGATTGTGGTATCTGCACATTATATGCAGTTGGATTATGGTATCTGCACATTACATGCAGTGGGATTGTGGTATCTGCACATTACATGCAGTGGGATTGTGGTATCTGCACATTATATGCAGTGGGACTGTGGTCTCTGCACATTAAAAAATCTAATCATGGTACAAAATCAGAGTGGAGAGCTTGTCAGCGAGAGAAGGAAAGAGATGATGCATGATAACCACTGCAATCATTAGTGTACATAAGAAAGCTGTTGGTCATTACTGTCACATTTGTAAACTAAACAATAGAATACAGTATAATAAAAACTTTTTTCAAAACAGTGTTAGGTTGCTAGAATAGGATCCAACAAGTATATGTAACAACCAGTGGAAAATTTCAATATATGAAAAACAGAAAGACAAAGACCATAAGCATAGTACTGCTGCTACAAATTATTTAATATTATATAATACCTTAATAGATACTTTTGAACTACACAGATGATAAAGGAAAGACTGCCAATAAACTCTTTTTGTACTTACCCATGTTAGTAGTGGATACATCTATTTCTACATTCAGAGGTTCAAATTTTTGTCTTGTGTTTCCAGAGTTACTACGAGAGTGACTCTGTCTTTGTTGTTGTGCATGCAATGGTGCTTGCTGTGACTGCTGCTGCTGCTGCTTGGGCTGCATCTTATCTGCAAATGTCACAATACTTAGCCAAAAGAATTTTTATATGAGCAACTTATAAGCTGCTGCTTATTAAATAAAGCTGACATTTTAAATAAGGTTTCTATTTGACCATTCATCCACAATTCTTGCAATTACCATAACCCACTACCATCATCATCTCAATTACCTTAACCCACTACCACCATCTTCTCCAATTCATTCCTCCTCCATTACAATTTATTCATTCCAAACTTTTGTCATGTCTCACCCAGTCTTACCTCAGTCACTAGTCTGACTATTGCCAGTATCCCCTTTTTAATCAATTATATATATGTGCGTACTGTGTATGTGCATTTACTCATCTATATGTGGTTGCAGAGGTTGATTCACAGCTCCTGGCCCTGCCTCTTTGTTGGTCACTGCTAGATCCACTTCTGTGTGCATGCAGATGTGTGTGCAGGTGTATGCATATGTACTCACCTAATTGTGGTTGCAGGGGTCGAGATTCAGCTCCTGGACTCCAGTGATTATGTATACGTGTGCAAGACAAATCATGGGGGATGGAAATCCGGTGAGCTGAAGACTTCCATCCCCTGTGGCTTGTCTTGCATTGTTAAGATCACCTGTCTGCGATTGTATTGCACGTATATGTGTACGAGGCCTGGTCTCCGACCGGGCTGTGGGGGCGTTGACTCCCGAAACCCTCTCCAGGTAAACTCAAGGTATGTATGTGAACGAGTACGTATGTGTACAAGTATGTATGTGTACGAGTATGTATATGTACAAGTATGTGTACAAGCATGTATGTATATGAATATGTACATTTATGAGAAAGCATAACTATGTATGTGAGTGTATGTGTATGCTTGTGTACATATGTTCAAAAAATAAATATCATACCAACCTATAATATGAGTAGCAGAAGTAGCTGTTCTTGTAGAAGGTAAGGTTAGATTGGAAGCTGAGGTGGAACTCTTGGAGGAGATTTCAAACTCAAATTGAGTTTCCAGGGCACACAGCTCTCCAAGGATGGTGTCTAATTCAACATCTCCAGAATCTTTGGTGACAGATGCAAACAAAATTAGAAAAGCTACATAACAAAACTTTTATATTAAAATTTACTAAATAAAAATCAATGCATCAACAAGCTGAAAATGAGAAATTATTACATTGTTCCATCACTGAAATTCTTGAATACCCTTCAACCCTTTCACTGTTTCCCGTGTAGGTTTACTTTACTGATGCCAGTGTCGCTCTCTTACACCTATGTTTTAAGCACTATGCCTCAAATATGCTGCAAGTGGTAAATTTTAGCCTAGACAGGAGAGAATGGGTCTATGTGGTGGGTGTGCACAGCATGAAAAAAAAATACCCTTCTCACAGTGCATAATTGGAATAGCAAACTCTGAAAGAGGTGTTTTCTAGAGTATTTTTTATGGCTTTACTGACTGTTTCTTGGTATTGGCTACAGACCAGAAGTAGCTTGAAAGAGTCTTCAAAGTGGAGGAATTTTTTTTTTCTTTTTTTGCGATTTTCCTGAGGAAGGGTCGACCCTCCCCCCCCCCCTTCATTTGTTTTATGGGATTTGAATGGGTCTACTTCAAATATTGAGATGACCTAAACCAAGACCAATCATTCTTCGTTATATTTTACTTAAGAAATAGTGCAAAATAAATTTTTTATGCGAAGGCAGATTGAAAATGGAGGGCAAATGTTATACAGTCAATGCCTAGGGACGTAACTAACGAATGAAGACAAGGTTGTTTTAATGGTTGGAATGCCTGCAGTGTTTATTCTGAATACTTTGCAAACTGAAATTTCTAGAAATTGTATAAAACTGGCAAAATTACAAAGTTATGAAGTTCCTTGTCCTCAGTAAAACGAACACTTAGAAAATCCTAGAGGGATTAATACCAAACTTGCACACGAAAATCCCTCCCTATGAAAGCAAAAGACTCGGCAGGAGATGCAACATTCCCTCAATGAAAAGAAGGGGCACCATGAGTACATTGAGACAACACAATAAGTGCCTGGGGCCCAATACTGTTCAACTGCCTCCCAGCATACATAAGGAGAACTACCAATAGACCCCTAGCTGTCTTCAAGAAGGCACTGGACAGGCACCTAAAGTCAGTACCTGACCAGCCAGGCTGTGGTTCGTACGTCAGTTTCGTACGGCCAGCAGTAACAGCCTGGCTAATCAGACCCTGACCCATCACAAGGCTTGGTCTCAGACCGAGCCATGGGGGCACTGACCCCCGAAACCCTCTCCAGGTAAACTTGGAGTTTACCTGGAAAGGGTTGCTGCCTTCGACTATACAAACAATATGCGACTAGCTGACAAGTGTGACATGCAAATAAGGTTCACTGATTGTGTGCATAGGAGTCGCAAGTGGTACATTAGTATTTTTCCACCTTGTAGACAATGCAATGCTCAATGCCTTCAACATGTACAAAATAAAGACTGGAAAATGACTATGCTATGCAGAATTCACCCTCAGTGTCATAAAGCAGATAGTAAAAAAGCAGTGCTACACCTGTACCTGCCCCTTAATTTAAGGAGGGGTTTGGGATATTGGCAGTTTGGAGGGATAAGTTGTGTATCCTTATATGTGTATGCTTCTAAACTGTTGTATTCTGAGCACCTCTGCAAAAACTGCGATAATGTGTGAGTGTGGTGAAAGTGTTGAATGATGATAAAAGTATTTTCTTTTTGGGGATTTTCTTTCTTTTCTGGGTCACCCTGCCTCGGTGGGAGACGGCCGACTTGTTGGAAAAAAAAAAAAAAGACTATTTACACTACTAGTCAAGAAATTCTGATTTGTTTGCTAAACAAGGCTATAATAACATTTACCTGGACAATTAGTGACACAGTATTTACAACAAACCTCCAGTCACACAATATTTACTGTATTTTATTAGTTAATATTTAATTCTAATATAAAATTTACTACAATGTCCTTTAAATTTAAAACTTTTGATAATTACATTTAGCAAAGGAATTACTGTAGCTGGTTCTTAACCCCTAAACTGTCCAAACATAGATCTACGTTTTCACTGCTAGCACTCCGAATATTTTTATTTATTTTTTTTTTTTTTTTGTAAAAAAAGAGGGCAAGCACTTGCTGAGATATAAGGCCATGAAGTTGGCGCTGAATGCTCAGGTGACGGGAAAAATGGAGGGCTGCCGCTCACAGAAATGTTAAAAATATATCTTTTCAATTCTTTTGTAATTTTCATAGCTTTGATGTTATGATGATAATGTTTTAATTACACAAATACCACCTGGTGGTTAACACTTACACTCACTCACCCATTTGACCATAAACAGAAATATCAATCTCAATCTCAAAATAATGAATCTTAACTAGTCATAAGTTGGCCTGTTATACTCCAATACTGAAACTATGTATAGTGCCAAAACAAAAGCATTCACATTGCTAAACTCACAAACTAGTATTTAGTCACTTAGCCATAATACCAACTTACCTCATTTTAAGTCTGCCCGAAATGCCTAGCCATGCTAGGTGTTCTAGTGGTACACTCTGTAATTATTTTACTACATGTAAACCACACAATAACCAAATTCTGTAAACTCAGCATTGTAATCCTTATAGAGAATAAACTTTGAATTTGAATTGTTGTCGAGACACAAATGTTTGGTACGAAATTATCATGCTGTCAAACATGCAAGTTCACACTGCTAGATGAATTTGTACACTTGGCTCAATCACATACTATTGTCTACAGATATATATACAAGGTATTTACAGGTCCCACTTATGTTTCTAGAAGTTCAGGATTGTGTGATACTCCATTGAGCATGGATTCATACAGAGTACCACCCCACATTGCTGAGACATGAATCGTGTGTCCTTCCACTGTTGGGGTTGCCTTGTGGTGTTAGCACACACAGCACACTTTTTCTGAGAATACTTCTTTTTTGGAGTACACAGTATCTGCATCAGGTAGTAACAGTGAGTATTTGCTCTGTCACACTCCCCTGTGGTTGTGATTGAGGGACAGGGCACACTTAAAGTGCAGGCATTGTACTTCCCATTTCCAGGACTCAAGTCCGACTATATGAAAATAACTGGTTTTCCTGAATCCCTTCACTAAATGTTATCCTGCTCACACTACAACAGATCGTCAGGTCCCAAGTACCATTCGTCTCCATTCACTCCTATCTAACACGCTCATGCACGCTTGCTGGAAGTCAAAGCCTCCTTTACCCCCTCTCTCCAACCCTTTCGAGGACGACCCCTACCCCGCCTTCCTTCCCCTATTGATTCATATGCTTTCCATGTCGTTCTACTTGATCCATTCTCTCTAAATGACCAAACCACCTCAACAACCCCTCTTCTGCCCTCTGACTAATACTTTTATTAACTCCACACCTTTTCCTAATTTCCACACTCCGAATTTTCTGCATAATATTTACACCACACATTGCCCTTAACCCTTTCAGGGTCCAAGGCCAAAATCTGAAGTCACGCACCAGTGTCCAAGAAATTTTGAAAAAAAAAAAAATTATTTTTTCTTACAGAATTAAAGAGCATATTTTTGTGAAGTGGACGTGTCAGCGGATGGGTCTATGAAAGATGAGGTGAATCATAGAATTGATGAGGGAAAAAGAGTGAGTGGTGCACTTAGGAGTCTGTGGAGACAAAGAACTTTGTCCTTGGAGGCAAAGAGGGGAATGTATGAGAGTATAGCTTTACCAACGCTCTTATATGGGTGTGAAGCGTGGGTGATGAATGTTGCAGCGAGGAGAAGGCTGGAGGCAGTGGAGATGTCATGTCTGAGGGCAATGTGTGGTGTGAATATAATGCAGAGAATTCGTAGTTTGGAAGTTAGGAGGAGGTGCGGGATTACCAAAACTGTTGTCCAGAGGGCTGAGGAAGGGTTGTTGAGGTGGTTCGGACATGTAGAGAGAATGGAGCGAAACAGAATGACTTCAAGAGTGTATCAGTCTGTAGTGGAAGGAAGGCGGGGTAGGGGTCGGCCTAGGAAGGGTTGGAGGGAGGGGGTAAAGGAGGTTTTGTGTGCGAGGGGCTTGGACTTCCAGCAGGCATGCGTGAGCGTGTTTGATAGGAGTGAATGGAGACAAATGGTTTTTAATACTTGACGTGCTGTTGGAGTGTGAGCAAAGTAACATTTATGAAGGGATTCAGGGAAACCGGCAGGCCGGACTTGAGTCCTGGAGATGGGAAGTACAGTGCCTGCACTCTGAAGGAGGGGTGTTAATGTTGCAGTTTAAAAACTGTAGTGTAAAGCACCCTTCTGGCAAGACAGTGATGGAGTGAATGATGGTGAAAGTTTTTCTTTTTCGGGCCACCCTGCCTTGGTGGGAATCGGCCAGTGTGATAAAAAAAAAAAAAGAAATTTTTGTGAAGGTAATAAAACAAAAAAACTTAGAATCTGATCAGTACTTACCGAGATACAGTGCCAAGAAGTTTGTAGAAAATGATGTGGTGGCGGCAACATCGACGAATTCCACATACGCGTATTATATTATTTTGTTGTTTTAGTTTTTTCTTTTCTTTTCCAATTTTTTTCTATTCCTACTAACATTTGGGGCCTGAGAGACCAATACTGTATATAATGTATATATATAAACTCACTGTATTGAACACAATAACCGCACTAAAGTTATCATCATATTATTGTTTACCACTGTTGTTTATTACAATAAACATGCACAAATATTGTATAATACTAATGTTCTATCATATATTTACATATTTACAATCACTGGACATGGTTTTAGAACTGCTGGAGCTTGTGGAACTCCTTGAAACAAGGCACCATGCACAGAGGCACCTTACATTCCTCACACATAAACCGAGTGTCTTTGCGTCTTTGTTGCCGTCGTTTTGTTTGTGCACAGACAATGCATCTCTTCTGAGCAAATTTCTTTTGAGTTGAAGGAAGCTGTATTATGAAATGATCACCTTCTCTTCTCAAACGCTTGGGTATATTGTGATGAATTCGAGGACCATGTTGTATTGCAGGTGTTGTTACCTGGTACTTCATTATGAGTTGTCTGACAACAGACAAACAAAATTCACCATACGGTGGTCTGTTACCAGTCTTTATTTGGTACATATTATATGCATTCAGCATTGAAATGTCCATGAGATGGAAGAAAAGTTTCATGTACCACTTGTAACTCTTACGAACACAGTCAACAAAACCAATCTGCATGTCACACTTGTCAACCAAGCGCATGTTTTGTGTATAATCAATCACTGTCACTGGTTTTCGAATACGTTCATTAGTCACTCGATCAACTTTCCCACTGTCTTGCATTTCATTACGGTGAATGGTTGTCAACAATGTGACATCTCGTTTGTCATGCCACCGTAATGCCATGATGTCATTGGCAGTAAACACCTGCACGTCATCACCACGAACACCTGCGTTGAGCCTGGGCATATGTTTACGATTAGAACGCACTGTGCCACACACATCTGTCTTGTTCACTCGCATGAAATCACTGAGTAATGGGCTTGTGTACCAGTTATCGGTATATAATGTATGGCCCTTACCAAGATAAGGTGCCATCATGTTTCTCACTACGTCACCTGATATACCCAATAACATCTTGGTATCTTTCAATGTTTTACTACCCGTGTATACAACAATATCCAACACCAGGCCACTGTCACAATCACAGAGTACAAACAATTTTATACCAAAGCGGTTCCTCTTGCTCGGTATATACTGCTTGAATGACAGTCTACCTTTGAACAAAATCAAAGACTCGTCAATTACAAGATTCTTGAATGGATAAAAGTATATCCTGAACTTTTGTTTGAGATACATGAAAACATTTCTAATCTTGTATAACCTGTCACTTCTGTCAGGCCTGGTTTTGTCAGAGAAGTGCAACATACGTAACAGTAAGATAAACCTGTTCACTGGTATTATTTCACTGAAGGATGGGGTACAAATTAGCCGATCTGTGGACCAGTATGCTTTTATATTATGCTTATAGACGTGAGGCATAAGCATTATTGTTGCAAAAAGCAAATACATTTCTGCAAAAGTCGTCTCTTTCCACCTGTGTAGTCTTGACTGTGGTGATAAGATCGTATTTGCCATGGTGTACTGAAAATACTTATTACTTTCCCTGACAATAATTTCCATCAATGGCTGGTCAAAGAATAATTCAAAGAATTCCAGTTCATTGGCCGTGGTTCCAAGGGGACAGGTAGGTAGAATTCCACTTTGCGAGTCATCAAAGTGGTGAGGGCTGGGAACAAAATTGGGATTTTGCTGCCAATCCCAGATACGGTTTGCTGGTGGATACTGGACATCATAGGCTGGTTGTACGGGTGGTTGTGGCGGGCTGGTGGGTGACGCTCCGCTTTGTCCTTGAACTGACGAGTCAGCAGCGTGGGTTCCCACGTGGCACAGCGAGTCACGCATGGCGGTGCCACTACGACCACCAGCCCCACTAACACCATCCACTGATGTCTGTGGCCCATCCATGCCAAGTGTAGCCACATCATCCTCACTATCACTACCTAAAACGGGTGTAGGGCCACGGGATGTACTCCGGGATGTACTCCGGGATGAACTCCGTCCCCTGGGCACAGCATAGGGTACACTACCCGAGCGCATGCGGCGGCGAACATACCGACGCTTCACTGGTGAATATGTTTCCTCACTATCACTACTCGAATGATCGTCGAGCGCAATAAAATCACAATCCACGTCAGAATCATCGTCATTACTGAAGTCAGAGGCCAGGCCACGGGAAAATATTAGTTTTCTCTTACATTTAGGAACACCCGACCATGAGTCACGAGTGCCCACACCAGAGGTAGAAGGTCGAGGATCGTCGGGGTTTTCTGCACTATTATCGATATCCTGGTCATTATTTTCGGTCACTAACTGATCAAAGCCGTAGAATTCGTCTTCATTTCCACTTCCATCAGTGTCAGAACTATCAGATAGGAAGAGGAGAGTCCCAATTTTCCGGGGAGTGAGAGCTGACTTGCGACGAGACATGGTGAACAAGGGTGACTGAGCCGGCGTTCCCACAATGCTATGCAGGCGCCTAGATTTTTTGTTTATGGCGCACACCCACGGCGCAGACCCATTCTCTCATATGTAGGCCTATGAGCGCTTTCGCGCTAAATTTGACGGCGCTAGAATTTTGGCGTAGATCTACGGTTTGGACACTCACCGACCAGCCGTAGATCTACGGGACGGACCCTGAAAGGGTTAAACAGGACATCTCCACTGCCTCCAACCGTCTCCTCGCTGCTGCATTTACCACCCAAGCTTCACACCCATATAAGAGTGTTGGTACTACTATACTTTCATACATTCCCTTCTTTGCCTCCATAGATAACGTTTTTTGACTCCACATATACCTCAACGCACCACTCACCTTTTTTCCCTCATCAATTCTATGATTAACCTCATCCTTCATAAATCCATACGCTGACACGTCAACTCCCAAGTATCTGAAAACATTCACTTCTTCCATACTCCTCCTCCCAAATTTGATATCCAATTTTTCTTTATATAAATCATTTGATACCCTCATCACCTTACTCTTTTCTATGTTCACTTTCAACTTTCTACCTTTACACACATTCCCAAACTCATCCACTAACCTTTGCAATTTTTCTTTAGAATCTCCCATAAGCACAGTATCATCAGCAAAAAGTAACTGTGTCAATTCACATTTTGAATTTGATTCCCCAAAATTTAATCCCACCCCTCTCCCGAACACCCTAGCATTTACTTCCTTTACAACCCCATCTATAAATATATTAAACAACCATGGTGACATTACACATCCCTGTCTAAGACCTACTTTTACCGGGAAGTAGTCTCCCTCTCTTCTACACACCCTAACCTGAGCCTCACTATCCTCATAAAAACTCTTTACAGCATTTAATAACTTACCACCTATTCCATATACTTGCAACATCTGCCACATTGCTCCTCTATCCACTCTATCATATGCCTTTTCTAAATCCATAAATGCAATAAGAACTTCCCTACCTTTATCTAAATACTGTTCACATATATGCTTCAATGTAAACACTTCATCTACACATCCCCTACCCACTCTGAAACCTCCTTGCTCATCCGCAATCCTACATTCTGTCTTACCTCTAATTCTTTCAATTATAACCCTACCGTACACTTTTCCTGGTATACTCAGTAAACTTATTCCTCTATAATTTTTACAGTCTCTTTTGTCCCCTTTCCCTTTATATAAAGGGACTATACATGCTCTCCGCCAATCCCTAGGTACCTTCCCCTCTTTCATACATTTATTAAACAAAAGTACCAACCACTCCAACACTATATCCCCCCTGCTTTTAACATTTCTGTCATGATCCCATCAGTTCCAGCTGTTACCCCCTTTCATTCTATGTAATGCCTCACGTACCTCCCCCACACTTACATTCTGCTCTTCTTCACTCCTAAAAGATGGTATACCTCCCTGACCAGTGCATGAAATTACTGCCTCTCTTTCTTCCTTAACATTTAAAAGTTCCTCAAAATATTTCTGCCATCTACCTAATACCTCCATCTCCCCATCTACTAACTCCCCTACTCTGTTTTTAACTGACAAATCCATTGTTCTTAACTTGTTTAACTCACTCCAAAATTTTTTCTTATTTTCATTAAAATTTCTTTACAGTGGCTCTCCCACTCTATCATCTGCTCTCCTTTTGCACTCTCTCACCACTCTCTTTACCTTTCTTTTACTCTCCATATACTCTGCTCTTCTTATAACACTTCTGCTTTCTAAAAACCTCTCATAAGCTACCTTTTTCTCTTTTATCACACCCTTTACTTCATCATTCCACCAATCACTCCTCTTTCCTCCTGCCCCCACCCTCCTATAACCACAAACTTCTGCCCCACATTCTAATACTGCATTTTTAAAACTATTCCAACCCTCTTCAACCCCCCCACTACTCATCTTTGCACTAGCCCACCTTTCTGCCAATAGTCGCTTACATCTCACCCGAACTTCCTCCTCCCTTAGTTTATACACTTTCACCTCCCTTATGTATGTCTAAATGAAGAGGGTCCACATCAACAAAGAGGAAAACATCTCGTTGTTATTGTAACTGCTAATCCCTTAGTTGACACACGATCTTATTAAAACCAGCTGCTTTCCATAAAAAAAAAAAAAAAGGTTAAGCCAAAGCATAAGCTTTGACCATCACTCAGTCAATCCCTAGCTGCCATTCTAGGATACAGACATCAAGTCCAATGACAACCCACTGAACTGCAACCTCCCCATCTGTGTTCATAAAAGTAGGCATTGCTCTTCCACCTCCAAAAAGCCTGCAAACTGGCTTTCCTGAGTACCTTTATAAATACAGTAAACTCTCTCATACTGCACTTCTTAATATCATGTCCCTATTTCTTTTTTATATACTGTATATTCCTTCACAGTTCTGATTCAGCTTTTATGCCATCAAGTTTTAAAAAGGTGGCTCAGGTATGAAGGAATTTAAGGTAGAGTAGAATTCTTTCTCTACTTTTTAGCATATTTTAAAATGAAAATTTTATGTTATGATGGTCACTGGTATTGTATTAGCCTTGCCTATTTTCTCTGGCAGGAACACCCTCCCCATTTTCTAATGGAAGGAATACATGGTGTACTTCATCATGGTATATTTGGTATACAATATAATAAAAAATTAGTGGACACTGTGTCAGAAATGCACTATTATGTCCCCCATACATCCCTGCTCACTTTGTACAGTGGACCCTCTACCAACGATGGCATCGATTAACGATAAATCCGACTAGCAATACATTTTAACGCAAAAATTTTGCCTCGACTAGCGCTAAAAAACTCGACCAACACTATTCGTTCCGTCTGAGAGGCGTCCACTTCTGGCCAGTGTTTACAAGCCAGCCAGCCACCGCGGTCACTTCCAAGCATACAATCGGAACATTTCATATTATCACAGCCTTTTTAGTGATTGCACCTGCAAAATAAGTCACCATGGGCCCCAAGAAAGCTTCTAGTGCCAACCCTACAGCAAAAAGGGTGAGAATTACTATGGATATGAAGAAAGAGATCATTGCTAAGTATGAAAGTGGAGTGCGTGTCTCCAAGCTGGCCAGGTTGTACACAAAACCCCAATCAACCATCGCTACTATTGAGGGCAAGAAAACGGCAATCAAGGAAGCTGTTCTTGCCAAAGGTGCAACTATGTTTTCGAAACTGAGATCGCAAGTACTCGAAGATGTTGAGAGACTGTTATTGGTGTGGATAAACGAAAAAGAGATAGCAGGAGATAGCATCTCTCAAGCGATCATATGTGAAAAGACTAGGAAGTTGCATGACGATTTAATTAAAAAAATGCCAGCAACTAGTGGTGATGGGAGTGAATTTAAGGCCAGCAAAGGTTGGTTTGAGAGATTTAAAGGGAAGGGAAGTAACCCCGGAAAAGGACTTGTCACCTCAAGTCCTAATGGAAGGGGATTCCCCTTCTAAACACTAAGACCATCAACACTCTCCCCTCCTCCCATCCCATCAATCATCACCTGATCTTCAATAAAGGTAAGTGTCATGTAACTGTGCATGTCTTCTTCAGTTTGTGTGTATTAAAATTAATATTTCATGTGGTAAAAACAATTTTTTTTTCATACTTTGGGGTGTCCTACATGGATTAATTTGAGTTCCATTATTTCTTATGGGGAAAATTAACTTGACTAACGGTAATTTTGACTAACGATGAGCTCTCAGGAACGGATTAATAGCGTTAGTCGAGGGTCCACTGTACTACTCTGTAATCTATCTATACTTCACCCATGGTATGTGTATGTCGGGGGATCAATAACAGTTTAAATGTTGTTACTCAGCAAAACTCATCTCTCACAATAATTATTCATTGAGGCTCCAGCCAACACATACTGTGCATCCTTTATTCAAAAGTTTAGTTAAATTTTTTTAATGTTTAAAATGTTCACACTTTCTACTATGCACACTATGTCTGCAGTTCAATCAGTTCACACTTTAGTCCAGGGCTTAAGTTCCATCTGGAGAGTTGCAAGAGAACACATGCAAATAAAAGACCAACAACTTGCAATTCACTGCTTGAAAATGCCAAAAGTTCCCCATCTGCCCACATCTTTATTAATATTGTTAAAAAGCACTTACTAAATCCCACATAAATGTTATATCCATTACATCTCTGTAACTTAGATTTTTACCACCTAAGTTTAACCACTCCATAAAATGCATGTCACTGAAGTGATGTAATGTAATGTCAATGTAATTTATTTGTAATTTACTGATTCTCCATTAGCAACCTACCTCGTTGTACTTAAGATTATAATGAACTACCCAAGCTATACTAACTTAAATTACATACTAGGCCTAGATACAAGCAAAATGTCAGCCTCATGATTAGTTTACAAGAAATGCATCTACATAATTAGTGACTTTCTTCTGAGCCTTAAAAAGCATCACACTGTATCAACATTATAATAAGATAATTTAAAAAATTCAATCAATACAAAGGTATAACTACTGTAACTAATCTGTATGGCTCATAAGAAAAAAAAAAATTTCATATCAATGTAAATTTAACTTATGATAACCCAATAATGTCAAGGAATGACTTGCAACCCTTGTTAGGAGTGTCTAAGCCTTGCATCCAACTAGGTCTAGTAAGGTAACATTGAACCTTCTACACACATTTCTAGATCAACAGGCAATGGCATCTACAATGTAAGCTGTCAATACTATTATTTCTAATAAGAAATTTAACAATTTTTTTTTTTTTTGTGGAAAAGTACGTAACCCTATTTTTTCCCATGTTAATTAAAACATACATCATGAAACAAATCACAGAACTGGTAGAGTTTGAACCCATGGTAAATGAGTGCTAAAACTCACAAGCCAGTGTTAACCACTGGGCCAGCTGACTCAAATAAGATTCATCCAACTAGGTATATTTCTGTACACCATAGAGAGGTTAGCATGGACTGTTTTGTGATTTGTTTGCAGTCATGCTATTACCATTTTGTGAGTCATGATATATGTATCACAAATTTACATATAGAGCCAATTTTAGGAGCAAAAGCTGTGCAATATATAAGAGCCTACTGTATTAATGCTTCCTCTGGACATCATGTAAGAGCCCACTGTGTTAATATGTTTCTTCTGGACATCATGTGAGCCTAGTGTATTACTGTTTCCAGTAGTCACACTAACTCCCACAAGCCACTCACTCAGATATGATCTAACATACAGTGGTGCCTCGAGTTTCGAACAGCTCCCAACTCAAACAATTATGTAAGTGTACTTTTGTAAGTGCTTTGTAAGTGTATTTTTGGGGGTCTGAGGCAGACTAATTTAATTTACATTATTCCTTATGGGAACAAGTTCATTCAGTATCAGCACTCGAACAGCCTTCTGGAATGGATTAAGTTTGTAACTCAAGGTACCACTGTATTTACATGCTTGCTGCACATTGAAACCAGAAATGCTCTACATAACCAAGGGCTTTCCACATATACTATTAACCCTTTCAGGGTTTCGGCAGTACTAGTACGGCTTACGCACCAGGGTTTTTGACGTACTAGTATGCCTAAATTCTAGCGCCCTCAAATCTAGTGAGGGAAAGCTGGTAGGCCTACATATGAAAGAATGGGTCTATGTGGTCAGTGTGCGCAGTATAAAAAAAATCCTGCAGCACACAGTGCGTAATGAGAAAAAGAAAAAAACTTTGTGTTTTTGGATTAAAACAGCGACTTTGCACTGTATTTTTGTATGGTATTTATTGTTGTATTCTAGTTTTCCTGGTCTCATTCTATAGAATGGAAGACATATTACAGAAATTGATATGATTTTGACTGATTTTACAATGAAAAGTACCTTGAAATTGAACTCAAAGTAGCAGAAATGTTCAATTTTTACCAAAGTTCAAAAGTAAACAAATCATGCTAAGCGTCCAATATTTTTACCAAAGTTCAAAAGTAAACAAATCATGCTAAGCGTCTAATATTCTTTCACAAGTGCACCGATATTATTTATGCCATTTTTTACACTAATGCAGTAGTCTGCATAACAGTAAATCTTCTATTTTTTGTGAGAATAAAAATTCAAAGTGGAAAGCAAAAGAATGTAAGAGGGGCATTGGGACATGACTAATGAACAGAGGAAATGTCATTTTAGTGCCAGGAATGTCTTTCTTGTTTATTCTGGACCCTATTTGGAAATTGGCATCTTTTGAAATTTGTGTGAAATTGGCAAAATTGCCAAATTCTGACCACTGTATTGGATAGTTGAAATTGGTAAATGGGTGGTTTCTTGCACTCATTCGATAGAAAAAATGGAGTTCTAGCGAAATATTCATGATTTTTGTCGACGAGTACAGTGGAATTGGCCAAAAATAGAGCTCAAAGTGGGCAAAATCGCCAATGCGTAAACATGGTCGAGACAGCTAACTTCGCGAGAGCAGAATTCCGTAAGTTTTCCATCAAATTTCAAATTTTTGGTGTCATTATGATCGGGAAAAGATTCTCTATCTTTTCATAAGAAAAATACATTTTTTTTTTAAATTTGGTCGACCCGTAGAACAAGTTTCTGAGAGGGTCTGTCAACCCTGAAAGGGTTAACTGTAATCTAATTTTGTAAAAACTATGTACTGAATCATGTGGAAATGAAGTATTTATTTATTTTATTTACAATACAGTACATATTTCTTTCAAACCTTCTTTACAACCCTTTCCCCCCGTCCCTTCAAACATCCACAAGTGCAAACATTCACAAGTGCAAAGAAAATGACAGGATGGATAATGAGAACGTTCAAAACAATGAGATACCAAGCCAATGATGATCCTTTTCAAATCACTTGTTCTCTCTAGGCTGGAATACTGCTGTACATTTACATCTCCGTTCAAAGCAGGTGAAATTGCAGATCTAGAAAGTGTCCAGAGAACCTTTACTGCACGTATAAGTTCTGTCAAGCACCTTAACTACTGGAAATGCTTGGAAGCACTTGACATGTACTCGTTGGAATGCAGGAGAGAGAGATATAACATAATCTACAACTGGAAAATCCTAGAAGGAATGGTCCCGAATCTGCACACAGAAATCACTCCCTACGAAAGTAAGAGATTGGGTAGGCGATGCAAACTACCCCCAATTAAAAGTAGGGGCACCATTGGTACACTAAGAGAAAACACCATAAGTGCCCGGGGTCCCAGACTGTTCAACAGCCTCCCACCAAGCATAAGGGGAATTATCATAAATCCCTAGCTGCCTTCAAGAGAGAGCTGGACAGATACCTAAAGTCAGTGCCGGATCAGCCAGGTTGTGGTTCGTATGTTGGACTGCGTGCGGCCTGGGTGATCAGGCCCTGGTCCACCGGGAGGCCTGGTCGTGGACCGGGCCATGGGGGCATTGATCCCCAGAATAACCTCCAGGTAGACTCTAGGCAGGTAGGTAGACCACCTTCAATTCACTATCATGCCATCTCATTTCTTCATTCTCTGCATAATGTTCATATAAAACATTCCCTTTGCCCTCTATCTCCTTGCTACATCATTCAAAGACCATGCTTCCCAGCCATCTAACCCTTAACCCTTTCAGGGTTCAAGGCCCAAATCTGGAGTCACGCACCAGTGTCCAAGAATTTTCAAAAAAAAAATTTGTTATTTTTTCTTATGAAATCGTAGAGAATCTTTTTGTGAAGGTAATAAAACAAAAAGTACGAAATTTGGTGGAAAATTGACGAAATTATGCTCTCGCGAATTTTGATGTGTCAGCGATATTTACGAATCGGCGATTTTGCCGACTTTGACTCCCATTTTAGGCCAATTACATTATTCCAATCAACCAAATTCTTAGCTATTTCACTAGTATTACTTCTATTCTATCGATTGAGCACAAGAAATCGCCAAGTCAACTGTTTCAACTACAAAATAAAGTGATCGGAAATTGTTAATTTGGCCAATTTAACACAAAGTTCAAAATATTCCAATTTCAAAATAGGGTCCAGAATGAACAATGTAGGCATTCCTGGCACTAAACTAACATTTCCTCTGTTCATTAGTTATGTTTTGAGGCTTTACAAATAAATTCCATTTTGATTTTTTATTCACATAATGAATTTTTATTCACACCAAAAAATAGAAGATTTACTGTTATGCAATACTGTAATAATTGTATAAATATCATCACCATATTTGTGAATGTATATTAGACCCACCAGCTGGTGTGTATTAGACGTGTGAGGTCGTTTGTTTACTCTTGAATATCGGCAAAAATTTAACATTTCTGCTACTTTGAGCTCAGTTTCAAGCCATTTCCAGTGCTAAAACCAATCAAAATCATCTCTATTTCTGTAATATGTCTTCCATTCTATCAAATGAGACCAAGAAATCGCAAATACAACTATAAAAAAACATACGAAAAAACACTGCAAAGTTGCTGTTTTAATCGAAAAATCATGATTTCATTTTTTTTCTCTCATTATACACAGTGTGCTGCAGGATCTGTTTTATGTGGTGCACACATACCACATAGATGTATTCTCTCATATCTAGGCCCAAATGTACCACTCACAGTTTATCAGAGTGAGCTGAGCTCATGGCGTAGATCTACGGTTTGGACCCTGAACGTAAAGCCGTAGATCTACGGGACGGACCCTGAAAGGGTTAAACTGTCCAAATGTAGATCTACATTGACGTGCGTAGTGCTCCGAACGTAGATCTACATCCAATTTTACACGCTTTCAAGTGGAGAAAATCAAGGTCGAAGCGCTACGCACGTCAACGTTGCTCTACATTTGGACGGTTTCAGGGCTAAGTGCCATCTGGAGCTACGACACAGGGTAGTCAACCCCACAAATTCAAGTGTTCCTTATTTGTGGAATTCAATTATCCAACATTTGTACTGATGGACAATCTGACAATAGATTTGATTATCCACGGGTTTTTCTGAAAGTACCCCTTTTCTTATACTTGGCACATAATCCCTAGATTGAAAACTAGCCATTCAGACCAAAATGTCATCATAAGCTTTTCTATGTGCAGGTTATTTGTGTATTGCTCCAGTCATGGTATTGTGCCTTTTTGTTCTCAAAAATCCATCTGCCTACATTCCCCATGATGCATGGCCCTCATTTTGTGTGCAATCACCCCATGATCGCATGTATCAAATGTCTTTGCAAAATCTGTGTATATGTCATCTGCATTTTGGTTTTCTTCCAGTGCATCCATAATTCTGCCATAATGGTTTAGCAGATGTGACAGGCATGATCATCCAGTTCTACAATCGTGCTGGTTTGGGTTGTGCAGATTGTGCTCTTCCATAAAGATTGTAATTTGGCATCTCGTCACTCTCTTGAAGACTTTTGTGATGTGGGATTTTAGGTCTGTAATTTTAAGGCAGTCACTACTGCCTCCTTTATGCAAGACTAGCCACAGGGGGATGGAAATGAGCTAAAGATTTCCATCCCCACCCCCCCGGTTGCTTGTCTTACATTGTTAAGATCGCCTGTCTGCAATTGTATTACCTCCCTTATGCAAAGGAACTACGTCTCCACTCTTTAGTCTCTGGTATTTTACCTAAATTTAACCTCTTTCTCCAAAGAATACTGAAAGCTCGTGTTAGTGGTGCTTTGCACTTTTTTTTTTATAAACAAGGAATTCCATAAATCTGATCCAGGTGCTTGGTGAACGAACATGATTTCTATTTCATTTTCAAATTCTATGGGATTATTACTAATTTAAGTTGGTTGGTTGGTCCTTCCAATATTCATTCTCTGCCCCTATTCTTATCACTTTGTTTTTTTTCTGTATTCTTTCAAACACCCTTTCTCTTCTAATAACTTCTGCTGCTTCTCTTCCAAATCTTAGTCCTTTACATAGAGCAACTGGGATAAAGAGTTTACAGCACATTTGTTATCTTTAAATCACATTTCTTTTACAACCAATAGTAAAGTATCTCATTAACAGATTTTGACAATTTCTGACAAAAAAAAATTGGCCAAACAAACACTGAAAGTAGTATCAGAGAAAATGAACAAAAAAACGTAATTCCGGATTTTGGCTGTAGCAAATACAAAGCTGACTTCTTAAGTATCAGGCCAAGCCCCAATGACTTTGACATTCGTCCAAGCACGGGCCAGAGTGGCCTGTACTTGGGCAAGTACTGGCCACTCTTGTTTCCTGAGCAGTAGGCCACCAGAGCCAGTTTTTTGTTGGTGCTCACTCACACATACATGCTTATACAGTTTATACAGTGGAACCTTAAATTTCGAACCTAATCTGTTCCAGGAGTTAGTTCTAAATTCGAAAAGTCTGAAAAGCGAAGCAATATTTCCCGTAAGAAATAATGAAAATACAATTAATCCGTTCCAGAAACCCAAAAATACTCAAAAAAAAAAAATACATTTTATAGAGATTAATTATAGTTTTATATACACACAACAAATAGGGTGTACAATTATGTATTAATAAATTTAAATAAACATAAAATAACATTTTTACTTACCTTTATTGAAGATTGGTGATGGCATCTGGAAGATAGGGAGGAGGAGAAAGGGAGTTGGGGTTAGTGTTTGGAAGGGAAATCCCCCTCCATAAGGACTTTAGGTATCAAAGCCCTCTCTGGGGTTACTTCCCTTTTCTGTCTTTTAATGTCACTAGAATCAGCTTGAGAGTCACTGGACCCGTCTCACAAAATAACTGTCCACAGTCCTCTGTTTATGGCATCTCTAAGATTTCCCTAAAATGGGACATGGTTCTGTCAATGAACTTGTTGCAAAGATGGCTTGTTTCAGCTTGCTCAGGGTGGTACTTCTCCACAAACATTTGGACATTATTCCACTTGGCGCCAATTTCCTTAATCTTTGAATCGGCGTGCAACTTCCTTGCCTTTTCACAAATAATCATCTCTGAAACACTATCACCTGCCATCTCTTTATCCTTGATCCACACCAGCAACAACTCGACCTGATCGATTGTCTGTGGTCTTTTTTTTGGTTAGCATATTAACACCTTTTGCAACATCAGCTTCCTTGATTTGTTCGTTCTTTGCCAGGATAGAAGCAATGGTTGACTTGTTTTTCCCATACATCCTGGCAAGCTCAACAAGTTTCAAACCACTCTCATACTTCTGTATTATTTCCTTCTTCACATCTATGGTGTACCATAGGGTACCACTAGCAAGTTTCTTTGGGTCCATGGTAGCTTATTTCACAGTCCCACAAGCACTAAACACGATGAATTAATCGTAAAATGTTTGAATGAGACTGCAGGTTAGTGTCCACTCAAGCATCAACAAAGCCAGACTGGCTCACGGCGCCTGCGCAGGGACGCGGACAGAGCAGGCTGGTGGACAGGTCCGGTGCCCGGCGGTTCAAAAAAAGGGGCAAGTTCGATAATGGGGACAAAGTTGGTTCGAAAAAAGTGGTTGATTTTCAAAGAGTTCGATAAGCGATACGTTTAAAATTTGAGGTTCCACTGTAATTTCTTTTGTCTTAAATTGAATAAACCCCTATTTCAGTGTTTTGCAGGCCCTTTTTATATAACCTTTTTGATTCACTAAACCTGTTAGCGTAATACATTACCGCAACCTAAATTTCTTTATTAACTTGAACATTACTGTACTGTATGTTTATTCGCAAATGAGAGAACTGCCTAACTTATATTTTAGTGTATTATACCATTACTTTAAAAGTGTCATGCACAATTAACAATGTTTAATGCCAAGTCTTGCAAATCCTCGAAGAGGTGAGCATCATGAATCAGAATAGCAAAATAGACAGTTTGTGTGGCATGACTTGGCTCCATGTTTTGTGGAAAGAACAATGCTCATTAGAGCTGGTGAAGCATGCACACACACTGTCACTGTTCACCTTGTGCCTCACCACTCCTATCATACAACATCCTTAACCTCCTATCTCTTCACGCAGCTCTCTTAAAGCAATTAAAAGTTTATTCTTTCATGTATATATGTACATTACAAAACAATTATGTATCAATTATGTACCCGAAGAACATTACAACATAACATGTGACAAGTTTTAGGAAAATCATCTTTTGAGGCTAAGAATACAATACAGTATGAGATCCAATAAATCTTTCACATGACCATGAGCACTGAAAAAAAAAATTAAAAAGGTTTTACAACAATGAGTGAGTGGTGCACTTAGGAGTCTGTGGAGACAAAGAACTTTGTCCTTGGAGGCAAAGAGGGGAATGTATGAGAGTATAGTTTTACCAACGCTCTTATATGGGTGTGAAGCGTGGGTGATGAATGTTGCAGCGAGGAGAAGGCTGGAGGCAGTGGAGATGTCATGTCTGAGGGCAATGTGTGGTGTGAATATAATGCAGAGAATTCGTAGTTTGGAAGTTAGGAGGAGGTGCGGGATTACCAAAACTGTTGTCCAGAGGGCTGAGGAAGGGTTGTTGAGGTGGTTCGGACATGTAGAGAGAATGGAGCGAAACAGAATGACTTCAAGAGTGTATCAGTCTGTAGTGGAAGGAAGGCGGGGTAGGGGTCGGCCTAGGAAGGGTTGGAGGGAGGGGGTAAAGGAGGTTTTGTGTGCGAGGGGCTTGGACTTCCAGCAGGCATGCGTGAGCGTGTTTGATAGGAGTGAATGGAGACAAATGGTTTTTAATACTTGACGTGCTGTTGGAGTGTGAGCAAAGTAACATTTATGAAGGGATTCAGGGAAACCGGCAGGCCGGACTTGAGTCCTGGAGATGGGAAGTACAGTGCCTGCACTCTGAAGGAGGGGTGTTAATGTTGCAGTTTAAAAACTGTAGTGTAAAGCACCCTTCTGGCAAGACAGTGATGGAGTGAATGATGGTGAAAGTTTTTCTTTTTCGGGCCACCCTGCCTTGGTGGGAATCGGCCGGTGTGATAATAAAAAAAAAAAAAAAAAAGAATCAAATGGAATTAATATCTGAATAGGGTATACCTGGAAAGCCTAAATAGATCTTAGATGCTCAATCTAAAAGGATTTGAATTTCTCACGTGTTTGTTTACCCAACATATAAATATAATTTATAACAACTGTATAAATGCTGATTTTCAAGTGCAGTATTTTCACTGATTAAATCTTTAGTAAGCAATTGTCAGATTTGTACTGAAGGTCAAAAAGGTTTATTCCATATGCAACTAGAGGTATCCTGGTTGCCAAAGGTATCCCACAAACCCAGATGCATCTACCTTAATGATGGCAGAAGAAATAGTGCAAAGTGCTGCAGGACTGGTTGTTTTAAAAAATGGACTCTATACACCTTCTCTAAAGTGAAATGCTCACACTACATTTATGAAGAATTTCAGTAAGATGATGCATGTTTGGGTACAACATGTACCATATACAGTAAAAATTACAAGACATTCAATGGAAGGCAGGACATGACCAGTCATTTCCAGTACACTTCAGAAATTAACAAATATAGCCTCAAAATATAAATTGATTAGCAGAAATGAGAAAATGTAAGTAAAATTCTTAACTCTGAAAATAATAAAAAAATAAAGTGAATTTGTACCACTATTAGCATTTCTTCAATATTTAAATGGTTTTTAATGTGCATAAACTGTTAGTAATTTTTATGAAGTAACCTTTTTATTTTTACTTTTGCTATTAACAATTACAGCCTCTCCTCACTTAACGATGGAGTTCCGTTCCTAAGACCACATCATTAAATGAATTCGTCGCTAAGTGAGGAGCATACTATAACGGTAGTGGGTTTGTGCCAACCATCTTTGATATTGTTTTAATGTCACCTTTGCACCATTTATAACATTTCTGGTATATTTTTAAATGTTTATACAGTAGTCTACTGTATATTGAAATAAACAGAATAGAGGAAATCAGCTCTAATATAAATACTGGTCAGAGAGCCTGTCGTAAATCTGAGGTGTCAGTAAACGAGTACGTCACTAAGTGAGAAGAAGCTGTACAGTATTAATAAAATGAGCCGAGTTTAACTTTCAAATTTTCATTCAGCCTGCCAGTAGCTTAACCAGGTGTCCTTAGCTAGGATGTGTGAAGGATCACAAGATTGTATAGTACTGTTCTCACCCTCGAGGTTGGCCCTGGAGAAGCGGTGGGCGTCTATCCTGGGTGGGTGTGGCTTCTCACGCCGGGGCACGCCGGACACACCCACACTGCCGCCCACTTGCTCCAGACCCTGTCAATGATCAACATATCCATTATTATTCATCAAATGAGGCAAATGCAATTAGTAGCAACAACAAAAAACACTGGTAAAGGTCACAACAAACGAACTGTTTGTGAAAACTGAGGTCACCTTTAGATTCAACCCCTAAGGAAAACAGTTAATTAAAATTATACAAATTCTTAGAAGTTAGGTAAATACAGGCCATATCCTATTAATAATAATAATACCAATAATAAAAATACAGTACTATACTACAAAATGTACTACTATAACTACTACTACTACAGAACAATATTAAGACCCTTCAAATAGGTGGTGGCTTTGATGCTGGTGAACAGCTCTTTACTCAGGGAATTAGAGCTGACCACCCCTTCCTTGGCCCCTCAGGGGAAGTTCTTGATCCAAGGTACTGGACAAAAGGGCAGTGCAAAAAGTCAGGGTGGGGCCAAGGAAGTCTTCAGTTCCCAACAATTCCATCAGCTCCAACTCCCCCCCCCCTCCCCAAATAAAATAATAACGGCAGCTTCAAGGCCAGTCTTCTAGTCTCCTCTTCTAACCAGATTGTCGCTCCTAAGTCCCTCCTACATAAAACTTCTGGAGCTCTTGATTGGACCTGACCTTTCCCTTTCTTGGATGAAACCTGATTGCCTCCCATTTCCCCAGGCATTGTATGATCCTTGTGAGTTCACTCCTACCACAAATATAATAATAATAATAATCCCTCTGATTGGATCAAATATAACTACTTCCCATTCATCAAGTGCTGTATGATCCTTACAAGTTTAAAAAATTTCCCATGAATAATAATAATAATATTACTAATAATTCTAGCACAGTATAACTACTGGTACTCTTAATAATACTAATGTTACTATTATCACAAACTCCTAATAATACTATTATCAGTACTGTACTAATTTATATTAATATTAATGCACTAATCAGGCTCTGATCCACCACAAGGCCTGGTTATGGACCAGGCCATGGGGGCGTTGACCCCCGAACCCCCCCTCCAGGTATACTCCAAGTAGGTATACATTAATAATGATAATAATTCTACTGTAACATTAACAATAGTGCTAATTATATTAATACTAATTACATATTGATAATATACATAAAACATAATATTAATTATACATAACATGGATAATATAATTATAATTATCGTTATACTCATGGGGGAGCAGTAAACCTGCAGGTTTTAAACCCGTAGCACCTGTGGGGGGGGCATGGAAGGTATTCAGGCTCAGTTCAGGGAACTGGAGCACAGATCCAATCACCTGGATCAAGAGCCCTTCACTAGTGTCAAGGACCCTTCCTTGAGGTAGGATAATATAATGAACGGCTCAAGAGTTTATACATTGATTTGATAAAGTTCTAGACTGCTCAAAGAATAAAGTACATATGTGTGGGATGATCTAATAAGCTACATCAGTCATGTCAGGTAATTTCCGGCCTGGAGCGTCTTCCTGTGACATATAAACAGCTCATAATGTGACGTGAGAGGTGATTACGTCGGCTCAGCTCCAGCACAGGAAGTGCTATGAACACTGAGCTTCATGTCTTTCGGTGTATATTCACTTTAGGGATTAAAATATTTTTAACTGGCGGTGAACGGGCTATAGGCAGTCTTAATTAACTCTGTGTAGTCGATAGGATTTAAACCCTATTAACCAACCTTTACCTATGGCTAGTTTCGAGGGCTTTTCTACACAATCAGCTCGGTCTAAGACCAGGCTTTCCAGTTGACGCCTGATCAATTAGGCTGTTTGTACTAGCGGCCTGCAGCCTCACATAGTCATCACAACCCACCCAGTCTTATGTTAAGTATATCACCCCCATCTTTTCCTGAATACCACCTACAGTAGTCGACTATAGTCATTGGTATGAATACTTTTCTGTTTAGGTCACCTTGTTGCAATTAAGCTTAAGGAACCCTGATTTACATTTTGTTATACAGAAGACAATTAGTACCGACTAGAGAGCCAGACACAGCCGGGCATAACTTTCAGGATAAAGTCGCCTGAATGCCTTCCACATCCCTCCCCCAGGCGCTGTATAATCCTCCGGGTTTAGCGCTTCCCCCTTGATAATAATAATAATAATAATAATAATCAGGATAAAGTCAATATTAAAATAAAATATGGAGGCTCTATTCCCTCATGTAGAAATCTGTCATAGAATACTGAGGAAGTTAAATTGCTTATGAAATGAAGCACTAAAAAGACCCACAAGCCCCCCCAATGGAAATGAGTCACTGACTTTTTTGGGTTATCCTAGGTTCTCTACACATATGCTGCTATGTATGATAATTCTATGTAACTGTATTTGTGTATACCTGAATAAACTTACTTACTTACAGTAATTATTATTATTATAATCAAGGGGGAAGCGCTAAACCCGGAGGATTATACAGCTTACAGTAAGACTACGCATTTTGCTTGAACTGGGATTGATGCCATAAGAAGTTTTGGGAATAGTTTATAAATTCAGTTACTCGTATATAACACTAGCTGTCAGGCTGATAGATGGTGGTGACTTACTGTAACATTATCTCGCGTGAAGTCAGTAGTGAAAGCTTCAATTTCAGCGAGCACAGCATCTATGGTGTCCCTGGCTGTGGCGCTGTGAGACTCCTCGCTGTATATTGCCATGTCTACCTTGTGTTACTAGTGTTCCTCTTCACTGTTACTCACAGGCACCTCCCTAAAGTTGACTGGCACTCTGTGAAGGCTGCATTCTGCCTTCCACACGGTAATGAAAGTGATTATATAGAGCAGCTGGTAAGCAGGACAGATGGTGGGGGCTGCACTAGCCTCGGGTAGCAACACTCTTATACTCTCTCGTCCACAACTTCTTGTCACTGGACTATAGTACCAAGTTAATATACTACACACTCTGCTTTTAGATACATGTAAGCATCCGTCTCGTCAGCACTTCATCAGTGGGACAAGTTAAGTAGTTCCACACGTACACACTGTGATAATGTAGCACAGTGGTGGTGACACTGGGGCAGCCTCGCCCACTGCCCTCAAACACACTGCTGTGTGTGTACCCACTGACACCGCACTACACCTTCAGTGGCAACGTTAGGAATGTAGTGGGTGTAGTAAGACGCCGCCACTGTGGAGCCACTGGTACTCTGCGGCCTTGTGGCCATTACACTGAAGCAGCACACCATAGTTGCCACCTACTATCTTAACCTCCCTCTTGACTTTGAAAAATAAAATATATGCGCTCATGAAGTATTCTTGTAACACTTTCTCTGAGTACTGTGAAGGAATAACCGTAAGGAAATCAATAGTAGAAAAACCAGAGAAAAACATTACAGTTTAAAATGTAGGTAGGCAGAGTAAGGTAGATGGTATCATGCCCAGCCATGACATTACTACCATTCACGGGAAGGAAGGTAGCGACGTCACCACTGACTCAACACACACCTCCTCCTTCCTTTATTATCTCATCTGTGTACATATGTACTTGCCTGTATGTGGTTGCAGGGGTCGATTCACAGCTCCTGGCCCAATGTATGTATACATAATGTCGTGCCGAACAGGTAAAACTTGCGATTTTGGCTTAAATAGCAACGCTCTTCTTGCCGAATAAAGCAAGCGAAAATTTATTTTTGTATGCAATAATTTCGCAAAAATCATTCGAAACTTAACGAAAAAAATATATTCCATTGGAGGGGTGTTAATGTTGCAGTTTAAAAACTGTAGTGTAAAGCACCCTTCTGGCAAGACAGTGATGGAGTGAATGATGGTGAAAGTTTTTCTTTTTCGGGCCACCTTGCCTTGGTGGGAATCGGCCAGTGTGATAATAATAATAATATATATATATATATATATATATATATATATATATATATATATATATATATATATATATATATATATATATATATATATATATATCGCAGGAATCAAAGAGGTAGACCCAAGAAAAGTCCCACTGAAAATGAGAAAATTTGTGCACAGGTTAGCAAAAAAATCGAAGAAGGTAACACAGTGGGAGCAATAAGAATAATTACAAGTGATGACACTGTAGCCCCCAAGGATGAGACCACGGCCCAAGCACTAAGAGACAAGCATCCAACCAGGGACACCATAGCCATCAACGACAACCCTGAGGAAGACCCCATCATTGAACAATTAATTTTGCCAGAATCGGAAGTCTATAAGGCGATCGTGTCATTTCCAGCAGGATCTGCAGGAGGTTACACTGGAATTCGACCTCAGCACCTCAAAGAGATGGTAAATCCAGTACTCGGTGAATCTGCATCAATTCTTCTCACCGAATTAACAACTTTCGTCAACAATTGCCTGGCTGGGCGAATCCCAGAAGAAATTAAACCTTTCTTTTTTGGAGCCTCACTATGTGCTTTGAAGAAGAGGGATGGGGGAATCAGACCCATTGCAGTTGGAAACACCCTTCGCCGTCTCGTTGCCAAAGCAGCAGTGAGAAACATTCGCCTAGAAGCTGCCACTTTACTCCAGCCACACCAACTGGGCTTTGGGGTCTCTCAAGGCAGTGAAGCTGCAGCTCATGCCGCAAGGGCCTACATCAGGGACCTACCAGAAGACAAGGCCATAGTCAAACTTGATTTTAGAAATGCCTTTAATATGGTGAAGAGAGATGCTGTTTTGCCAGCTGTTCGGGATCGGTACCCCAGTCTTTTTCCCTTCATTTCACCCGGCTACAGCAAACCCTCAATTCTTTTGTTTGGAGAACATGAAATTCAATCATCAGAGGGTGTTCAGCAGGGTGACCCACTCGCTCCACTTCTCTTCTGCTTGGCAGTAAGAGAACTAATTTCCAGCCTACGCAGTGAGCTCAATATCTGGTACCTGGATGACGGCACTCTGGCAGGTACTGAAGAGTCCCTGGTGGGGGACCTACAACTGGTGAAAACACAGGGAGAAGACTTGGGACTCATCCTCAATCCCTCCAAGTGTGAAATCATCACAGTGAACCAGGAAATAATCAATGCTGTGCGAAGAATCCTCCCGGAAGTCTCAACTACCACTCTGTCCAACAGTACCCTCTTGGGGGCACCGCTGGGTCACCAGGCCATCGACACTGTCCTCAGGGACAAATTGAATGACCTGATGAGAATGGAGGAGAGAATAAGCGATCTTGATGCCCATGATGCTCTGTATCTCCTCACAAGGTGTCTTACTATGCCAAGACTCACTTCTTGAGGTGTGCACCCTCTTTTGACAACCCAACACTCGATGAATATGACGCACACCTGAGATCAACTTTTAAGAAGGCACTGAACCTGTCACTAGAGGATGAGCAATGGGATCAGGCAACCCTCCCAGTGCGACTGGGAGGTATAGGGGTGCGTAAAGCAACGCATGTTGTTTTACCTGCTTTTCTGTCTTCGTGTTTGGCTTCCGGTGCATTAGTCAAGAAGATAGTACCCGAACGCTAGAGAGACGTGGTAGGAGCTCAAGACCCCAGGTTTACTGAAGCAGCGATTCGGTGGGACACCCTTACAGACTCCTCCAGTAGACCAGCTCCTCCCAAACAGCACAAACAGTCCCACTGGGACAAACCGATCATGGAAAAAATCGCCAACACAATGCTCTCCAATGCTTCAGGAAAGGACAAAGCTCGTCTCCTGGCAGTGAAGGCACCACACTCAGGAGATTTCCTGTTAGCTGTTCCCAATTCCTCCCTGGGCACCCGTCTCGACCCACAGGCCATTCGGATTGGTGTTGCTCTTCGCCTAGCTGCCCCCATCCTCACTGAACATAGGTGTATTTGCAGCAGGGCGACAGCTGATCAATTCGGACTTCATGGTCTTGTGTGTCACACAGCAGAAGGGAAGTATGCCAGACATGAGGAGGTCAATGACATCATAAAGAGAAGCCTCGCCACAGCCCGTTGCCCAGCTCAACGGGAACCCCAAGTGCAGAGGTCTGATGGAAGTCAAAAGCGTCCTGATGGAGCCACTATGCTACCCTGGAAGGATAGAAAGCAGATTGCCTGGGACTACACCTGTGCTGCCACACTGGCAGACACCTACTTGCCATACTCCGTAGTGGAAGGGGGTGGAGCTACCAGCCACAGGGAGACCCAGAAGATCCGAAAATATGAAGACCTTCCCCCTTGCTATAACTTCATTCCAATAGGGTCGGAGACCCTTGGAGCATGGGGCAAGTGTGCTCTATAGTTCCTCAAAGAGCTGGGTGAAAAGCTCATCATAGAAACCAAGGACCACAGGGCGACCAACCTTCTCTTTCAGAAACTCAGTGTTGCAATCCAGAGAGGAAATGCCTGCAGCATTCTGGGCACGCAGCCCACTGCAGGGGAGCTGGACGAAGTATTCGAGATGTAGCTCTGAGTTACCTATGTTGTTTTGCTTTCTGTTGTATTTTTGTGAATGTTTGGCCAATGTATTTTTGTCTTTAAATAAAACATACTTGAAATATAGGGGGTGGTAGGAGAAAATTCTCAAACAGCTTCAGGGAAAACCTTGAGCTTTCCCTGAAGCAAGTTTATTCTTTTCTCTGAGGATGAGGGTCCCCATGACAGTTCTAGAGGTGGTACCTCCCTATATATATATATATATATATATATATATATATATATATATATATATATATATATATATATATATATATATATATATATATATATATATATATATATATTTAATTTATTTATTTATTATAATGATTCTGGTAATGACCTATGTTAACATTCTTTCACTCAGTTTTTCTCACTAACGAGAAATGTAAGAAGAATAATTAAAAAGGTGAACTCAGACATATTATAATTAATCCATCATTATGCAAATCGTCTGTTCCGAACACTGGCCGCAAGCACTTCATGTATTTTGTAATACGAACACTGAAGTTGAGTAACAGGCAGAGGTGAGATACATACACTGATGCAGGGAGGCAATACTTGCATTACTGCCCCTACTGTCCCTGGGTAGGTATGTGGGTGGGTGCTAGTGATATATGTTCCATGTATCAGAGGAGAGGAGTCTTCTCTGGAGAGTATTCAGGGGTCAACGCCCTCGTGGTAAGGTCCCAGACCAGGTTTCTCGGTGGAAGACCTGGTCAAATAAGTTTTGTGCTAGCCTCATCAAGTCCATCATAAGCACCATAGCCCAGCTAATCAGGCAATGACTTGAGAAACTTGTCCAATTCCTTCTTGAAGACAGCCAGTGTCTGTTAGTAATCCTCTTTATATATGATGGGAGGACGTTGAAAAGTCTTAGTCTCGTCACACTTATTGAGTTTTCCTTTAATGTACTCCCTGATTTTCATTGGGGGCATTTTCGCCGTCTGCCAAGGCTCTTACTTTTATGGGGAATGATTTGTGTGAAGATTCTGGGACCAATCCCTCTAGAATTTTATAGTTTACCTGGAGAGAGTTCCGGGGGTCAACGCCCCCGCGGCCCAGTCTGTGACCAGGCCTCATAGTTGTGGATTATAATGTGCAGTTCTCACTTACGTTCCAAGGACTTCAAACGTTCGAGGGACTTCAAACATTCCCAGTAATTTAAGTGTTTAACTGAATTTATGTGAGCACTGGCGGTTCTCTGCAACTTCGCCTGCCTTACCATACCTTTGACGATTTTCAAGAGTTTTTCTACTTCTAGAGCCCGGCTTTGGGCCATACTTGTCCGGTGGCCCGCTGACCCAAATATCCATCACTGCCTGGAACAGAGCTATTAGAGTACAGCAGTACTCCAGCCTACAGAAAATGACTTGAATATCACCACTGACTTGGCAACTCTTGGTTTTGAAGATTCTAGCTAATAAGCCTATCATTTTTATTGGGGTTTTAATATTGACACTGTTGCGATCCTTGAAGGTGAGATCAACTGACATAATCAACTCCCAAGTCTCTCGCATTAGTTTTATGCTCTACTGAATAATCCGAGTTTGCTTCATATTCCATATCAGTCTTTGTTTCGTCAATCTGTCCATAACTTAGTAGCTGAAACATGTCCTCATCAAACATGGTGTTGTCAGTGATCCACTGGAAGACTTTATGTCAGCTTAGAAGTTTGCTGTGTAATCAATGGATGCCAAATTTTATACAGATTCTAATACCGTCTGCAAAGAATGATACGATGCTATTATTTATGCCTCTATCTGTGTAGGATATGAGAATGAGGAAAAGAACAGGGGCTGGTGCTGTGCCCTAGATAACAGAGCTTTTCACTATGGCAGCCTCTGATTTCACTCTGTTCACTATTACACTCTGGGTTCTGTTCGTTAGAAAATTAAATATCCATCTGCCCACTTTTCAGTTATTCGTCTCATATGCACCATTTTGTGAGTTATTACACCATGATCAGTCACACTTGTCAAAGACTTTGGGAAAATTTGTGTATACTACATCTGCATTTTGTTTGTCTTCTAGTGCGTCTTAGACCATGTCGTAGTGGTCCAATAGGTGTGAGAGGCAAAAGGGACCTGCTTTAACCCATGTTGCCTTGGGTTGGGCAAATTCTACGAATCCATGTGGTTTGTGGGTATATGGTATACTTACCTGTTGTCGATTCTTTAGGCCATCGCTCCCGTTTACCTGTGGAGACCTGGAGAGAGTTCCGGGGGTCAACGCCCCCGCGGCCCGGTCTGTGACCAGGCCTCCTGGTGGATCAGAGCCTGATCAACCAGGCTGTTGCTGCTGGCTGCACGCAAACCAACGTACGAGCCACAGCCCGGCTGATCCGAAACTGACTTTAGGTGCTTGTCCAGTGCCAGCTTGAAGACTGCCAGGGGTCTGTTGGTAATCCCCCTTATGTGTGCTGGGAGGCAGTTGAACAGTCTCGGGCCCCTGACACTTATTGTATGGTCTCTTAACGTGCTAGTGACACCCCTGCTTTTCATTGGGGGGATGGTGCATCGTCTGCCAAGTCTTTTGCTTTCGTAGTGAGTGATTTTCGTGTGCAAGTTCGGTACTAGTCCCTCTAGGATTTTCCAGGTGTATATAATCATGTATCTCTCCCTCCCGTGGCCCAGTCAAAAAAATCAGGCCTCTTGGTTGATGATATGATCAATAAAGCTACTGATTCTAGCATCAAGCAGTTCTACCGCAGGCACAACAGCGCGGTTGATCACGACTGACTTGAATGGTGGTAGTGATATATGCCCTGTTGTCTCCCAGGTGAGAATAAACATTTCTATCACTGCCCTCATTCTCGTGTGGGTGGTGTTGTATGCACCATATTTCAGGTTACAGGAAGCAACACTTTATTCCAGTCCCCTTAAATATGTGGGCATGTGGATGGATGTGCTGATAAATGTGTGCCAAAGGAATAACTGGACAAGTGGGCAGATGTATATTTAATTCTCTAACACACAGAACCCAAAGTAATAGTAAACAGTGAAATCGTAGGTTGGCATAGTGAAAAGCTGTTCCTCAAGGCACAGTACTCACCCCACTTCTCTTTCTCATTCTTATATCCGACATAATGGACATAACTCATAAACCTGTATTATTGAGTACAGAAGAAACTTGCAGCGAGGACAAATTTCAATTACTATACTTTGGAAAAGTTGAAAAATTAATGACTAGAACTTGAATCATTCAATAGAACGGAAGTTAAATGTAAGAATGACAATGTCAGTGACTTTCACATTCACTGATCACAGTAATGTTATTATCATAACTGGAAGGAAAATGATAGTCTGGATAACTAGAATATCAAAAACAAAATATGCCAAGCTAATGTTAATACTTTGAGTCATTTGTTCCCTGTAGCTTGGAATACTTCTGTATACTAACGACCTACTTCAAGGCAGGAGACACTCCAAAACTGAACAATGTCAAACCGAACCTTTACTGTTCGTATAAATTCAGTCAAGCATCTGAACTACCGGAAATGCTTCAAATCCCTGGAACTGTATTCCCTGGAACGTAGCCGAGAAAGATGCATCATAATTTACTCCTGGAAAATTCTGGAGCGATTGGTCACAAACCTTCATGCTCTACACTTGCTTGACAGACGGTGCAAAATATTTCCGGTGAAAATCAGGGGCGCGATGATTAAACTAAGAGAGAGGTCATTAAATGTAAGGAGACTAAGAGTCTTTTATTGTTAATCTTAAACAGGTCATCTATATTATTAAGAGCCCTGTCAGGAAACACTTGTTCTGTCTCCGGACGAATATTATAACAGAAATAACAAAAACCAAGTCTTCAGCACACTCCTTTTATCACAAGGTAAATTACCAATAACTCTAAGCTGTATCCAAGGGGAACTTAATAAGTTTCTCAAGTCATTTCGTGATCGGTCTGGTTATGGTGCATTCGTTGGACTTCGTGCAGCTGGCGCCAACAGCCTGGTCGGTGAAAGTAGCAGCCGGAAGGCCTAGTCTGGGACCGGGCAACAGGAGCGTGACCCCCGAAATCGACTCCAGGCAACCTTCAGATAACCATCTTCCATGTTGCAAGAAGGACACCTCATATTATTGCTCCCCGGGTGGGTGGGTGGGTGGGTGGGTATGGGGGGAGTGACACATGCCCATCTTCCAGGTGACTCAGCCAGGTGGTCACAATAAGACCAGTGCACCGTGTACATACATATAGGAGAGGCTTGGGAGAGGACTTTTGGGTGGTGTGGCTGGGAGACGAATGTATGAAAGATGTGATCATGTGGGAGATTACATGGTGATAGGTAGGTTAGGAAGAGGATGTGTGTGGAAGAGGGTAGATTGGAAGAGTTAGGGGCTAGTTTATGGAAGGTGATATTAGACAGCTCACCACAAAGGAACACAACAGTGTTACTATCACAACTACTAGGAACATAAGAACATAAGAACATAAGAACGAAGGAACACTGCAGAAGGCCTACTGGCCCACGCGAGGCAGGTCCAAGTCTCCTACCGGCTTAAGCCAATGCACCCAACCTAGTCATGTCAGGTCACATTGACTTAAGGGAGGAACACGGCAACCGACCTGGTAGCACAAGCTATCGGGTCTAACTCACACCCACCCACATCCACTCATGTATTTATCCAACCTATTTTTAAAGCTACACAACGTTCTGGCCTCTATAACGGTACTTGGGAGTTTGTTCCACTCATCCACAACTCTATTACCAAACCAGTACTTTCCTATATCCTTCCTGAATCTGAATTTTTCCAACTTAAAACCATTGCTGCGAGTCCTGTCTAGGCTAGATATTTTCAGCACACTATTTACATCCCCTTTATTTATTCCTGTCTTCCATTTATACACCTCAATCATATCCCCCCTAATTCTACGTCTTTCTAGAGAGTGCAGATTCAGGGCCCTTAGTCTATCCTCATAGGGAAGGTTTCTGATACATGGGATCAACTTTGTCATCCTCCTTTGTACATTTTCCAGAGAATTTATATCCATTCTGTAATAAGGTGACCAAAACTGTGCAGCATAATCTAAATGAGGCCTAACCAAGGATGTATAGAGTTGAAGAACAACCTGAGGACTCCTATTATTTATGCTTCTTGATATGAAGCCAAGGATTCTATTAGCTTTATTGCGAACACTTATGCACTGTTGTCTTGGTTTCAGATTACTGCTAACCAGAACTCCTAAATCTTTTTCGCAATCCGTAATATTAAGATCTACATTATTTAGTTTATATGTGGCATGGTTATTGTCCTGTCCAACATTTAGAACTTTGCATTTGTCTATATTAAACTGCATCTGCCACTTCTCCGACCACTGCATCAGTCTATTCAAATCTTCCTGGAGTGCTCGAATGTCCTCGTCAGAATGAATTCGACGGCCTATTTTGGTGTCATCGGCAAACTTGCCGATGTCGCTCTTTATGCCCTCATCTATGTCGTTTATGTAGATTGTGAACAGCAGGGGGCCCAACACTGACCCCTGTGGAACACCGCTCGTGACGCTTCCCCACTCTGATTTCTCCCCATTTATGCAAACTCTCTGCTGCCTATTTGTCAACCATGCCTCTATCCAGGAAAAAATTTCTCCTCCTATTCCATGTGCTTTAATTTTCCTCAATAGTCTCTGATGTGGGACCCTGTCAAAAGCCTTACTGAAGTCCATATACACAATATCATATTCATTACCATGATCTACCTCCTCAAATACCTTAGTGAAAAAAGTTAATAAATTCGTAAGGCAGGAACGCCCCTTTGTAAAACCATGCTGAGATTCGTTGATTAATTTATGCTTTTCAAGGTGGCTACGAACTGCCTCGGCAATTATTGATTCCATAAATTTTCCCACTATGGAGGTTAGGCTTATTGGTCTATAGTTCGAAGCTAAGGACCTGTCACCTGTTTTGAAAATAGGTATCACATTTGCCATTTTCCACTTATCTGGCACCATGCCAGTTTGTAGTGATATGTTGAAAAGATTAGCCAAAGGTGTGCTAAGCTCCTCTTTACATTCCTTTAGAACCCTTGCATACAGTTCATCAGGGCCTGGGGATTTGTTAGGTTTTAATTTATCTATTTGCCTAAGGACCATGTCACTTGTGACCCTAATAGTGCACAGTTTATTATCGTCCTGTTCTACATAATTTATCATTACTGGAATATCGCTGGTATCCTCCTGTGTAAAAACTGAGAGGAAGTATGTGTTAAAAATTCTACACATTTCCTTATCACTGTCAGTGAGCTGACCCGAGGAACTTTTGAGTGGGCCTATCTTGTCCCTGATCTTACTTCTGTATACCTGAAAGAATCCTTTTGGGTTAGTCTTCGATTCTCTTGCAACTTTAACCTCATAATCTCTTTTTGCTTTTCTAATTCCCTTTTTTATTTCTCTCTTTAACTGAATATATCGATTTCTTAATTGCCCCTCTCCTCTTTTGATTTGCCTATATATGCCTCTCTTTTGACCAATCAGATATTTTAATCTATTGTTCATCCATTTAGGATCATTTTTGTTTGATCTGATTTCCCTATTTGGAACATAATTTGACTGAGCAGCTAGAACTATGCCCTGGAAAGCATCATATCGGCAACCATCACCACCTACCTGACCCCTAGTCAGGTCATTCCAGTTCAGCCCACCTAAGTAATTTTTCAGTCCTATGAAATCAGCCAAGCGAAAGTCAGGGACGGAGACTTGATTGCCATTATTAGGGGAATTCCATGATATGTTAAAACTGAGTGATTTGTGATCACTCTCCCCAAGCTCATCATTAACCTCAAGATTATTAATTAGTGTTTCCCTACTGGCAAGAACCAAGTCAAGGAGGTTATTTCCCCTAGTTGGCTCTGTCACAAACTGTTTTAAAAAACAATCCTGGATCGTATCAAGAAAGTCACCCGACTCTAAATTTCCTGTCAAATTGCTCCAGTCAATCTGTCTATAGTTGAAATCTCCCATTAGCACAACATTTTCGTATGTAGATGCCTTACGAATTTCGTCCCATAGAAGTTTACTGCACTCCCTATCAAGATTTGGGGCCCTGTAAATCACACCCAAAATTAGTTTTTCTCGGCCCTCGAGAAGCTGTAACCAAACAGATTCAGTGGCTGACGCTTCTAATTTAATATCTTGTCTAACACAACAATTTAAATTGTCTCTGACATACATCGCTACTCCACCACCTTTCCTGTTGACCCTGTCAGTGTGGAATAATTTATAGCCTTGTATGTGACATTCAGAGGGCATCTCTCTATCTTTCAGATTGAGCCAGGTCTCTGTTATAGCAATAATATCTATGTTTCCTGCACTTGCAATTAATCTTAGCTCATCTATCTTATTTCTAACACTCCTGCTATTAGTATAGTAAACCTTAAGGGAGCTAGTCCCTTGCTGCCCTCTGCTGTCCCCCTTTGTTTGCTGACCTGTTCTATTGTCTTTATTTATAACTTCATGCTGAATGCCTTTTATACATTTACTGTTTCCAACCCTAGTGTTGCAACCTGCTTGTTTCCCACACACACCCATACCTCTATCTTCCATCAGTTTAAAATCATAGGCATTTCACCAATGGCCTTCTCAATCGAGTCTGCAAGTGCTACCACCCCTGCCCCAGAGAGATGAACCCCATCCCTTGCATACATATCATGTTTGCCATAAAAGTTGTTCCAGTTGTCAATGAATGGGATTGCAAGTTCCTTGCAGTATCTGTCTAGCCAGCAATTTACACCAATTGCCCTAGACAACCATTCATTTCCTACTCCCCTTCTAGGCAAGATGCTACATATGATTGGGATCCCTCCCTTAGACTTAATGAAATCTATAGCTGACCTGTACTTATCTAGCAGCTCTTCTCTCCTACCCTTCCCAATATCATTTCCACCAGCACTGAGACAGATAATGGGCTTGTTCCCATTACCTGACATGATATTATCCAGTCTGTTGACAATGTCCCCAACACCAGCTCCAGGGAAGCACACTCTATCTCTCATCTTCTTATTCCTATTACAAAAAGCACGGTCAACATATCTTACCTGAGAGTCACCAACCACAAGAATGCGCTTACCTTCATTAGCAGGGGCAGTAGTACCCTTACCTTCACTGGCCACTGAAGTACATTCATCCTGGAGAACAGAGAAGCGATTTCCTACCTTCAGATCTTCACTCTTAACTTTCCTTACTCTGATGCGCCTCCCATTACTGTGAACAACTCGCCACTTGTAGCAGGTGCTGGGCTGCACCTCACTGCTGGTAGCCGTTGCTACCTCCCCACCTACAGCCTCCTCACAGTGAGAGACAGACTGCACCTCACTGCTAGAAGCCTCATTCCCCACATCTCCAACCACCTCACACTCTCTCCCAGGCCCATTGAGGTGGACCTTCAGCCTCCTAATCTCCTCCTGGAGAAGCAAGACCTCCTCCTTCAACTCTCCAACCTCAGTTTTTAAAACACTGCAGAAGCAAGCCATGCTTTGTAACCGTCCACGCTAATCCCCAAAGCAGCTCAGGGTCTGTGACCTCACGTGACGACTGACCACTGAACACTGGTTAACTAGAACGTTCACACAAAATATACCATGCTAATGATGATACTCTTTGAAGCACTACACCGAAAGATTACTGAGATACAGCAGAAACTAAAACATCCATACCTGACGGAAGAAGCACAGAAGGAACAAAAAACACCCAGAAAATATAAAGAACAATCTCAATATCTCTGCACACGCAAAATCCAAATAAAAACATCACTTCTAGAAATGGTCCACCACTCACGTGACAGTCATACACTGATGACTAAAAAAATGAGCAACACTGTACAAGAGCAGTGTGAGAGGTAAAAGGACACAAGTGCAACTAATGTGACATTTTGTTGTGCCACAATAAAGTGTCACATTAGTTGCACTTGTGTCCTTTTACCTAACATATTGTCGGTAATTCTACCAACATTAATACAAGAGCAGTGTGAATCAGTGTTCAGCGATCCACTAAATGTGATGAATGGTTTTGAAAACCGACAAGCTGAAGAATTGAGACACTTATGCAACATATGGGAATCTTTATTGAAGAAACGTTTCGCCACACAGTGGCTTCATCAGTCTTATACAAAGCAGGAAGGTATAAGGAGAGGAGTAGTTTGAGGTAATCAGTCCTTCAGCCTGGAGTCGACGTGTTCAGTCCATCAATCTTTCTACAAGATTGGTGGACTGAACCTTCCTGCTTTGTATAAGACTGATGAAGCCACTGTGTGGCGAAACGTTTCTTCAATAAAGATTCCCATATGTTGCATAAGTGTCTCGGTCCACTAAATGACAGGAGCGTTGAGGATACAGATAACTTTGTTTATTATCTCTGTTCACTCTACAAATTATGTATCTGACATAAGCACTAGTCCCCAGAATTCGAGAAAGGAAATAAAATAGATTTGCCCACACTTACAGCACCAGGGTATGTTTCACCGACCTGTATATTTATAAAGTGCAAAGTATCATTAGCATGAAGACTCAGTATTCTCTGGGCAAAGAGCTTAGATCTAGGAAAAATCCCAGAGGCAGTTGAGCTCTGATAATAACTACACATCCGTAGTACTAGCATTATACATAAAAAAAAAAAATTGAAATAGTGGTTAGATACAAAATTACAAATTTCATGGAAAAGCATAACGTATACACCCCGAGTCAATATGGATTTAAAACTACATCATCATCTTTCCACAACTAGCAGATAATTTTGACAAACTTAAAGAGACTTTAGAAGAAAGTCAAAAAGCTGATGTGGTGTACACGGACTTGGCTAAGGCGTTTGATAAATGCGATCATGGAATGATAGACCATAAAATATGGTCAACAGATATAATAAGGAAAAGTGGAATCGAATCTACATACTACCCTAACAACGTAGTGAGAGATGTGGAAGGCAGAGCAACATGGACACAATAAGAGAACACTATCAACGTCCATGGTCCAAGCCTGTTCAACCTGCTATCAGAATATTTCAGAAATAATGTCTGAACAAGTGTAGACGTTTTCAAGGGTAAACTGGATATCTACCTCTACCACGTTCCAGATCAGTCTGAATATAAGAGCAGCAAGTGTAGCAGCAACAAGTACATGAGTAACACTTCAGTAGCAGCAGTAACAGAACAGCAACAGTAGCAAGTGCATGTACAATAGTTGAAGTTATAACAACATTGGTCTCAAGTACAGTAGCAGCAGACGGGAATAAAAGCAGCAGCAAAATCTGCAGCAAGTGGTGCGAGGATGACGGTGAATTATGCAACACATGGTGGGACACAATCAATGGCTTGCAACGACAAATAGAAGCCAGGATGTGTCGTCTCTCCCCCCATCCCCTACTTCCATCCCCTCCCACACAACTGTTGCCTCACTAAACCACAAAACACACGTAATATAATCTTGCATACTCTTTCAGGCGTCTCATTATACCAGCGAGTCTGACCTGTAAAGCAGTGGACGCCTTCCTTGCCATGGCTATCACAATCGTACCTGTGTTAGTAGACGCCACTGTCTATAGAGGTACAACCAAGTGGTTGCTTCTAGCCGGCGGCTAGAAGCAACCACTATAAGCAAGCGTTAATGGTGCCGACGGCGCCACTAACTGGTCATCTTATACACTAACAACAAGCTTCTGAGACAAAGATGAAGCACATCGTTCTATAGCTTACGTGCATTCAACAAATTAGATAAGAAACTAAATAACTTAGTAAGGAAATCTATAAGGCAAATATTTACAACAAAATTGTTAGTTTTAACAAATTAAACTCAATAACAACCAAACAAACGATGTATCATGTTTGTATCTCAGTTTAAATTTAACCTGCAACATATACAAATATTATGACTGCCTTATTTAGTGTAAATACGTCGACATCTTAGGTAGTAGGTTGGTAGATAACAACCGCCCAGGGAGGCACTACTGTCCTGCCGAGTGTAAAACGAAAGCCAGTAATTGTTTTACATGATGGTAGGATTCCTGGTGTCTTTTTTTGTCTCATAAACATGCAAGGTTTCCTGTACGTCTTGCTACTTCTACTTACACTTAGGTCACACTACACATACATGTACACATATATACACACCCTTCTGGGTTTTCTTCTATTTTCTTACTAGTTCTTGTTTTTGTTTATTTCCTCTTACCTCCATGGAGAAGTGGAACAGAATTCTTCCTCCGTAAGCCATGCGTGTTGCAAGAGGCGACTAAAATGCCGGGAGCAAGAGGCTAATAACCCCTTCTCCTGTATACATTACTAAAGTTAAACAGAGAAACTTTTGTTTTTCTTTTTGGGACACCCACCCTCGGGGGGATACGGCCGGTTTGTTGAAAGATGTCGACATCAAGTAATACGTAGGTCAAATATGAGAGACGTTATATATTTACTTAAACTCCCTCCCTCTTCCTACCTCCCCCCCCGCCTCTCTCTCTCTCTCTCTCTCTCTCTCTGGGTACTCGCTTCTTCAATGCTGAGTAAGAGATTTTATCTAGTCAACTTGAAAAATTATATAAACGCTAAAGGAACAAGCGCAGAAACAGTACCAGTGAGTGCATCAACAGTACCAGTGAGTGCATCAACAGTACCAGTGAGTGCATCAACAGTACCAGTGAGTGCATCAACAGTGTCAGTGAGTGCATCAACAGTGTCAGTGAGTGCATCAACAGTGTCAGGAGTGCATCAACAGTGTCAGTGAGTGCACCAACAGTACCAGTGAGTGCATCAACAGTACCAGTGAGTGCATCAACAGTGTCAGTGAGTGCATCAACAGTACCAGTGAGTGCATCAACAGTACCAGTGAGTGCATCAACAGTGTCAGTGAGTGCATCAACAGTACCAGTGAGTGCATCAACAGTACCAGTGAGTGCATCAACAGTGTCAGTGAGAGCATCAACAGTGTCAGTGAGTGCATCAACAGTTTCAGGAGTGCATCAACAGTGTCAGTGAGTGCATCAACAGTACCAGTGAGTGCATCAACAGTGTCAGTTAGTGCATCAACAGTACCAGTGAGTGCATCAACAGTACCAGTGAGTGCATCAACAATGTAAGTGAGTACATCAACAGTGTCAGTGAGTACATCAACAGTGTCAGTGAGTGCATCAACAGTACCAGTGAGTGCATCAACAATGTCAGTGAGTACATCAACAGTACCAGTGAGTACATCAACAGTGTCAGTGAGTACATCAACAGTGTCAGTGAGTGCATCAACAGTACCAGTGAGTGCATCAACAGTACCAGTGAGTGCATCAACAGTGTCAGTGAGTGCATCAACAGTGTCAGTGAGTGCATCAACAGTACCAGTGAGTGCATCAACAGTACCAGTGAGTGCATCAACAGTGTCAGTGAGTGCATCAACAGTACCAGTGAGTGCATCAACAGTACCAGTGAGTGCATCAAGTGTCAGTGAGTGCATCAACAGTGTCAGTGAGTGAATCAACAGTGTCAGTGAGTGCATCAACAGTACCAGTGAGTGCATCAACAGTGTCAGTGAGTGCATCAACAGTGTCAGTGAGTGCATCAACAGTACCAGTGAGTGCATCAACAGTGTCAGTGAGTGCATCAACAGTGTCAGTGAGTGCATCAACAGTACCAGTGAGTGCATCAACAGTGTCAGTGAGTACATCAACAGTGTCAGTGAGTGCATCAACAGTGTCAGGAGTGCATCAACAGTGTCAGTGAGTGCATCAACAGTACCAGTGAGTGCATCAACAGTGTCAATGAGTGCATCAACAGTGTCAGGAGTGCATCAACAGTGTCAGTGAGTGCATCAACAGTACCAGTGAGTGCATCAACAGTGTCAGTGAGTGCATCAACAGTACCAGTGAGTACATCAACAGTGTCAGTGAGAGCATCAACAGTGTCAGTGAGTGCATCAACAGTGTCAGTGAGTGCATCAACAGTACCAGTGAGTGCATCAACAGTGTCAGTGAGTGCATCAACAGTGTCAGTGAGTGCATCAACAGTACCAGTGAGTGCATCAACAGTACCAGTGAGTGCATCAACAGTGTCAGTGAGTGCATCAACAGTGTCAGTGAGTGCATCAACAGTACCAGTGAGAGCATCAACAGTACCAGTGAGTGCATCAACAGTGTCAGTGAGTGCATCAACAGTACCAGTGAGTGCATCAACAGTGTCAGTGAGTGCATCAACAGTGTCAGTGAGTGCATCAACAGTGTCAGTGAGTGCATCAACAGTACCAGTGAGTGCATCAACAGTGTCAGTGAGTGCATCAACAGTGTCAGTGAGTGCATAAACAGTGTCAGTGAGTGCATCAACAGTGTCAGTGAGTGCATCAACAGTGTCAGTGAGTGCATCAACAGTGTCAGTGAGTGCATCAACAGTGTCAGTGAGTGCATCAACAGTACCAGTGAGTGCATCAACAGTGTCAGTGAGTGCATCAACAGTGTCAGGAGTGCATCAACAGTGTCAGTGAGTGCATCAACAGTACCAGTGAGTGCATCAACAGTGTCAGTGAGTGCATCAACAGTACCAGTGAGTGCATCAACAGTGTCAGTGAGTGCATCAACAGTGTCAGTGAGTGCATCAACAGTGTCAGTGAGTGCATCAACAGTGTCAGTGAGTGCATCAACAGTGTCAGTGAGTGCATCAACAGTGTCAGTGAGTGCATCAACAGTACCAGTGAGTGCATCAACAGTGTCAGTGAGTGCATCAACAGTGTCAGTGAGTGCATCAACAGTGTCAGTGAGTGCATCAACAGTACCAGTGAGTGCATCAACAGTGTCAGTGAGTGCATCAACAGTGTCAGTGAGTGCATCAACAGTGTCAGTGAGTGCATCAACAGTGTCAGTGAGTGCATCAACAGTGTCAGTGAGTGCATCAACAGTGTCAGTGAGTGCATCAACAGTGTCAGTGAGTGCATCAACAGTACCAGTGAGTGCATCAACAGTGTCAGTGAGTGCATCAATAGTGTCAGTGAGTGCATCAACAGTACCAGTGAGTGCATCAACAGTGTCAGTGAGTGCATCAACAGTGTCAGTGAGTGCATCAACAGTGTCAGTGAGTGCATCAACAGTGTCAGTGAGTGCATCAACAGTGTCAGTGAGTGCATCAACAGTACCAGTGAGTGCATCAACAGTCCCAGTGAGTGCATCAACAGTACCAGTGAGTGCATCAACAGTCCCAGTGAGTGCATCAACAGTGTCAGTGAGTGCATCAACAGTGTCAGTGAGTGCATCAACAGTGTCAGTGAGTGCATCAACAGTGTCAGTGAGTGCATCAACAGTGTCAGTGAGTGCATCAACAGTGTCAGTGAGTGCATCAACAATGTCAGTGAGAGCATCAACAGTGTCAGTGAGTGCATCAACAGTGTCAGTGAGTGCATCAACAGTGTCAGTGAGTGCATCAACAGTGTCAGTGAGTGCATCAACAGTGTCAGTGAGTGCATCAACAGTACCAGTGAGTGCATCAACAGTGTCAGTGAGTGCATCAACAGTGTCAGTGAGTGCATCAACAGTGTCAGTGAGTGCATCAACAGTGTCAGTGAGTGCATCAACAGTGTCAGTGAGTGCATCAACAGTGTCAGTGAGTGCATCAACAGTGTCAGTGAGTGCATCAACAGTCCCAGTGAGTGCATCAACAGTGTCAGTGAGTGCATCAACAATGTCAGTGAGTGCATCAACAGTGTCAGTGAGTGCACCAACAGTACCAGTGAGTGCATCAACAGTGTCAGTGAGTGCACCAACAGTACCAGTGAGTGCATCAACAGTGTCAGTGAGTGCATCAACAGCGTCAGTGAGTGCATCAACAGTACCAGTGAGTGCATCAACAGCGTCAGTGAGTGCATCAACAGTGTCAGTGAGTGCATCAACAGTGTCAGTGAGTGCATCAACAGTGTCAGTGAGTGCATCAACAGTGTCAGTGAGTGCATCAACAGTCCCAGTGAGTGCATCAACAGTGTCAGTGAGTGCATCAACAATGTCAGTGAGTGCATCAACAGTGTCAGTGAGTGCACCAACAGTACCAGTGAGTGCATCAACAGTGTCAGTGAGTGCACCAACAGTACCAGTGAGTGCATCAACAGTACCAGTGAGTGCATCAACAGTGTCAGTGAGTGCACCAACAGTACCAGTGAGTGCATCAACAGTGTCAGTGAGTGCATCAACAGCGTCAGTGAGTGCATCAACAGCGTCAGTGAGTGCATCAACAGTGTCAGTGAGTGCATCAACAGTGTCAGTGAGTGCATCAACAGTGTCAGTGAGTGCATCAACAGTGTCAGTGAGTGCATCAACAGTACCAGTGAGTGCATCAACAGTGCCAGTGAGTGCATCAACAGTGCCAGTGAATGCATCACAGTGTCAGTGAGTGCATCAACAGTGTCAGTGAGTGCATCAACAGTGTCAGTGAGTGCACCAACAGTACCAGTGAGTGCATCAACAGCGTCAGTGAGTGCATCAACAGTGTCAGTGAGTGCATCAACAGTGTCAGTGAGTGCATCAACAGTGTCAGTGAGTGCATCAACAGTGTCAGTGAGTGCATCAACAGTACCAGTGAGTGCATCAACAGTGCCAGTGAGTGCATCAACAGTGCCAGTGAATGCATCACAGTGTCAGTGAGTGCATCAACAGTGTCAGTGAGTGCATCAACAGTGTCAGTGAGTGCATCAACAGTGTCAGTGAGTGCATCAACAGTGTCAGTGAGTGCATCAACAGTGTCAGTGAGTGCATCAACAGTGTCAGTGAGTGCATCAACAGTGTCAGTGAGTGCATCAACAGTACCAGTGAGTGCATCAACAGTGCCAGTGAGTGCATCAACAGTGTCAGTGAGCGCATCAACAGTGTCAGTGAGTGCATCAACAGTGTCAGTGAGTGCATCAACAGTGTCAGTGAGTGCATCAACAGTACCAGTGAGTGCATCAACAGTGCCAGTGAGCGCATCAACAGTGTCAGTGAGTGCATCAACAGTGTCAGTGAGTGCATCAACAGTGTCAGTGAGTGCATCAACAGTACCAGTGAGTGCATCAACAGTGCCAGTGAGTGCATCAACAGTGTCAGTGAGTGCATCAACAGTGTCAGTGAGTGCATCAACAGTACCAGTGAGTGCATCAACAGTGTCAGTGAGTGCATCAACAGTACCAGTGAGTGCATCAACAGTACCAGTGAGTCCATCAACAGTGTCAGTGAGTGCATCAACAGTGTCAGTGAGTGCATCAACAGTGTCAGTGAGTGCATCAACAGTGTCAGTGAGTGCATCAACAGCGTCAGTGAGTGCATCAACAGTGTCAGTGAGTGCATCAACAGTGTCAGTGAGTGCATCAACAGTGTCAGTGAGTGCATCAACAGTGTCAGTGAGTGCATCAACAGTGTCAGTGAGTGCATCAACAGTGTCAGTGAGTGCATCAACAGTACCAGTGAGTGCATCAACAGTGCCAGTGAGTGCATCAACAGTGCCAGTGAATGCATCACAGTGTCAGTGAGTGCATCAACAGTGTCAGTGAGTGCATCAACAGTGTCAGTGAGTGCATCAACAGTGTCAGTGAGTGCATCAACAGTGTCAGTGAGTGCATCAACAGTGTCAGTGAGTGCATCAACAGTACCAGTGAGTGCATCAACAGTGCCAGTGAGTGCATCAACAGTGCCAGTGAATGCATCACAGTGTCAGTGAGTGCATCAACAGTGTCAGTGAGTGCATCAACAGTGTCAGTGAGTGCATCAACAGTACCAGTGAGTGCATCAACAGTGCCAGTGAGTGCACCAACAGTACCAGTGAATGCATTACAGTGTCAGTGAGTGCATCAACAGTGTCAGTGAGTGCATCAACAGTGACAGTGAGTGCATCAACAGTGCCAGTGAATGCATCAACAGTGCCAGTGAATGCATCAACAGTATCAGGGAGTGCATCAACAGTGTCAGTGAGTGCACCAACAGTACCAGTGAGTGCATCAACAGTGTCAGTGAGTACATCAACAGTGTCAGTGAGTACATCAACAGTGTCAGTGAGTACATCAACAGTGTCAGTGAGTGCATCAACAGTGTCAGTGAGTGCATCAACAGTGTCAGTGAGTACATCAACAGTGTCAGTGAGTGCATCAACAGTGTCAATGAGTGCATCAACAGTGTCAGTGAGTGCATCAACAGTAGTACAAGTGAGTGCATCAACAGTACCAGTGAGTGCATCAACAGTACCAGTGAGTGCATCAACAATGTCAGTGAGTACATCAACAGTACCAGTGAGTGCATCAACAGTGTCAGTGAGTGCACCAACAGTACCAGTGAGTGCATCAACAGCGTCAGTGAGCGCATCAACAGTGTCAGTGAGTACATCAACAGTGTCAGTGAGTGCATCAACAGTACCAGTGAGTGCACCAACAGTGTCAGTGAATGCATCAACAGTGTCAGTGAGTGCCTCAACAGTGTCAGTGAGTGCATCAACAGTGTCAGTGAGTGCATCAACAGTACCAGTGAGTGCATCAACAGTGTCAGTGAGTGCATCAACAGTGTCAGTGAGTGCATCAACAGTACCAGTGAGTGCATCAACAGTACCAGTGAGTGCATCAACAGTACCAGTGAGTGCATCAACAATGTCATTGAGTACAGCAATAGTACCAGTGAGTGCATCAACAGTGTCAGTGAGTGCATCAACAGTGTCAGTGAGTGCGTCAATAGTACCAGTGAGTGCATCAACAGTACCAGTGAGTGCATCAACAGTACCAGTGAGTGCATCAACAGTACCAGTGAGTGCATCAACAATGTCATTGAGTACAGCAATAGTACCAGTGAGTGCATCAACAGTACCAGTGAGTGCATCAACAGTACCAGTGAGTACATCAACAGTACCAGTGAGTACATCAACAGTGTCAGTGAGTACATCAACAGTGTCAGTGAGTGCATCAACAGTACCAGTGAGTGCATCAACAGTGTCAGTGAGTGCATCAACAGTGTCAGTGAGTGCATCAACAGTGTCAGTGAGTGCATCAACAGTACCAGTGAGTGCATCAACAGTGTCAGTGAGTGCATCAACATTACCAGTAAGTGCATCAACAGTACCAGTGAGTGCATCAACAGTACCAGTGAGTGCACCAACAGTAGCAGTGAGTGCATCAACAGTGTCAGTGAGTGCATCAACAGTACCAGTGAGTGCATCAACAGTGTCAGTGAGTGCATCAACAGTACCAGTAAGTGCATCAACAGTACCAGTGAGTGCATCAACAGTACCAGTGAGTGCACCAACAGTAGCAGTGAGTGCATCAACAGTGTCAGTGAGTGCATCAACAGTACAAGTGAGTGCATCAACAGTAGCAGTGAATGCATCAACAGTGTCAGTGAGTGCATCAACAGTACCAGTGAGTGCATCAACAGTGCCAGTGAGTGCATCAACAGTACCAGTAAGTGCATCAACAGTACCAGTAAGTGCATCAACAGTACCAGTAAGTGCATCAACAGTACCAGTAAGTGCATCAACAGTACCAGTAAGTGCATCAACAGTACCAGTGAGTGAATCAACAGTACCAGTGAGTGCATCAACAGTACCAGTGACTGCATCAACAGTACCAGTGAATGCATCAACAGTACCAGTGAATGCATCAACAGTGTCAGTTACTGTATCAACAGTGGCAGTTAGTGCATCAACAGTACCAGTGAGTGCACCAACAGTAGCAGTGAGTGCATCAACAGTGTCAGTGAGTGCATCAACAGTACCAGTGAGTGCATCAACAGTGTCAGTGAGTGCATCAACAGTACCAGTAAGTGCATCAACAGTACCAGTGAGTGCATCAACAGTACCAGTGAGTGCACCAACAGTAGCAGTGAGTGCATCAACAGTGTCAGTGAGTGCATCAACAGTACAAGTGAGTGCATCAACAGTAGCAGTGAATGCATCAACAGTGTCAGTGAGTGCATCAACAGTACCAGTGAGTGCATCAACAGTGCCAGTGAGTGCATCAACAGTACCAGTAAGTGCATCAACAGTACCAGTAAGTGCATCAACAGTACCAGTAAGTGCATCAACAGTACCAGTAAGTGCATCAACAGTACCAGTAAGTGCATCAACAGTACCAGTGAGTGAATCAACAGTACCAGTGAGTGCATCAACAGTACCAGTGACTGCATCAACAGTACCAGTGAATGCATCAACAGTACCAGTGAATGCATCAACAGTGTCAGTTACTGTATCAACAGTGGCAGTTAGTGCATCAACAGTACCAGTGAGTGCATCAAGTGCCAGTGAGTGCATCAACAGTGTCAGTGAGAGCATCAACAGTGTCAGTGAGCGCATCAACACTGTCAGTGAGTGTATCAACAGTACCAGTGAGTGCATCAACAGTACCAGTGAGTGCATCAACAGTACCAGTGAGTGCATCAAGTGTCAGTGAATGCATCAACAGTACCAGTGAGTGCACCAACAGTGTAAGTGCACTAACAGTGCCAGTGAGTGCACCAACAGTGCCAGTGAGTGCACCAACAGTGCCAATGAGTGCACCACAATGCCACTGAGTGCACCAACAGTGTCAGTAAGTTCAACAGTGACAGTGAGTGCACCAACAGTGTCAGTGAGTTCACCAACAGTTCCAGTGAATGAGCCAAGTGACAGTGGGTGCACCAACAGTACCAGTGAGTGCACCAACAGCAATAATGCTAGTGAGTGCATCAAAACTGTCAGTGAACGCACCTAGAGTACCAGTGAGTGCACCAACAGTGCCAGTGAACGCAACAACAGTGCCAGTAATTGCACCAAGAGTGCCAGTGAGTGCACCAACAGTGCCAGTGAGTGCACCAACAGTGCCAGTGAACGCAACAGTGCCAGTGATTGCACCAACAGTGCCAGTGAGTGCACCAACAGTGCCACTGAGTGCACCAACAGTGCTAGTGAGTGCACCAACAGTGCCAGTGCTAGTGAGTGCACCAAGTGCCAGTGAGTGCACCAACAGTACTAGTGAGTGCACCAACAGTGCTAGTGAGTGCACCAACAGTGCTAATGAGTGCACCAACAGTGCCAGTGAGTGCACCAACAGTGCTAGTGAGTGCACCAAGTGCCAGTGAGTGCACCAACAGTGCTAGTGAGTGCACCAACAGTGAGCCTTGAGTAAGGTGGAAGGAGTCAGTGTTGTGGAATTTATAGACCGCTGTGACAAAAGTTAATATTTAATCTGCAGAGACAACACCAACCCCCCCCCACGAACCACCCACCCACACACACACACACACACACAAAAAAAAAGAAAAAAAAAAAAAAAAAAAAAAAGGGAGGAAGACTGGGGAAGGAGACTAGATGAGCTGGAAAGGAAGATGGAAGAGAGGTTAGCAGCAGAATGCAGAAGGTGGAAGCAACAGGCCACAGCAGCAGAAATCAAGATAGAGAGATTAGAAGAGGAGCTGAGACATCTGAAACAGCACAGAGACAAAGATATTACAGAAGTAGCATCGGCAATGGCTACATCGAACACAGACAACAGGTCCGAAGGAAACATGGAAACTAAACTGTATGCAGAGGTCCTGTCAAACCCACATGGGGCCAAAACAAAGACAGGGAGCACTCTAGGACAGAAAGAGAAGTTGGAAGACATTGAAGGAACTAGGACATGTGCAAGGACCTTACCAGATACCTGTGGGGGCCAGGAGCAGGTGAGCAGGAAGGATAAACCAAGAAGCATAGGGGCCATAACGAGGGAAGGGACTGAAGGAAGGAACACTCCACGGGAAGGAACTAAAACACATCAGAGGATGCAATGGGAGTCACAGTGGGAGGTGGAAAGGGAGAGATCCGTGTTTGTCTATGGGCTAGACGAAGCTAAAGGGGAAACTTATGATGAAAGAAAACAAGAGGAGAAAAAAGCGATTGAAGACATCATGAAGGTGATAGGCAAGGGGGACATGACCCAGGTGGCAAATTTTCGGAGAATTGGGTGGTTCACAAAGAAAAGGAATCGGCCTCTCAAAGTAATTTTCAAGGCAGAATCAACCCGAACCATGATCCTGCAGGAGAAAGCACGGCTGAGAGGCAAGCAGGAGTTCCGGAGTGTGTACCTCGACCGAGACAGAACATAGGACGAAAGGAAGACAATGAAAGAGAGAGTTCAAAAACGAAAGGAGAAATGGGAGGAAATGAAAAAGGAGAGCAGAATAACCCAGGATCAAATGGAAGGACAAGCGCACCCCCCAGAAACACCTGCAGAAGGACTCCAGCCACGACACCCCCAAGGCAACTGAACAATCCAAACCAACCATCACACACCGATCCCTCTGTTTCCACCCCCCGCACCACAGTTACAGTATTAGAACAGAAGTTGAAGGTTTGGTACACAAATGCAGATGGATTAACGAATAAACATGAGGAATGGCAAGAAAGAATCAATGAGAAGTCCCCAGACATCATAGCAGTTACAGAAACAAAACTCATGGAGACAATAACAGATGCAATCTTCCCACCAGGATACCAGATCATGAGGAAAGATAGAAGGGGCAGGGGGGGAGGTGGGGTTGCTCTGCTCGTAAAAAAACAGATGGAAATTCGAGAAAATGGAAGGAATAGATGAGACGGGAGAAAGAGACTACATAGCAGGTACACTTCAGTCTGGGGAACACAAAGTGGTCATTGCAGTGATGTATAATCCACCACAGAACTGCAGGAGGCCAAGAGAGGAATATGAAGAGAGCAACAGAGCAATGGTGGACACACTTGCTGAGGTGGCAAGAAGAGCTCACTCCAGCAGAGCAAAGTTGCTGGTTATGGGGGATTTCAACCACAGGGAGATTGACTGGGAAAACCTGGAGCCACATGAGGGTCCCGAAACATGGAAAGCCAGGATGTTGGACGTGGTGCTGGAAAACCTCATGCACCAACATGTTAAGGACACTACCAGAGTGAGAGGGGAGGATGAACCAGCAAGATTGGACCTTGTGTTCACCCTGGGTAGCTCAGATATTGAGGACATCAAGTATGAGAGTCCCCTAGGAGCTAGCGACCACGTGGTTCTGTGCTTTGAATACATAGTAGAGCTGCAAGTGGAGAGAATAACAGGAGTAGAATGGGAAAAGCCTGACTATAAAAGAGGGGACTACATAGGGTTGAAGAACTTCCTGCGGGAGGTCCAGTGGGACAGAGAACTGGCAGGAAAGCCAGTAAATGAAATGATGGAATATGTAGCAACAAAATGCAAGGAGGCACTGGAAAGGTTCATTCCCAAGGGCAACAGTAACAACGGGAAGACCAGAACAAGCCCCTGGTTTACCCGACGGTGTAAGGAGGCGAAAACAAAGTGCAATAGAGAATGGAAAAAGTACAGAAGGCAGAGAACACACGAAAATAGGGAGATCAGTCGCAGAGCCAGGAATGAGTACGCACAGGTAAGGAGGGAGGCCCAGCGACAGTATGAAAATGACATAGCATCGAGAATCAAGACTGACCCGAAACTGTTGTATAGCCACATCAAGAGGAAGACAACAGTCAAAGACCAGGTGATCAGATTAAGGACAGAAGGTGGAGAACTCACAAGAAATGATCAGGAGGTATGTGAGGAGCTGAACAGGAGATTTAAGGAAGTTTTTACAGTAGAGACAGGAAGGGCTGTGGGAAGACAGCACAGAAGGGAACATCAAGAGGGAATATACCAACAAGTGTTGGATGACATACGAACAACTGAGGAGGAGGTGAAGAAGCTCTTAAGTGACCTCGACACCTCAAAGGCGATGGGACCGGACAACATCTCCCCATGGGTCCTTAGAGAAGGAGCAGAGATGCTGTGTGTGCCTCTAACGACAATCTTCAACACATCCCTTGAAACTGGGCAACTACCTGAGAAATGGAAGACAGCTAATGTAGTCCCCATATTTAAGAAAGGAAACAGAAACGAGGCACTAAACTACAGACCTGTGTCTCTGACATGTATTGTGTGCAAAGTCATGGAGAAGATTATCAGGAGGAGAGTGGTCGAACACCTGGAAAGGAACAAGATTATAAATGAAAACCAGCATGGGTTCATGGAAGGCAAATCTTGTATCACAAACCTCCTGGAGTTTTATGACAAGGTAACAGAAGTAAGACACGAGAGAGAGGGTTGGGTAGATTGCGTTTTCCTAGACTGCAGGAAGGCCTTTGACACAGTTCCCCACAAGAGATTAGTGCAGAAGCTGGAGGATCAGGCACACGTAAAAGGAAGGGCACTGCAATGGATAAGGGAATACCTGACAGGGAGGCAGCAACGAGTCATGGTACGTGAAGAGGTATCACAGTGGGCGCCTGTTACGAGTGGGGTCCCACAGGGGTCAGTTCTAGGACCAGTGCTATTTTTGATATATGTGAACGACATGATGGAAGGAATAGACTCTGAAGTGTCCCTGTTCGCAGATGACGTGAAGTTGATGAGAAGAATTAAATCGGACGAGGATGAGGCAGGACTGCAAAGAGACCTGGAGAGGCTGGACATGTGGTCCAGTAACTGGCTTCTCGAATTCAATCCAGCCAAATGCAAAGTCATGAAGATTGGGGAGGGGCAAAGAAGACCGCAGACAGAGTATAGGCTAGGTGGACAAAGACTACAGACCTCACTCAGGGAGAAAGACCTTGGGGTGACCATAACACCGAGCACATCACCGGAGGCACACATCAACCAAATAACCGCTGCAGCATACGGGCGCCTGGCAAACCTGAGAATAGCATTCCGATGCCTTAATAAGTAATCGTTCAAGACACTGTACACTGTGTATGTTAGGCCCATACTGGAGTATGCAGCACCAGTCTGGAACCCACACCTGGTCAAGCACGTCAAGAAGTTAGAGAAAGTACAAAGGTTTGCAACAAGGCTAGTCCCAGAGCTCAAGGGAATGTCGTACGAGGAAAGGTTAAGGGAAATCGGACTGACGACACTGGAGGACAGAAGGGTCAGGGGAGACATGATAACGACATACAAGATACTGCGGGGAATAGACAAGGTGGACAGAGATAGGATGTTCCAGAGAGGGGACACAGGGACAAGGGGTCACAACTGGAAGCTGAAGACTCAGACGAGTCACAGGGACGTTAGGAAGTATTTCTTCAGTCATAGAGTTGTCAGCAAGTGGAATAGCCTAGCAAGTGAAGTAGTGGAGGCAGGAACCATACATAGTTTTAAGAAGAGCTGAGTCTCGACCCCTGCAACCACAATTAGGTGAGTACAATTAGGTGAGTACACACACAGGAGAAGACAATTTTGAGCGTGGCTCACACTGCCTCGCCTTGTGTCCAGGGCACCACACCATTGGTGCACTTTGTGTCCAGGACACCACACCACTGGTGAACCTTGTGTCCAGGACACCACACCACTGGTGAATATTGTCCAGGACACCACACAACTGGTGAATATTGTCCAGGTCACTACATCACTGGTGAATACTGTGTCCAGGACACTACACCACTGGTGAATATTGTCCAGGACACCACACAACTGGTGAGTATTGTCCAGGTCACTACACCACTGGTGAATGTGTCCAGGACACCACAACACTGGTGAGTATTGTCCAGGTCACTACACCACTGGTGAATAATGCGTCCATGACAACATACCACTGGTGAGTATTGTCCAAGTCACCGCACCACTGGTGAATATTGTACAGGACATTACACCACTGGTGAGTATTGTACACGGCACTACACCACTGGTGAGTGTTATACAGGACACCACACCACTGGTGAGTATTGTACAGGACACCACACCACTGGTGAGTATTGTCCAGGACACCATACCACTAGTGACTATTGTCCAAGTCACCGCACCACTGGTGAATATTGTCCAGGACACTACACCACTGGTGAGTATTGTCCAGGACACTACACCACTGGTTAGCATTGTCCAGGACACTACACCACTGATGAATATTGTCCAGGACACTACACCACTGGTGAGTATTGTCCAGGACACTACACCACTGGTGAATATTGTCCAGGACACTACACCACTGGTGAGAATTGTCCAGGACACCAAACTACTGGTGTATATTGTCCAGGACACTACGCCACTTATGAATATTGTCCAGGACATTACACCACTGGTGAGTATTGTCCAGGACACTAAAACACTGATGAATATTGTCCAGGGCACTACACTGGCGAGTACTGTCCAGGACACTACACCACTAGTGAGTATTGTGTAGAACACTACACCACTGGTGAGTATTGTCCAGGACACTACACCACTGATGAATATTGTCCAGGACACTACACCGCTGGTGAATATTGTTCAGGACACCAACCACTGGTGAATATTGTCCAGGACACCACACCACTGGTGAATATTGTCCAGGATACTACTCCACTGGTGAATATTGCCCAGGACACTACACCACTGGTGAATATTGTCAAGGACACTACACCACTGGTGAATATTGTCCAGGACACTACACCACTGGTGAATATTGTCCAGGACACTACACCACTGGTGAATATTGCCCAGGACACTACATCACTGGTGAATATTGTCCAGGACACTACACCACTGGTGAATATTATCCTGGACACTACACCACTGGTGAATATTGTCCAGGACACTACAAAACTGGTGAATATTGTCAAGGACACTACACTGATGAATATTGTCCAGGACACTACACTGGTGAATATTGTCCAGGACACTACACTGGTGAATATTGTCCAGGACACTACACCACTGGTGAATACTGTCAATGACACTACACTGGTGAGTATTGTCCAGGACATTACACCACTGGTAAATATTGTCAAGGACACTACACCACTGGTGAACACTGTCCAGGATACTACACCACTGGTGAATATTGTCCAGGACACTACACCACTGGTGAATATTGTCCAGGACACTACACCACAGGTGAAAATTGTCCAGGACACTACATTGGTGAATACTGTCCAGGACACTACGCTGGTGAATAGTGTCCAGGACACTACACTGGTGAATATTGTCCAGGACACTACACCACTGGTGAATATTGTCCAGGACACTACACTGGTGAATATTGTCCAGGACACTACAACACTGGTGAATATTGTCCAGGACACTACAAAACTGGTGAATATTGTCCAGGACACTACACCACTGGTGAATATTGCTCAGGACACTACACCACTGGTGAATATTGTCCAGGACACTACACCACTGGTGAATATTGTCCAGGACACTACACCACTGGTGAATATTGTCCAGGACACTACACCACTGGTGAATATTGCCCAGGACACTACACCACTGGTGAATATTGTCCAGGACACTACACCACTGGTGAATATTGTCCAGGACACAACACCACTGGTGAATATTGTCCAAGACACAACACCACTGGTGAATATTGTCCAGGACACTACACCACTGGTGAATATTGTCCAGGACACTATGTCAGCATAGTTGCTGATCCCCTTATATGTGTTGTATAGCATATCATAGTACCATCCATGTGTTTATATAGAAGATCCCTTTTAGGCCTGTGACTGTTTGTGTGACGTCACAGGATGCACATGTGTACGTTCATACCTCTGCCTCCTTCTCAGTCGGCGCATAGACATCCAGGCTAGAACACGGCAAGGCTGGGCTCCATCTCCCATTACCACAGTCTGACAATATAGCGTTACCATCCAACAAGTGTGTCTATCTTCAACCCTTGATATCTCCTTTTAAGAACCCCTACGACAAATGGTGACACACGGAGGGCCTGTAATCCTGACGATTACAGCGATTTCTGGAGATAAATTTCTACTGGGCCTGCCGACATCTTGTGAGTAGGCCTGCCGAGCAGGGTATGCTCGACCTACCCCAGCCAGCTACCTCAAGCCAGCTACTCTTTCAAGCTTCTACCAGCCACTACATTATTCACGGGTCAGTCTCTTTGTATTAGTGTTTATCTGCTTATTTGCATCACTCCCGAGGGGTTGACCCGAGTTTGCAAAATAAGCCAGCTTCCAGTCTGTGGTGGGGGAGTCAGAACAACCACGTCCAGTCCAGCCTAGCCTACTCCATCCAGTTTTTTTTTTGCCTGCCAAGCCAGCTTTCCACCCCTGCTGTGCTCATCGTGAGAAGTTATCAAGCTATTCTGTGTGAAGGGTTAAGATAAGCCAGCTAGCAACTAACCCAGGTGTCTTACCCCAGTACTCAAGCAAGCCATGTGGGTACAGTCTTCATTGCTTGTGATTCAGGCTCCAAGCAATTCTGAGTGCTCTTTTTCATCCCTGTGGTGTTGTGGTATTTCGTGGGTGCATTTTAAGCCAGCCAGCTTAGAATATCTTCCCGCCAGTGTGGGTGTCCTCAGTGAGGCTTACGCCATTCATCCCATAGGCCCACTGACCACGTGTGTCGTGTCTCGGTCTTAGCCCTGCTCAGCCCACTCACAACGCAGCCTCAGACGCCTCACTCACCCACTCGCCCAACCTCTACCAGTGTTTTGGTACACTACTAGGGGTTATAGCACCATATTTTAAGGACCACATAAGGGGTCAAGAGCTAGAGTGTGTTTTGCGCCATCGTTGAAAAGCCTCCTGTGTGTGTCTATCGTTGATGTAAGCGCAATTCTACGATCACATGAGGACAGTAGCCAGCCACGAGACGATAGCCTCCATCCTCCAACCTTTCACCGTCTACTTAATTCTTCACCAAGTCGCTACAATGATAATATTTTTCATAGAGACATTTGCGAGTGTTTAGATATTTCTTTTTGTGTTTCCAGTGATTTTCTTAGTGACATTCAGTTACTCTTGATCAGACTCAGTATTTATTATATACTGTTTGCAATAATTTTTTTTTTATCTCCTTAATTCAGTGTTAATTTTCGTGCATTATCTTATGTCTGTTGTGTTGTGTTTCTTTTTTTATACACTTGAAGTAAGTACCTAGTGTTTTTTCTTTGTTGTGTGTGCAACATATAAGCAGTATAGAATTTGTTTCCACTTCACAATCACCTAGTGTTCTCAGTATTCCAGTGAAGTATTTCAGTAATTTTTCACCTTATATTCTGCATCACAACTCAGTGTTGTCTGTTATATTTTCCTCCCAGCATTTGTGTATTCTTGTTTTGTTCTCTGTGTGTTGAACATTTTTTTTGTGTTCATATTCTTTCATTTAGCCAGTGTCTAATTTCTCTTATTTCCACAGACAATAGTGCCATTGCTTTGTGCAAGCAAGAAAATTTTTAAATTATCAAAGTTTTCACACATCAAGTTTCATTGAAAGAAAATTCTAGTATTGTGTTTATGTTGATGTGTTGTGTTCTGCATCACTGTAAGTGTTCAAGCCTTTTTTGTTCTGTGTTTTGTATCTATTATTTTTTTCATATTTCATTGAACAAATTCACTCTTAGTGCAATTTTTAAGTTCTTCTTTTAAAGTAAATTGTTCTTTTGCTTAAGTGTTGCTTGAGTGCAGTTAAGAGTCAAAGTGTTCCCTCAGTTCATTCCTTGATATATTTCTTTTCTTGTGTGTGTAATATTTTTTTATTATTGCACATTGACTCATTTTGCAATAATTCTTGTGCAAACATTGTGTTGCCATTAAAGTTTTTCTTGCAGAAATTTTGTGCAGTGTTGTGCAATACTTTTTGATTAGCAATTGTTATTTGCAATATTGCTACAGTTTATTTCAGTGCAGTTTCATATGCTCTGTTCTGTGCATAATATTTTATTCCTTGTGTGCCATTTCATTTTATTTCAGTGAATTGTTTCCCAGTTTGTTTTATTTTGCACAAGCTTTATTGAGTCCATTTTATCATTTTATTGTGTATTTCCCTATTGCATTGAGAGTAAAGACAACTCACTGTGCCATTCATTCAATTTAAAGTAAAAGTTGAGCAAATTAGATTTGAGTAAAGTACAAGTTCTCTTGATTTTCAAAGTGTTGTTTGTTCAGTTAAGCATTTTCTCTGTGAAAGTTAAGACACATGTGCAACATCTGGATATCTTTATTGTAGTAGACGTTTCGCCATCCAGTGGCTTTATCAATACAGATTCTAGGACATAATAGGAAGACAGTAGAACTATATACAAAAGATGAGGTAATCAGTCCCTCGGCCTTGGAGTTAGTGTTCACAGCATCGTGGTGGAGGAGAATCTGGAGCAAAGACAAGAAGATTCTCTTCCACCACGATGCTGTGAACACTAACTCCAAGGCCGAGGGACTGATTACCTCATCTTTTGTATATAGTTCTACTGTCTTCCTATTATGTCCTAGAATCTGTATTGATAAAGCCACTGGATGGCGAAACGTCTACTACAATAAAGATATCCAGATGTTGCACATGTGTCTTAACTTTCATATTGTCGGTATTTTATACCTTTCTTGCACATTTTCTCTGTGACTGTGAGTTTCTTTGCTTACTGTGTGACCTGTCAATTTTTAATTACTTATGCAGAATAGTTAATCAACAGCAGAATTTACTGGAGTAACTAATCGCCATGCTAAGTCATCAAAAGTTAAAGTAGGTTTGAGAGTATTGCTGATAAATTTCAACAAAACATCCGAAATGCCTAAGCTCGATCAAAAGTTTGTCGGACCTTATCGAGTTGTAGAACATCTCTGGCAATAAGTATAAGGTTAGAGAAATTAGTACTGGTAAGTACAAAGAATCGCATTTAGATCATACGAAATTAGTATGCGATGTTGATGATATTGCTACCCAGACTAATGTGACAGATGCTGAAAATCCTCTTGACTCTGTACCCTCTACCTCAAATACTCAGTCAATCAACCTGAATGTCGTTACTCCTTGCGTACTTGACAAATAATGAGAAACCCACAAGTATCTTTTGTAGATTCTCGTTCAGATCTCCCTCAGTCAAGGCATGTGTTAGCCATTGCAGAGGAATTCGATCCTCCCAGAGATGATAACCATTCTGCATATGTAAACCTCACCCTCGCGGAATTGGGTTTAAATGTACATAGTCTGTATAACTAGATGTCCGAGATGAAGTAAATTGTCAACTGTTTGTTATTAACTGATTAGTTTTTCAGAATTTTTTTTTTCGTATTCACATTCTCTCCGTATTCTGAGAATTTGACAGTAATGATATGAGTGCGCACCAGATGCCTTTGCTGTTAATTTCACCTTGTATATATATATTTATTCTTCCTCAGAATCTGTAGAGTGCATGAATACAGATCGATCGATCGATCAATTCCATCCATATTGTACAATGATTTGTTCTTATAGTTTGTAATGCATTACGTTAAAACTCATTACATTAAAAGTGATTACGTTAACACCCATTACGTAAAACTCATTTTGTTAACATCCATTATGATACCATCCATTAGTTCTAAGTTATATATGAATTTGTTATTGTATAGAATCAGCCCAGAACCACCTTCCTGTTCAGCCTATAGGATAGTAGTGTATGTCGAGACGACATACGTAAAATGACCGAGCTGTCAGCATAGTTGCTGATCCCCTTATATGTGTTGTATAGCATATCATAGTACCATCCATGTGTTTATATAGAAGATCCCTTTTAGGCCTGTGACTGTGTGACGTCACGGGATACGCATGTGTACGTTCGTACCTCTGCCTCCTTCTCAGTCGGTGCATAGACATCCAGGCTAGAACACGGCAAGGCTGGGCTCCATCTCCCATTATCACAGTCTGACAATATAGCGTTACCATCCAACAAGTGTGTCTATCTTCAACCCTCGATATCTCCTTTTAAGAACCCCTACGACAACTACACCACTGGTGAATATTGTCCAGGACACTACACCACTGGTGAATATTGTCCAGGACACTACACCACTGGTGAATATTGTTCAGGACACTATACCACTGGTGAATATTGTCCAGGACACTATACCACTGGTGAATATTGTCAAGGACACTATACCACTGGTGAATATTGTCCAGGACACTACACCACTGGTGAATATTGTCCAGGACACTATACCACTGGTGAATATTGTCCAGGACACTACACCACTGGTGAATATTGTCCAGGACACTATCACTGGTGAATATTGTCCAGGACACTACACCACTGGTGAATATTGTCCAGGACACTATACCACTGGTGAATATTGTCGAGGACACTACACCACTGGTGAATAATGTCCAGGACACTACACCACTGGTGAATATTGTCCAGGACACTACACCACTGGTGAATATTGTCCAGGACACTACGCCACTGGTGAATATTGTCCAGGACACTACGCCACTGGTGAATATTGTCCAGGACACAACGCCACTGGTGAATATTGTCCAGGACACTACACCACTGGTGAATATTGTCCAGGACACTACACCACTGGTGAATATTGTCCAGGACACACCACTGGTAAATATTGTCCAGGACACTACACCACTGGTGAATATTGTGCAGGACACTACACCACTGGTGAATATTGTCCAGGACACTACGCCACTGGTGAATATTGTCCAGGACACTACGCCACTGGTGAATATTGTCCAGGACACTATACCACTGGTGAATATTGTCCAGGACACACCACTGGTGAATATTGTCCAGGACACTACACTGGTGAATATTGTCCAGGACACTACGCCACTGGTGAATATTGTCCAGGACACTACACCACTGGTGAATATTGTCCAGGACACTACGCCACTGGTGAATATTGTCCAAGACACTACACCACTGGTGAATATTGTTCAGGACACTACACCACTGGTGAATATTGTCCAGGACACTACACCACTGGTGAATATTGTCCAGGACACTATGCCACTGGTGAATATTGTCCAGGACACTACACCACTGGTGAATATTGTCCAGGACACTACGCCACTGGTGAATATTGTCCAGGACACTACACCACTGGTGAATATTGTCCAGGACACTACACCACTGGTGAATATTGTCCAGGACACTACGCCACTGGTGAATATTGTCCAGGACACTACACCACTGGTGAATATTGTCCAGGACACTACACCACTGGTGAATATTGTCCAGGACACTATACCACTGGTGAATATTGTCCAGGACACTACACCACTGGTGAATATTGTCCAGGACACTACACCACTGGTGAATATTGTCCAGGACACTACACCACTGGTGAATATTGTCCAGGACACTACACCACTGGTGAATATTGTCCAGGACACTACACCACTGGTGAATATTGTCCAGGACACTACACCACTGGTGAATATTGTCCAGGACACTATACCACTGGTGAATATTGTCCAGGACACTACACCACTGGTGAATATTGTCCAGGACACTACACCACTGGTGAATATTGTCCAGGACACTACACCACTGGTGAATATTGTCCAGGACACTACACCACTGGTGAATATTGTCCAGGACACTACACCACTGGTGAATATTGTCCAGGACACTACACCACTGGTGAATATTGTCCAGGACACTACACCACTGGTGAATATTGTCCAGGACACTACACCACTGGTGAATATTGTCCAGGACACTACACCACTGGTGAATCAGTCGGATTCCAGAGATTCTTATTTTTTGTATTATTTTACTATATGAACAAATTTACCAATTGCAGCTGCTACACTGCTGTATTTCACTCTCCAACATCGTCGTGCAGCTGCTACACTGGTGTATTTAATTCTCCAACATCGTCTTGCAGCTGCTACATTGTTGTATTTCACTCTCCAACATCGTCGTGCAGCTGCTACATTGTTGTATTTAACTCTCCAACATCGTCGTGCAGCTTCTACACTGTTGTATTTATTTCTCCAACATCGTCGTGCAGCTGCTACATTGTTGTATTTCACTCTCCAACATCGTCGTATTTTTTTTCAACTTAATTAACTCTAGAAGCTCCGTCACTGAGGATTCTGGAAGTTATCCGAGCCATTCCAGGATGTTGGAAGTCTGTTCAACACCTTTGGTCACAGGACACACGAACATGCCAATTGTTCCAAGAATTTAGTCCTCGTTACCGTACATAAGTGTTGAAAATTTGAAGCCGATTGGATGAGTCGTTCTGGAGCTATGGACGACCTCCTTTCCGGCATAAGGGAGAATACCTACAAACCTCTTGCTATCTTCAAGAGGAAATTGGACTTTTTTCTTCTTCTTATGACCAGAGCTTTGGTATGATGGGTAAGGAAGAAGGATGGGTAAGGATAGAAATATTGGAAAAGGGTGGGAGGGGGGAGGGGGGAGAGAGGTAGGATATAAAAGGTAAGTGGCCCAACCACTTTGGTGTAATTTAAAAAGTGTATGTGAAATAATAAGATATTCTTGAAGGGGTATAATACTAACCCATCAGAGTCACATAGATATAACAGATATATAAGTACATGACTCTGAATTGGTAGTAATTATACAAGTTGCAATTGCCTTTTTTTGCAATTGCACAACGGATATTTAAGCGACAATGAAGGCAATAATTTCCTGGCCAGTTTATAAAGAATTACTTGACAATGGCTTCTTACAGGTGGTGTCCCGCAATAGTAAATTTAGCATAATTTTTACAGTAGAATGTTATATAAGATGTCTCCCGAATTGGGGGCGATGATTTTCTCAGTAAACATAGAAGGGTTCTGGTGTTACCCAATCATCTTCATCAGGGAGGTTGCTCAATATCATTGGTCGATGGTAATCATCTTTATGGATAAAACGACGGACCCTCTGTGGAAGAGTCATTCTTTGAGTCCTGTGAGGAGTATTGATGATATAATCCGTGGTATTTTCAACTTGTAGAGGATGTTCTCTATCTGGCATGTAGAGTTCTTGCATTGCATAGAGTTGTTTCTTTTTCAGGGTGTCAAGGCGTACATTTAAGGCAGTAATATCTTGTTGTACGTGTAAATCTGCCATTTTAACTCTGTCTCTCCTCCTGGTACCCGTAATGAAGCGAAGAGCTTTGTTCTGGACCCGTTGCAACCGTAGCATGTTGGTCTTCGTTGTTAATGTCATTGGGACACATGGGTATTCGAGTATAGGTCTTATTATCGTTTTATATAGATGTTTTTTGACATGTGGAGGGGCTTGATTGAATCGAAAGAGACTGCTAAGACCGGCTTTGGCTATGTTGATGTTTTAGTTACATGAGATGTTGAGTGGAGCAGCCTGTCTATTTCATATCCCAAGATCTTGTTAGGGTTTCTAATGGCTACAGGTGTACCTCTGATGGAGATACCCCCTTTATCTTCGATGGTTGATGCAAAACATCCTATCGTGCTAACAAGGACTTTGTCAGGATTAGTCGTAATTCTCCATTTCTTTTCCCAATTAGATATTCGACGAAGTTCAATGTTCATTTTTTCTATGACTCTTTCATACTTGTATTTTCCTGTTACCGGAGTTGATGAGACGACATGGATAACATCATCTGCAAACTGCGTTATAATTGTATCATTAAACTCTGGTTGAGGAAGGTCATTCACATAAATGTTGAAGAGAATTGGACTAAGACAAGAACCTTGTGGGACACCAGCTGTTGGTATAAAGGACTCTGTCGAGCTGCCATGAAAGGTGGGAATGATTTTTCTTTGAGTTAAGAAATTATATATTAATCTGAGAAAAGTCCAGTTATGGTCTGGTAGGTCAATGAGTTTGTATATAAGGCCATCATGCCATAAGCTATCAAAAGCTTTATGAACATCTCTGGTGGCAATTAGGGCAAGATTGCCCTGATGTTATAGACTTGCTACAGTATCGAAAATAATATTTATTGCATGATGGGTACCTCTATGTGTTCTAAAGCCAAATTGTTTTTCAGTAAAAAGGTGATTAAACTCCATATAGTAGTTAAGTCTGTTGGAAATGATCTCAAGAACTTTTCCAGTGACTTCAAGTAAAGATATAAGTCTATAGTTCCCTGGTTGGTGGATGTCTTTATTGGGCTTAGCAAGAAAGATCATCCTAGCAGTCTTAAAAACCACTGGAAAAAGTCCTGAGGCCAAGATGGCATTAAAGATATTAACCAAAGACTGTTTACAATTTCTGGGTAGGAACTTTATTTGTTCCATTGTTATTCCAGAGAGACCAGGGGCTCTATTTCGCATTCTTCCAATAACCTGACTCATCTCGAGTAATGTAATAGGTCTAGTAAGCGGGTGGGCGTCTTCAAGAGTTGAAGTATAAATGGAAGGTAGTGGTTGTAGATCATCTAAGTTCTCATCTCTCCATTCATTTACCAACTGATAGTGATTATTGTTAAATCGACGACTGTTATTGTAGGAGAGAATTTTCTCCCATACATCACCCATCAAATTAGCCTGGTCCTGTGGATCATCAAGTTTAATCTCAACATCTTCATCATCCTCTTCAGTGAAGGTATGAATTAGGTAGTTAGAAGCCTTGTGCTTTGCCCCTAACAGTTGTCTGATCTCACTCCAAAATTTTGCTGGCTCACGTTTATACTGATTAGCTTGGAGAACTAGCAATTTCCATAAGTCACGTTTGTGATGACTAATCATGTTAATTAATTCTTGCCTCAATCTGTGCAATGTAGCTACTGGTGGTTGTCGCGTTTGAAGATGCCTTCGACATTCTGCTTGATAATTTCTTAAAGAGTCTCTAATTTCCCTAGTAGGTTTATGTTGTTGATAGATATTTGTGGAAGCTAATTGGCAAGTTGCATTAGTAGCTTCAATTATTCGATTATGAAGGGACCTGATCGCGTCATCAATTGCAGTGGAAGGTAGATTTTCCAACGACACAATTTCATATTCACCCAGAAATCCCCTGAAGGGGTCAAATCCTAGGGTGTTAAGATTGGGTTTAGGAGGTACAGGTATTCTAAATGGAGAAGTTTGTAGTTGTATTATAACAGGGATATGGTCAGATCCTAAGTTTCCACCAGGAGATATACGACAGTGAAAGATGTCACAGTCTCTGTTTGTCAGTACTATATCTGGTGTCCCTGGATGAGGTCCAATGTACGATTTAAAGAATGGGCCTTGAAATGACAAGTTTCTGGCTGTCATGATATTAAATAGTTGTTTTCCTTTTAAGTCACCCAGTGGAATACCAGCTCCACAGTTAAAGAGGGCAGGGTGATGAGCATTAAAATCTTCCGCTAGAATTGCTGGAATGTTTCTGCTTAATATCCTATGTAGAGGAATTGACTCTATATATTGTTGTCTCGGGGGAAAATATCCAGTTACGATCACTAGTTGTCCATGAGACGTTGTCATTTCTATTGCAAGAATGTTATCTTCATCAACATGAATATTTTTAAATGTATAGCCTAATTTAACTAAGATGGCTACACCACTAAAGGGTCCTCTCGATTTCTCCACACGTAATTTAATATGTTGATCAACTCTCGCAGCTGTCTCATTCAAGAGTATAACATCAGGATTGTAATTATGTAGTTCATCCTCAAGGAGGTAACGGTTATTAAAGAAATGTTGAACATTAAGTTGGAAAATTGTAATCCCCATTATTTCTTGCACTTCGCTCGTGTACTGCGGACTGAACGCCTGCCAGTAATGTCTTTTTTGGTATACTCACTATCCCTGCTGGACTCGTCAAGGGGAGGAGGGAAGTTCTGAAGTTTCTCAAATTAGTTCCTGACCAGCCGGGCTGTGGTTCGTCCATTGGCCTGCATGCAACCATCAGTAACAGCCTGGTTGGTCAGGCCTGGTGTGAGATGTTGAGCCCAAGAAGCATCCTTTAGGTATGGTATAACAAAGGTGAAGTGGTAAGCGAGAGTAGTGGGTGTCAGAGGACACTAGTCATGAGAGAGATGACCTTCCCAAGAACTGTAGCATATCCAATATTAATATAATGCAAGAATCGAGCCTCAGCTCCTGGTCCTGCCTCTTAACTTGCCACTTGCTGTCTTTGCTCCCTCCTAGCCTAGTGGGCTGTCATTCATATTCTTAATACCAAGTATGAAGCATGCCTCCACTACTTCGTCCAGGCCATTCAATTTCTTGACTTCCCTGACGCCAACGAAATATTTCCTGACATCCCTGTAACTCGTGTCTTTAACTTTCAGCTGCCTTCGGAAGGGAGAGAGAAAGAGAGAGGGCAGTAGGTGAGGAGTGGCACTGGACCAGGGTGCCGTCAAGGGAGTGCCAATGTATGCAGGAGTATGGCATTTAGCCTGGCCTCAACACCTCATATGTTATACATCAGCCATTCCAATGCAACCTCCCTTCCCCCTTTCCTCCCGTCCCCTGTTCCATGTGGAATTCTGAGAAGGAATTTTCTCCCTCCCTCCCTCCCTCCCACCCTCCTTCCCTCTCCCTCCCCTCCGCCTCCACCTCATGCCTGTTTTCACTTTTTTCTCATTAATCGCCACTTCTTTAATCCTATCTATCCTTCAGTCTCCTTTTTTTCAGCTCCCTCTTTCTTCCCTTTCTTCAATTTTCTTCTCTTTCTCCTCCTTACCTACTCTGTTTACTTGTTACTGGTGCCAGACCAGGCCTTCTGTTTGACAGCCTGGTTAATCAGATTGTTGGTACTTGCAGTCTGGGGTAGATCCCTAGCTGTCTTCAGGAGTTAACTGGAAAGGCATCTAAAGTCAGTAACTGACTAGCTGGGCTGTAATTTGTACGTTGGACTGCATGCAAACAGCAGTAACAGCCTGGTTGATCAGACCTTGATCCACCGGGAGGCCTAGTCATGGTCCAGGCTGAGGGGGCGCTGACCCCTGAAACACCCTCCAGTTAGATTCCAGGCAGGTAGATCTCAAGGAGCTACTTGGAAGACCGGCTCTAAGGCACTTATAAAAGCTATCTCTGGAAGGATAATACCTGTTGGTAATTCTTTTTCATATCCGAGATGTTAAGATGACTAATACTTTATGCTCGTTAGTAATCTGGTACTCCTTACATTAACCCAATATTTACTTATCTTTCCTTTCTCATTCTATCTTCTAGGTGTATGTTATCAGGTATATCTCTCGTCACTCCAGAGTACGTTCAGGTACTCTGCTACGTTCATACTAGTTTCAGTGCTTCACTGGCTAGACATACGGTAAATGATCTCTGTATGTATTCCAGCTCTGATATCTATTTAGCCTTGAAAGGAGTTGTGAGTACAGAACAATATTTTTTTTTCTGGCTTTTGATGCATTTCATTACTGTGTTTCTAAATAACAAAAAAAGGTACAATACCGTGACTGGAAAATTGTCCAAGTAGGACCGAAACGTCGTCGTAAGGTTCTCTCTTCTATGTGCGGGTTATTTGTGTGTGTTTCTAAATGACAGACATATGACATTTTTATTTACTAAGTCTTTTACTTGTTTCTTAAGTGTTCTGGATTCGGTGCCTATTTTGAATTCTTTATTCCTCTCAAACCCAGACAACTAATAATTCTCACCAGTGAACATCCTGTATAATACTGGCAGAATTACCGACGATATGTTAAGTAAAGGAACACGCGCAAGAAATGAGACATTCATTACGACTATTAATAAACTAATACCTTGATGAAGCTCCTGGAACCAGAAACTTAATATCTCCCTCGCTGTTTTTGTGTTCTTTTGCTTAAAACTAATCATGTTTTCACTTACCCACCGGAAGATCGTCTGACTTCAGCTCTCGTGATGACAGCTACTGAACAGTGATTCGGTGAATGAATCTTTTTTCAGTGCTAACTTCCGTATTCCATTCACTGTCGTTGGGAGTAACTAACATCTAGAGGTAAGCTAGGCAGGTAGGTTAGGTTAGGTAAACGAGGCCAGCCAGGCACCAGAGAGGCATATACAGGCCACGGCAGCACCAGACGTAAGAGGCTTAACAAATACGAGATAAGTGTCGTGGAAGACAGCACTTAGCGAGCGTTGTCTGCCTGACAAACACAGCCCAGTAACAACAATAGACTTAAAGCTGTCTACTTCACTCTACCGCTCCACGCTAATGTAACTTGCTCTCATCTCCACGCCTGGCTATCCAGTTCTGGCCTCCTGCCATCTACGCCTGCCCACCTCCCAAGAAAATGTATCGGCTGGTTCATCCAAGATCCGAGCCTTCAAGATTGCCTGACTGATGCAGCTTCTGAAGAAGGCAGTTTGTGCCGAAAGCCCTAAAACTACTTTCATTTCTCTTTCTCTGTTATATTTTTGCATTATATATATATATATATATATATATATATATATATATATATATATATATATATATATATATATATATACATATATATATATATACATACACAAACGATCCTGGCTCATAGCCGGGCTCCGGGAGTAGAAAGACTCGAAACTCATTAAAAGTATAAGCCACGAGGTCTGGAAATCTTCAGCTCAAGATCTTTCACACTATTCCGTGTTTCATTAGGAGCTATGTAGTATTGCAAAAGGTGTAACAGGTAGACTGAGGGGAAGTTTTCTCGGAGAAAAGGTAGCGTGCTGACTCTGTGTTCCACCCACGACCACTGACACAATTCCTCCATCCCTTATATGGGCACAAAGTGATGCAACAAAAAAGAAAAGTTTAAAATTTCGTCAGGAATCAGACCTGTCAAGGAGTTGTTAATGAACCTTGTGATCTCTGATGGCAGTGTCTCTTCAATCTCCCAGATAACTGGATTAACCATCTCTTTTAAATGCTGGAGTCTTATTCCAGTGTCGCCTCCAGCAGAGGCAGACGGGAACGACATAACAGCTTTGTAAGCCTCCGATTCTTGCACAGTGGTTCCACAGTGGGGACAGGGATATATGAACTGCTAGTACCCCTGGTTTCCTTGGCAGGGTGCTGTTCTCTAAGTGCTTGAGCAGTGTCAGCATTCCTGGGGGCAACTGTATCTTCGCTGGCGATTAGCCTGATTGCCCACACTGTGTTGCTTTATTCCATTTTTTTTTTTGCTCACCTAGACTCTGATTTTTTTTCACTTACAGAGGAACGAATCTCTTAATGATTTCATGATCGTTGAGGCTAGCAGTTTTCCACCTTTTTCCTGCACGGTTAAGCAGACACTGCCAAAAAGTAGCAAGTTGTGTCATGCCTTGATGGTTAGTGCAGCATTTAGAGTCTTCGTTTACTTTTTTTTCAGTTCTGTGAGTTTTCCAGCTGCGTGTGGATGGGCTGCTTTGGGAGCACGTGGGAGTGTCCTGCTAGGTGTTGCTTTGATTACCTCTAAGATATTATCTGAGGAGATGAGGTCTGTTGGAGTGCATTCAGGCGCTTGAAGTGGCTGAGGGTCATCACCCAGCACGGGAGGACATCCTGAACCTGGGCAGCTAACATGATTAAGGAAGAAACCATTAGTGTTGAGGCAACGAACCTGCTAACATGATCGACACTTGCCTCTCTAGAAATATCCAGCTGCACAATTTCCTTGGCTGCTAGTTTCCTACTGACTAGCATCCATCTAGCTAGCTAGAGTGTGTCAAATAGATACATGCCGGGTGGAGCAAGGTGTGGACGGGGTCATCACAGTAGACGCAGCGAGGATATATGGTGGGTTGGACGAGGTAGTATGTTTCACCATGGTGGGGAATGAATTGTGGGGAGGAGAGACTACCGTGGGGGTGACAGCCTGGGGAAGAATGTTAGATATTGAAAATAGTATAAAATACCGACAAGTTGATGATTAAGACACATGTGCAACGTTAGTTATCTTTATTGTTGAAACGTTTCGTCTACACAGTAGGTTTCTTCAGTCAAATACTGAAAAAGTCTACTGTGTAGACGAAAAGTTTCAACAATAATGATGCCTAACTACAGCACATGTGTCTTAAACATCAAGAATTCACTGTCAACTTGACGCAATTTATTGATATTTATGAGTTTACACAATATGCATACATTATTTACACTGTCTTTTAATATACCCATCATTATTTGTATGACAAGTGGTAGTATGATGACCAATGGTAGTATGATGACCAATGGTATTATGATGACCAATGGTAGTATGATGACCAATGGTAGTATGATGACCAATGGTAGTATGATGACCAATGGTAGTATGATGACCAATGGTAGTATGATGACCAATGGTAGTATGATGACCAATGGTAGTATGATGACCAATGGTAGTATGATGACCAATGGTAGTATGATGACCAATGGTAGTAGGATGACCAATGGTAATATGATGACCAATGGTAGTAGGATGACCAATGGTAATATGATGACCAATGGTAGTATGATGACCAATGGTAGTAGGATGACCAATGGTAATATGATGACCAATGGTAGTATGATGACCAATGGTATTGTAATGACCAATCGTAGTATGATGACCAATGGTAGTAGGATGACCAATGGTATTATGATGACCAATGGTAGTATGATGACCAATGGTAGTATGATGACCAATGGTAGTATGATGACCAATGGTAGTATGATGACCAATGGTAGTATGATGACCAATGGTAGTATGATGACCAATGGTAGTATGATGACCAATGGTAGTATGATGACCAATGGTAGTATGATGACCAATGGTAGTAGGATGACCAATGGTAATATGATGACCAATGGTAGTAGGATGACCAATGGTAATATGATGACCAATGGTAGTATGATGACCAATGGTAGTAGGATGACCAATGGTAATATGATGACCAATGGTAGTATGATGACCAATGGTATTGTAATGACCAATCGTAGTATGATGACCAATGGTAGTAGGATGACCAATGGTAATATGATGAGCAATGGTAGTATGATGAGCAATGGTAGTATGATGACCAATGGTATTGTAATGACCAATCGTAGTATGATGACCAATGGTAGTAGGATGACCAATGGTAGTATGATGACCAGTGGTAGTAGGATGACCAATGGTATTATGGTGACCTATGGTAGTATGATGACCAATGGTATTATGGTGACCTATGGTAGTATGATGACCAATGGTATTATGGTGACCTATGGTAGTAAGATCAACGGCAGTATGATGACCAATGGTTATATGACTTATGGTAGTATGATCAATAGTAGTATGAACAATGGTAGTATGACCTATGGTAGTATGATGACCAATGGTAGTATGACCTATGGTAGTATGATGACCAATGGTAATATGATCTATGATAGTATGATGACCAATGGTAGTATAACCTATGGTAGTATGATGACCAATGGTAGTATGATCTATGGTAGTATGATGACCAATGGTAGTATGACCTATGGTAATATGACCAATGGTAGTATAACCTATGGTAGTGTGATGACCAATGGTAGTATGACCTATGGTAGTATGATGACCAATGGTAGTATAACCTATGGTAGTATGATGACCAATGGTAGTATGACTTATGGTAGTATGATTAATAGAAGTATGATGACCAATGGTAGTAGGATGACCAATGGTATAACCTATGGTAGTATGACGACCTATGGCAGTATGACCTATGGTAGTATGACCAATGGTAGCATGATGACCTATGGCAGTATGACCTATGGTAGTATGACCAATGGTAGTATGATGACCAATGGTAGTATGGCCTATGGTAGTATGATTAATAATGGTAGTATTATGGCCAATGTTACTGTGATCAATAGTAGCATGATGAACAAAGGTAATATGATGAACAATGGTAGTATGATGAACAATGGCAGTATAATGAACAATCGTACTAAGAACAATGGTAGTAAAATGAACAACAGGAGTATATGAGCAATGGTACCTTTGATATACCTTTGAAGAGCTTCGAGAGTTTGACTTCTCTCGGAGCCCAGCCATGGGCCAGGGTAGTATGAACAATGGTAGTATGATGAACAATAGCAGTATGATGAACAAGGGTAGCATGAACAATGGTAGTATGAACAATAGCAGTATAATGAACAATGGTAGTATGAACAATAGCAGTATAATGAACAATGGTAGTATGATGAACAATAGCAGTATGATGAACAAGGGTAGCATGAACAATAGTAGTATGAACAATAGCAGTATAATGAACAATGGTAGTATGAACAATAGCAGTATAATGAACAATGGTAGTATGATGAACAATAGCAGTATGATGAACAAGGGTAGCATGAACAATAGTAGTATGAACAATAGCAGTATAATGAACAATGGTAGTATGATGGCCAATGATAATATAATGAACAACAGTCTAGAACAGAGGTGTTACTGTGGCTGGCGACCTGATAAGTCGATACGTCAATCACATCATTAATTAAATCCTCTCCAGGAACCCGCCATTCCAACCCAAGTTAACATACGATTTTTCCTCTACAGACACGGCAGTTACGAGCCTGGCCCATGGCCGGGCTCCGAGAGTAGTAAGACTCTTGAAACTCATCAAAGGTATATCATCAAAGGTGAAGGAGATATATGTAGTATTCTTGTTCTTCCAGAAGTTTCTGGTCCAACCTTGAGACCCTCACACGGCATTACTTGACACTTCCGTACCTAAACAAGTGCATTCTAGTACTAACATAGAATCAGTAATAATGATAAGAGTCAAATTCAGTGTTATTAGACAGCTTTAGCATCATTATGATGGTAAACAATTCAGTTTACACTATAGACGGCCCGTTGCTAATTATTATGCCTAACTCAACATGGTTGGTAATGTTATCTGTGGAGGTGGCAACAACAGCAGGTTCAGACCTACCAGTAAACTCTGCTTTGGTCCATCACTGTACGTAATTTGTGATATATTATTGCAAACATTTACGTGAGAAATTTCTTCTTGAGCAGTTGTCTTTACAAGTGATTTAAAGAAGATATTACTAGTTACGAGCTTCTTGGGAGAGGCTTGCATGTATGTGATATTAAATGAACACATCTTCCATGGAGGGGTGAAATGCTCTTGTTGTCTACAGTGATACAGTTCATGCAACTTATAAGACTTGCTATAATTGCATGCTTTTAGATCTGTGTATTTCTAGATACTTAGTAAGATTTGCAGTGACAGCGTCTGGGACATTCTTAACCTTCTAATTCCAGGTATAGTGTTAAACTCTATAATAATATCACTGATACTAGATAAACCAAGCTCCTTCCTCATGTTAAGGTTACATGTAGAACATCCAAAAATAATTCTGAGGGCGGCTTCATTTTGCGTTATTTCTAATGGCCGGAGAGAATTTTCCTTAGCTAATATTAACACGGGCGATGCATAATCAAACATCTAATATAGGCTATATAGATCACTCTCAATTTCTTACATTAGTACCATAGTTGTAGACAGCAACATAGCACCATAGTTGGTTTTGTAGCCAGTAACAATAGCACCATAGTTGGTTTTGTAGCCAGTAACAATAGCACCATAGTTGGTTTTGTAGCCAGTAACAATAGCACCATTGTTGGTTTTGTAGCCAGTAACATTAGCACCATAGTTGGTTTTGTAGCCAGTAACAATAGCACCATTGTTGGTTCTGTAGCCAGTAACATTAGAACCATAGCTGGTTTTGTAGCCAGTAACATTAGCACCATAGTTGGTTTTGTAGCCAGTAACATTAGCACCATAGTTGGTTTTGTAGCCAGTAACATTAGCACCATAGTTGGTTTTGTAGCCAGTAACAATAGCACCATTGTTGGTTCTGTAGCCAGTAACATTAGAACCATAGCTGGTTTTGTAGCCAGTAACATTAGCACCATAGTTGGTTTTGTAGCCAGTAACATTAGCACCATAACTAGTTCTGTAGCCAGTAACATTAGCACCATAGTTGGTTCTGTAGCCAGTAACATTAGCACCATAGTTGGTTCTGTAGCCAGTAACATTAGCACCATAGTTGGTTTTGTAGCCAGTAACATTAGCACCATAGTTGGTTTTGTAGCCAGTAACATTAGCACCATAGCTAGTTCTGTAGCCAGTAACATTAGCACCATAGTTGGTTTTGTAGCCAGTAACATTAGCACCATAGTTGGTTTTGTAGCCAGTAACATTAGCACCATAGTTGGTTTTGTAGCCAGTAACATTAGCACCATAGTTGGTTTTGTAGCCAGTAACATTAGCACCATAGTTGGTTTTGTAGCCAGTAACATTAGCACCATAGCTAGTTCTGTAGCCAGTAACATTAGCACCATAGTTGGTTTTGTAGCCAGTAATAATAGCACCATAGTTGGTTGTGTAGCCAGTAACAATAGCATCATAGTTGGTTTTGTAGCCAGTAACAATAGCACCATAGTTGGTTCTGTAGCCAGTAACAATAGCACCATAGTTGGTTTTGTAGCCAGTAACAATAGCACCATAGTTGGTTTTGTAGCCAGTAACATTAGCATCATAGTTGGTTTTGTAGCCAGTAACAATAGCACCATAGTTGGTTTTGTAGCCAGTAACAATAGCACCATAGTTGGTTTTGTAGCCAGTAACAATAGCATCATAGTTGGTTTTGTAGCCAGTAACAATAGCACCATAGTTGGTTTTGTAGCCAGTAACAATAGCACCATAGTTGGTTTTGTAGCCAGTAACAATAGCACCATAGTTGGTTTTGTAGCCAGTAACAATAGCATCATAGTTGGTTTTGTAGCCAGTAACAATAGCACCATAGTTGGTTTTGTAGCCAGTAACAATAGCACCATAGTTGGTTCTGTAGCCAGTAACAATAGCATCATAGTTGGTTTTGTAGCCAGTAACAATAGCACCATAGTTGGTTTTGTAGCCAGTAACAATAGCACCATAGTTGGTTTTGTAGCCAGTAACAATAGCACCATAGTTGGTTTTGTAGCCATTAACATTAGCACCATAGTTGGTTTTGTAGCCAGTAACATTAGCACCATTAGCAACATAGCTTGTTTTGTAGCCATTAACATTAGCACCATAGTTGGGGTTGTAGCTTTGAAAGTATTTAGCTTATTTTTTGCATTTATCTGTAAGATACTCTGGCGTTTTCACTCTGCAAACAGATGGGTGGGATATGTCGTTTTAGATGAAGATATAATGAGGCCTAATCGATTACAAATTACTTGAGCGTCGTTACGAATGGTATTCATCTACTTATGCCCTGCTGTATGAATTATGTCATCAGTATAGCCTATAGTTATATGTTAGGATAACATTTCTGTTTGCGATATCAAACGCTGATTTGAAACCAAGAAACGTGTGCGCACTGAGAGCGATGATAAAGCAATACCGCACAATTTTTCCTTCCATGAATTCAAAGAGATGGGGCGAGAGTTGGTGTCTATTAAGTATTATCATTTTTTTCAAATGTTTTATGTAAGTAAATATATCAGGCTATTACGGCTTAGGAATAGACACAATGATGCTCTTGGTCCAGGGAGGTGGAAGGACCTGTCTTTACAGCTGTGAGGCGTAGAGTAGAGAAACATTTTAAAGTTGGATTAAAAGAGCAGAGGTTAGAGAAGTAAAGCAGCAGCAAGAGCAGGAGTAGAGAAAGAGCAGCGAAACAAGATCAAGTGATGAATTAGAGGAGCAGTGGGGTGATGGAGGAGGAGGAGGAGGAGGAGGAGGAGGAGGAGGAGCTGTGCTGTGCTGTGCTGTGCTGTGCTGTGCTGTGCTGCTGCTGCTGCTGCTGCTGCTGCTGCTGCTGCTCAGATTATTAAAGGGAATAGTGTTATGGTCGAGTGCTCACTGACACCAGCCAGCCAGCCAGCCAGCCAGCCAGCCAGCCAGCCAGCCAGCCAGCCAGCCAGCTAGCCAGCCAGACAGCCTGCCAGTATTATGGTCGAGTGCTCACTTACGCCAGCCAGCCAGCCAGCCAGTCAGCCAACCAGCCAATGTTATAGTTGAGTGCTCACTAACATCAGCCAGCCAGTGTTATGGTCGAGTGCTCACTGACGCCAGTCAGTCAGCCAGTGTTATGGTAGAGTGCTCACCGACGCCAGTCAGCCAGTGTTATGGTAGAGTGCCCACTGACGCCCGCCCGCCCGCCCGCCCGCCCGCCCGCCCGCCCGCTAGCTAGCCAGCCAGCCAGTCAGTGTTATGGTCGAGTGCTCACCGACGCCAGCTGGCTGCGTGGCGTCAGCAGTAGCATGATCAGCAGTAGCAGGATCAGCAGTGGCAGGGTTAGCAGTGGCAAGATCAGAAGTGGCAGGGAAAGCAGTGGTAGGATCAGCAGTGGTAGGATAAGCAGTGGTAGGGTCAGGAATGGCAGGGTCAGCAGTTGTAAGGTTAGCAGTGGCAGAGTGAGAAGTGGTAGGGTCAGCAGTGGCAGGGTCAGCAGTGGCAGGGTCAGCAGTGGCAGGGTCAACAGTGGTAGGGTCAACAGTGATACGGTCAGCAGTTGCATAGTTAGCAGTGGCAGGGTCAGAAGTGGTAGGGTGAGCAGTGGCAGGGCCAGTGGTGTCAGGGTCAGTAGTGTCAAGGTCAGCAGTTGTAGGGTCAGCAGTGGCAGGGTCAGCAGTGGTAGGGTCAGCAGTGGGAGGGTCAGCAGTGGTAGGGTCAGCAGTGGGAGGGTCAGCAGTGGCTGGGTCAGCAGTGATAGGGTCAGCAGTGGCAGAGTCAGCAGCGGTAGAGTCAGGAATGGCAGGGTCAGCAGTTATAAGGTTAGAAGTGGCAGGGTGAGAAGTGGTTGCGTCAGCAGTGGCTGGGTCAACAGTGGTAGGGCCAGCAGTGGCTAGGTCAGCAGTGGCTGGGTCAACAGTGGTAGGGTCAGCAGTGGCTGGGTCAACAGTGGTAGGGTCAACAGTGGTAGGGTCAGCAGTGGCTGGGTCAACAGTGGTACGGTCAACAGTGGCTAGGTCAACAGTGGTAGGGTCAGCAGTGGCTGGGTCAACAGTGGTAGGGGCAACAGTGGTAGGGTCAGCAGTGGCTGGGCCAACAGTGGTAGGGTCAACAGTGGTAGGGTCAACAGTGGTAGGGTCAGCAGTGGCAGGGTCAGCAGTTATAAGATTAGAAGTGGGAGGGTGAGAAGTGGTTGCATCAGCAGTGGCTGGGTCAACAGTGGTAGGGTCAGCAGTGGCTAGGTCAGCAGTGGCTGGGTCAACAGTGGTAGGGTCAACAGTGGTAGGGTCAGCAGTGGCTGGGTCAACAGTGGTAGGGTCAACAGTGGTAGGGTCAGCAGTGGCTGGGTCAACAGTGGTAGGGTCAACAGTGGTAGGGTCAGCAGTGGCTGGGTCAGAAGTGGTAGCGTGAGCAGTGGCAGGGCCAGTGGTGTCAGGGGCAGTAGTGTCAAGGTCAGCAGTGGCAGAGTCAGCAGTGGGAGGGTCAGCAGTGACAGGGTCAGCAGTGACAGGGTCAGCAGTGACAGGGTCAGCAGTGATAGGGTCAGCAGCGGCAGGGTCAGCAGTGGTAGAGCCAGCAGTAGTAAGGTCAGCAGTGGTAGGGTCAACGGTGGCAGGGTCAGGAGTGGTAGGGTCAGCAGTGGCAGGGTCAGTAGTGGTAGGGTCAGCAGTTGTAAGGTCAGCATTGGCAAGGTCAGCAGTTGTAAGGTCAGCAGTGGCAGGGTTAGCGGCGGCAGGATCTGTAGTGGAAGGGTTAGCAGTGGTAGGGTCAGCAGTGGTAGGGTCAGCAGTGGTAAGGTCAGCATTGGCAGGGTCAGCAGCTGAAAGGTCAGTAGTGGTAGGGTCAGCAATGGTAGGGTCAGCAATGGCAGGGCCAGCAGTGGCAGGGTCAGCAGTGGAAGGGTCAGCAGTGGCAGGGTCAGCAGTAGAAGGGTCAGCAAGGGTGTCAATAAACTTATCCACAAGCTTCTCGGTACCATGGAATTTAACCTGATGTTCTGATGCCTGGCACTGTACGCCCCCCCCCCCATCCCCAGTGTGTTTACGAGCGTGCACGTGTGTGGGGAGGGGTGGGGAGGAGAGGAGGAGGGGGAGGGAGGAGAGGAGGAGGGGTAGAGATGGTAGGGAAGGGACAGGGAGGACGGAGGGAGTAGGGTAGTGGCTGAGTCAATGACTCCGAGTGAGGGGTGAGTGGGGTAAGGCTGGGCAAGAGGTAGCCAGGGTGAGGGGTAGGTAGGGTGAGAGGTAGGTAGGGGGAGAGGGAGGGCGGGTGTGAGGTAGGTAGGATGAGGGGTAGGCAGGGTGTAGGGTGGGCCCACGGAGGGAGGGGGCTGGGGGACAGAGCAGGCATGGTGAAGGTGGTAAGGGTAGTATGGAAGGGGGGGGGAAGGATGTCATTATCATAACACCAGTCACGGAGGAGGGGATGGCACCCCCCCCGAACCCTAATAACCAAATGATTAACTTCCCTAGTGCCTGGCACTGCTGCAGGCTTACCTTGCTTGGTGCCTGGCACTGCTGCAGGCTTACCTTGTTTGGTGCCTGGCACTGCTGCAGGCTTACCTTGCTTGGTGCCTGGCAATGCTGCATGCTTACCACCTTGTTTGGTGCCTGGCACTGCTGCAGGCTTACCTTGCTTAGTGCCTGGTACTGCTGCAGGATTACCTTGCTTGGTGCCTGGCACTGTTACAGGCTTACCTTGCTCGGTGCCTGGCACTGCTGCAGGATTACCTTGCTTGGTGCCTGGCACTGCTACAGGCTTACTTTGCTTAGTGCCTGGCACTGCTGCAGGTTTATCTTGCTTGGTGCCTGGCACTGCTGCAGGCTTACCTTGCTTGGTGCCTGGCACCGCTGCAGGATTACCTTGCTTGATGCCTAGCACTGCTGCAGGCTTACCTTGCTTGGTGCCTGGCACTGCTGCAGGCTTACCTTGCTTGGTGCCTGACACTGCTGCATGCTTACCTTGCTTGGTGCCTAGCACTGCTGCAGGCTTACCTTGCTTGGTGTCTGGCGCTGCTGCAGGCTTACCTTGCTTGGTGCCTGGCACTGTTGCAGGCTTACCTTGCTTGGTGTCTGGCGCTGCTGCATCCTTACCTTGCTTGGTGCTTGGCACTGTTGCAGGCTTACCTTGCTTGGTGCCTGGCACTGCTCAAGGCTTACCTTGCTTGGTGCCTGGCACTGCTGCAGGATTACCTTGCTTGGTGCCTGGCACTGCTGCAGGCTTACTTTGCTTAGTGCCTGGCACTGCTGCAGGTTTATCTTGCTTGGTGCCTGGCACTGCTGCAGGATTACCTTCCTTGGTGCCTAGCACCGCTGCAGGCTTACCTTGCTTGGTGCCTGGCACTGCTGCAGGCTTACCTTGCTTGGTGCCTGGCACTGCTGCAGGCTTACCTTGCTTGGTGCCTGGCACTGCTGCATGCTTACCTTGCTTGGTGCCTAGCACTGCTGCAGGCTTACCTTGCTTGGTGCCTGGCACTGCTGCAGGCTTACCTTGCTTGGTGCCTGGCACTGTTGCAGGCTTACCTTGCTTGGTGCCTGGCACTGTTGCAGGCTTAACTTGCTTGGTGTCTGGCGCTGCTGCATCCTTACCTTGCTTGGTGCCTGGCACTGTTGCAGGCTTACCTTGCTTGGAGCCTGGCACTGCTCAAGGCTTACCTTGCTTGGTGCCTGGCACTGCTGCAGGATTACCTTGCTTGGTGCCTGGCACTGCTGCAGGCTTACTTTGCTTAGTGCCTGGCACTGCTGCAGGTTTATCTTGCTTGGTGCCTGGCACTGCTGCAGGCTTACCTTGCTTGGTGCCTGGCACCGCTGCAGGATTACCATGCTTGGTGCCTAGCACCGCTGCAGGCTTACCTTGCTTGGTGCCTGGCACTGCTGCAGGCTTACCTTGCTTGGTGCCTGGCACTGCTGCATGCTTACCTTGCTTGGTGCCTAGCACTGCTGCAGGCTTACCTTGCTTGGTGCCTGGCACTGTTGCAGGCTTACCTTGCTTGGTGCCTGGCACTGCTCAAGGCTTACCTTGCTTGGTGCCTGGCACTGCTGCAGGATTACCTTGTTTGGTGCCTGGCACTGCTGCAGGTTTACCTTGTTTGATGCCTGGCACTGTACCTGACACTGCTGCAGGATTACCTAGCTTGGTGCCTGGTACTACTGCAGGCTTATCTTGCTTGGTGCCTGGCACTGTGATTGACACTGCTGCAGGCTTATCTTGCTTGGTGTCTGGTACTGCTGCAGGTTTACCTTGTTTGATGCCTGGCTCTGTACCTGGCATTGCTGCAGGCTTACTTTGCTTGGTGCCTGACACTGCTGCAGGCTTACCTTGCTTGGTGCCTGGCATTACTGCAAGCTTACCTTGCTTGGTGAGTGGCACTGCTGCAAACTCACCTTCCCTGGTGCCTGGTACTGTTGTCGCCTTCCCTAGTGCCTAGCACTGTTGTCACCTTCCCTGGTACCTGGCACTGTTGTCATCTTCCCTGGTGCCTGGTACTAGTGTCACCTCCCTGATGCCTGGTATTGTCACCTTCCTTGGTGCCTAGCACTGTTGTCACCTTCCTGGTCCCTGGTACTGCTGTCACCTTCCCTGATGCCTAGCATTGACGTCACCTTCCTTGGTGCCTGGCACTGTTGTCGTCACCTTCCCTGGTGCCTGGTACTGTTGTTACCTTCCCTGGTGCCTGGTACTGTCACCTTCCCTGGGGTCTCCTACTGTCACCTTTCCTGGCGCCTGGCACTATTGTCAAATTCCCTGGTACCTGGTACTGTCACCTTCTCTGGTGCCTGGTATTGTCACCTTCCTCGTGCCTAATGCTGTCGCCTTCCCTGGTGCCTGGTACTGTCACCTTCCCTGGTGTCCAGTACTGTCACCTTCCATGGCCTCTGGTACTGTTGTCACCTTTCCTGGTGTCTGGTACTGTTGTCACCTTCCCTGGTGCCTGGTACTGTTGTCACCTTCCCAGGTGCCTGGCACTGGTGTCACCTCCCTTATGCCTGGTATTGTTGTCATCTTCCTTGGTGCCTAGCACTGTTGTCACCTTCCTGGTCCCTGGTACTGCTGTCACCTTTCCTGGTGCCTAGCATTGATGTCACCATCCTTGGTGCTTGGCACAGTTGTCACCTTCCCTGGTACCTGGTACTGTTGTCACCTTCCCTGGTGCCTGGTACTGTCACCTTCCCTGGTGCCTAGTACTGTTGTTGCCATGTGGGTTCGAAACGTGGATGGGGGTAAGAACACTCACGTAGGCTGGTTAGTACATATAATTATATCGGAAAGTATGGGAAACACCATTAGCCGTCCTGCCTCTCTCTGCTATCTATCTCAGACTGACCCACCAGTGCCTAGGGTGAGCGTTCAAAAACATGCTATGGTCAGCAGCAACATGAATAGCAGTCAGTGATTCACACAGACGGTTGGTAGTGAGTCATACTACTGGTAACTGGCTACCGGTAACTGGTACTACTGAGAGCTCGGCGACGCTAACGTATGTCGTCCCCACATACAACTAATACAAACTAGAGACGGCAGGTGTACGACTTGGGCTGGTTCTATAAAATGTCAAAGTACACAACAATTGAACATTATAACATACATAAGTAGAATATTGGAACGGAAGCTTACGTAATTGACTATAATGAAACTTACTGTAACGAAACTGTAATGAAACTGTAATGCATTACAAGGTATGATATAGCACAGCTCATCGAATGAAACTCAACATTGGGATTACACAATAGAAGTGATAAAACAAAAAATTTGATCGTGGCACTTGTGGAAGACCTGTAACTTTGGCACTTGTGGACGACCTGTAACTTTGGCACTTGTGGACGACCTGTAACTTTGGCACTTGTGGACGACCTGTAACTTTGGCACTTGTGGAAGACCTGTAACTTTGGCACTTGTGGAAGACCTGTAACTTTGGCACTTATGGAAGACCTGTAACTTTGGCACTTGTGGAAGACCTGTAACTTTGGCACTTATGGAAGACCTGTAACTTTGGCACTTATGGAAGACCTGTAACTTTGGCACTTGTGGAAGACCTGTAACTTTGGCACTTATGGAAGACCTGTAACTTTGGCACTTATGGAAGACCTGTAACTTTGGCACTTATGGAAGACCTGTAACTTTGGCACTTATGGAAGACCTGTAACTTTGGCACTTATGGAAGACCTGTAACTTTGGCACTTATGGAAGACCTGTAACTTTGGCACTTGTGGAAGACCTGTAATTTTGGCACTTATGGAAGACCTGTAACTTTGGCACTTATGGAAGACCTGTAACTTTGGCACTTATGGAAGACCTGTAACTTTGGCACTTATGGAAGACCTGTAACTTTGGCACTTATGGAAGACCTGTAGAGGCTACAACGAGTGAAAATATTAGAGGAACTGACAAGGCAATATTACATGAATAATATAAAAAGAGACAGGAATGTTGAGGAAAGTATATAGTGAATGATATAAGAAGGTCGTAAGATCTGCACCTATATCACACGTGCCCCTGACATTCACAACACCAGCATTCCTGCCAAAGTGCCAAACAGGTTTGCATTTCAAAGTCATTTAGTAGGAGAGTCGCACCTGCAAGGGCGGTCCCACAGCCTACCTGTCTTACTATGATGACCACCAGCAGTCACTCTCCAGGAGCGGTAGCAGTCACCAGGCTTCCCTGGTGACTGATAGTGATAAGCAAGGCAGTTGTCGCCAGCGCAGCCATACAGCCAGTAACAAACAGCAACAATTGTGGAAAATATGGCATGAATTTTCCAGAAACCATTATACCCCCCAGTGGGGGACATGTGGGGTAGAGGGAGGGGGGGAGACGCCAAGCGAGGTGTCAGTTCTGTATACTTAATTCTAAGAATTAGCCTCGAAACTCCATAGGCTAATTATGCAGTACAATTACTACTCACTACTACATTTAGTTATTCTAAGCTATAGATAGTCGTTTAGCTTACTAGTAATTACACTTCTCATACATTAATTAGGCCGTAGGCACCCTTAGCCCGGGAGTTTGAGGGCCCAGGGAGGAGGCTGAGCCAACGTAAGTTAGTCACATTTCAGCAGTGAGAAGGGTGACTACCCTTACAGGAACCTTGAGCAGGGAATTACCATTCATACACCATACGATCCACCACAGGAAAGGGACTCACTAGCTGGAGAAGACAGTTGAGTGACTCATACAAGTAGTTCACATGTATCCCCCGCCCCCAACACTACCACGTGAGTATTGGTGAATGCATTCAAGTGTACATACATGTATAGGGGTGACATTACCATGACCAGAGACCTACCATAGCAACTGTCTGATACGACAATCTTCACACTGCATACTGTATGGCATTAGAGCTGAGTTCATTTAAGGAACTAGAGTGGGACAGCAGGCTCTATGCTGAATTTCATGACTGAAACAGGGACCTTTAACCCTACCCAGTCGTGAACCCACACACACACACACACACACACACACACACACACACACACACACACACACACACACACACACACACACACACACAACCTATATTCTACACAACAATACTTGTTATAATGGCAGATAGAAAATAGGAGTAGAAAAGACGAGTGACCTGACCTGACCTTTCTATGAGGTGACCTCGTGTCTGACATTCTCACTTGTGACTTATTAATAATGGTACACATATTATTATTTTTTTCGAGTCGAAGAGCTAAACCCGTCGAGGGTCATGCAGTGTGAACATAACAAGTCTGAAAGGCGGGTTATACCAGTAACATCCCAGGGAGGTACAACCATCACATACCAGTAACCTCTCAGGGAGGTACAACCATCACGTTATATCAGTAACCTCACAGGGAGGTACAACCAATACGGTATACCAGTTTGAAACTGAAACTAAATTAAGTTTTGTTCAGTATGGCTGGTCTCTCCTTGCTGTCTGGTGAGCTGTGACATGACAGGTACTGACTGGTACTTCTGAATAAACAACTTCAGTACAAGTACAGTCTTAGCTTCATCGGTACTTTCTGACCTTTTCTCTAATTTTCTATATACAGTGGAACCTTTGGTCATGACCATAATTCGTTCCAAAACTCTGTAAACGTGTCACCACACAGTGACTTCATCAGTCCATACAAAGGAGAATGGTGAAGAACTAGAGGAGTTTTGAGGTAATCAGTCCCTCAGCCTTGAGTCGATGTAATCAATTCATCAATCTTGAAAAGAATTGATGGAGACTGATGGACTGATTACCTCAAAACTCCTCTTGTTCTTCACCATACTCCTTTGTATGGACTGATGAAGCCACTGTGTGGCGAAACGTTTCCTCATCAAATATACCCAAGTGTTGCACATGTGTCTAGTTTATCAACTTGTCGGTTCTCTGAACCATTCATCAACAAAACTAACATTACGTGAGTCCGTTCTAGACCCCTACGAACCGTTCGCTGTAAACATTTTTTTTTAAGAGTTTTAATGGATGTTTAATGGCTGAGAAGAGAACTCCGTTCTTTATCTTCCGATTTCTTTAATTTTTGGTGTACGTTAAGAAGCATCTTTCCATCATACATTGCCAAGTTTCAATAAAATAGCCCAACAAACAACTGAGAAAAAAATATTTACTAAAAATCATATATGGCAAGCCTTAGCCGGGTACTGGCACTGTGAGAAGCTATTTCTGCGCTACCTGTTGATAAAACACTGAAAAATCCTTAATTATACAAAACGCACAGTTTAATAGAGAAAAAACCTGAGATAAAACTTACTGCAAACAACCAAGAAAACAAAATGAATTAAAAAACACACGAAATACAACACAAGGAGTTCACAGCGAATGAACGCACATCTGACGAGACCGAATACAAGGTGAGGGTCTTTGTTAGGTGTATACAAACAACAGGAAGTGGGGAAAATTGGCGAGTGCAAAAATAATGGCGCAGAATGTAAAAGTTGGCACGGCTGTGATTGTTCGGCACCCGATTATGTGTTTGTGGCCAGATGCAAAAATATGGCAAATTTTTTGGTCTTTGTTCGCGTTCGGAAGCATTCGTAACCAGAGGTTCCACCGTAGATCTTATTCCTGTATTTTTTTTACTTAATGAGAGTTGCTGTGAGAGCAAGGGTTGCACTCCATCATCCCGGGAGCATCAACTGAGAGTTGTGAGAGCGAGGGTTGCACTCCATCATCCCGGGACCATCAACTGAGAGTTGTGAGAGCGAGGGTTGCACTCCATCATCCCGGGACCATCATCCCGGGACTATTGCGACCTCAGAGAATGGACGCAGTAAATATTGTATATATTGTCTGTTCATATAATTTTATATTGCTGATATTTTCATTAATAGCTAAAATGAAAATTTCATGGTTTATATTATTTGACTTATATTAGCTTATGTATGTAGGTATGTAACAACTACTTCTCTCATTGTGCTTGCTGTTGGAGAGTTTTGATTGGCTGCCAGTACTTGCAAACTACCTGCCCACTTGTTTAACAGTTGGCGCCTGGCTGAAGCTGGTACTAGTCATGTGACACACCTGATATTGTCACTGCTGGGCCTGTGTCACCCTCCCACTCTCTCTCTAGCTGTTGCTCGTGAGGGCAACATATCTCTTGCTGTCTGGGAGAATGCTATTCTCATTTCGTGTCATTTAGACTCTGGTTTTTTGGTACAGTATGTCTCTGTTGGAGAGCCGGGATATACATATTGTAACTCTGTGCAACTCTGTTGACAGATCATTATTTAGACTTAGTGATATTTGACGTTTCCAGAGGTTGTGCCGTGGTATTTCTGTAGTCTCTAGTTAAACTCTCGACCTACACTTGCTCTGGCATCTACACAGTCGTAGTCGGGGAAACTGGAATTGCTGAACTTAGTTACAGTAATAAGGGAGTTTTATGCCTTTTATGTGGTATCTTTTGAAGGTCCACAGTTAGGATAGTTTTTGGTCTCCCTGATATTTTGCCTGATGATGTACTACTCTTTGCTGCTTCGAAAAGTTCGTTATATTGTTCAAGCAAGCTGTCTGACCGCCTTGTTGGTTGAAAAATTAGATTATTTAGGGACTTGTTATCAGTCACAGTATCAGTCAGTCACAGTATAAGTCGAGTCTTACTGAGTCATACCGAGTATTACCGAGTACATAAATGTTAGGTAAGACACATATGCAACAGTTAGGTATCTTTATTTCGAAACGTTTCGCCTACACAGTAGGCGTCTTCAGTTGAGTACAGAAAAGTTGATAGAAGCAGAAGATTCTTGAAGACGATGTAATCAGTCCATCACCCTTGAAGTTTTGAGGTGGTCAGTCCCTCAGTCTGGAGAAGACTATGGAACAATACTCTTCACAAGACTGAGGGACTGACCACCTCAAAACTTCAATGGTGATGGACTGATTACATCGTCTTCAAGAATCTTCTGCTTCTATCAACTTTTCTGTACTCGACTGAAGAAGCCTACTGTGTAGGCGAAACGTTTCGAAATAAAGATACCTAACTGTTGCATATGTTTCTTACCTAACAACCTGTCGGTATTTTATACCATTTTAATGTTCATTCTGTCAGAGTACATAGATACATATACACATACATATACATATACACATACATGCTTATTTATTTATATTTCTCATATATTAATCAATAAATCTCATAGGAACGTACGTGATGGTACATAATAGGACTCAAGAGGACTTTTTGTGAATTGCCGATAGCACCATTTGTAACGTACAGAATAAGTAAATACAGGTATAAAATATACTAAAATATATGTGTAGGAGCTTATGTCCGTATTTATTCTAGCTACATTAATTGTAATTGTTACCACCTAGACACCTCTATTAAAGATGTCGACTTTTATTTAATTACTTACTTTATATTCATCCAGTTGTGATCCCAAAGCCCTGTTGAGAAGCCTCTTAATTTCAGAGGATAACTAGACTAGAATATTCTCTGAGAAACTGTTACAAAACCAGAAATAGGCTAGAGCCGCTGGATACTAGAGGGGGAATCCATAAGTTTACTTTCTAGTATTCTCTGGAGGTGTCTATATTCTATAGATGTCGCATTTTGCAACAAAGATCATCAACTGAGGTTTGTGAGAGCAAGGGTTGCACTCCATGATTCCAGGATCATCAACTGAGAGTTGTAAGACCGAGGGATGGACTCCATGATCCCAGGATCATCAACTGAGAGTTGTGAGAGTGACGGTTGCACTCCATGATCAACTGAGAGCTGTACATCAATGATGTCGATAACACTGCATGCTGGTCCAGTGGTATATAACTATGATGATAGCAGTGCATCAACCCAGGAGCAGTAATAATCTTCAACAGCAGTGACAAAAGCAGCAGTGGTTATCACCAGCAGTTACAAAAGCAGAAGTAGTCGTCACCAGCAATGACAGAAGCAGCAGTAGTCACCAGCGGTGAGAGAAGCATCAACAGTCGTCACCAGTAGTGACAGAAGCAGCAGTAGTGACCAGCGGTGAGAGAAGCATCAACAGTCGTCACCAGTAGTGACAGAAGCAGCAGTAGTGACCAGCGGTGAGAGAAGCATCAACAGTCGTCACCAGTAGTGACAGAAGCAGCAGTAGTCACCAGCGGTGAGAGAAGCATCAACAGTCGTCACCAGTAGTGACAGAAGTAGCAGTAGTCACCAGCGGTGAGAGAAGCATCAACAGTCGTCACCAGTAGTGGCAGAAGCAGCAGTAGTCACCAGCGGTGAGAGAAGCATCAACAGTCGTCACCAGTAGTGACAGAAGTAGCAGTAGTCACCAGCGGTGAGAGAAGCATCAACAGTCGTCACCAGTAGTGACAGAAGCAGCAGTAGTCACCAGCGGTGAGAGAAGCATCAACAGTCGTCACCAGTAGTGACAGAAGCAGCAGTAGTGACCAGCGGTGAGAGAAGCATCAACAGTCGTCACCAGTAGTGACAGAAGCAGCAGTAGTGACCAGCGGTGAGAGAAGCATCAACAGTCGTCACCAGTAGTGACAGAAGCAGCAGTAGTCACCAGCGGTGAGAGAAGCATCAACAGTCGTCACCAGTAGTGACAGAAGCAGCAGTAGTCACCAGCGGTGAGAGAAGCATCAACAGTCGTCACCAGTAGTGACAGAAGTAGCAGTAGTCACCAGCGGTGAGAGAAGCATCAACAGTCGTCACCAGTAGTGACAGAAGCAGCAGTAGTCACCAGCGGTGAGAGAAGCATCAACAGTCGTCACCAGTAGTGACAGAAGTAGCAGTAGTCACCAGCGGTGAGAGAAGCATCAACAGTCGTCACCAGTAGTGACAGAAGTAGCAGTAGTCACCAGCGGTGAGAGAAGCATCAACAGTCGTCACCAGTAGTGACAGAAGCAGCAGTAGTCACCAGCGGTGAGAGAAGCATCAACAGTCGTCACCAGTAGTGACAGAAGTAGCAGTAGTCACCAGCGGTGAGAGAAGCATCAACAGTCGTCACCAGTAGTGACAGAAGCAGCAGTAGTCACCAGCGGTGAGAGAAGCATCAACAGTCGTCACCAGTAGTGACAGAAGTAGCAGTAGTCACCAGCGGTGAGAGAAGCATCAACAGTCGTCACCAGTAGTGACAGAAGTAGCAGTAGTCACCAGCGGTGAGAGAAGCATCAACAGTCGTCACCAGTAGTGATAGAAGTAGCAGTAGTCACCAGCGGTGAGAGAAGCATCAACAGTCGTCACCAGTAGTGACAGAAGCAGCAGTAGTCACCAGCGGTGAGAGAAGCATCAACAGTCGTCACCAGTAGTGACAAGTAGCAGTAGTCACCAGCGGTGAGAGAAGCATCAACAGTCGTCACCAGTAGTGACAGAAGTAGCAGTAGTCACCAGCGGTGAGAGAAGCATCAACAGTCGTCACCAGTAGTGACAGAAGCAGCAGTAGTCACCAGCGGTGAGAGAAGCATCAACAGTCGTCACCAGTAGTGACAGAAGTAGCAGTAGTCACCAGCGGTGAGAGAAGCATCAACAGTCGTCACCAGTAGTGACAGAAGCAGCAGTAGTCACCAGCGGTGAGAGAAGCATCAACAGTCGTCACCAGTAGTGACAGAAGCAGCAGTAGTCACCAGCGGTGAGAGAAGCATCAACAGTCGTCACCAGTAGTGACAGAAGCAGCAGTAGTCACCAGCGGTGAGAGAAGCATCAACAGTCGTCACCAGTAGTGACAGAAGTAGCAGTAGTCACCAGCGGTGAGAGAAGCATCAACAGTCGTCACCAGTAGTGACAGAAGCAGCAGTAGTCACCAGCGGTGAGAGAAGCATCAACAGTCGTCACCAGTAGTGACAGAAGCAGCAGTAGTCACCAGCGGTGAGAGAAGCATCAACAGTCGTCACCAGTAGTGACAGAAGCAGCAGTAGTCACCAGCGGTGAGAGAAGCATCAACAGTCGTCACCAGTAGTGACAGAAGCAGCAGTAGTCACTAGCGGTGAGAGAAGCATCAACAGTCGTCACCAGTAGTGACAGAAGCAGCAGTAGTGACCAGCGGTGAGAGAAGCATCAACAGTCGTCACCAGTAGTGACAGAAGCAGCAGTAGTCACCAGCGGTGAGAGAAGCATCAACAGTCGTCACCAGTAGTGACAGAAGCAGCAGTAGTCACCAGCGGTGAGAGAAGCATCAACAGTCGTCACCAGTAGTGACAGAAGCAGCAGTAGTCACAAGCGGTGAGAGAAGCATCAAGAGTCGTCACCAGTAGTGACAACAGTAGCACTAGTCTTCAACAGCAGTGACAAAAGCAGGACTAATCTTCAACAGTGACTGACAGAAACTGCAGTAGTCGTCACAGTGACGACCCTGTGGAGGAATTATCTCCAACCAGATACCAACAGTTTAAGAGAGTAGCGACTCTCTGTCACAAGAAGGTACTATTACTCATTCCCACATCCACGTGTACATTAGTAGGCAAAATTATATTAATAACAATATTAACCTCTCTCGCTCTTTCTCACGCTGCCCAAACCCCGCTATAAGTGACCGTGTTTGTGCGGGTGAACCCCCTATTTCTAAAGCCTTAATCATGTTCATTATAGATAAGGTCTTAGTGTAAGTAGTCAGTAAGGCTTATGGTACGCGGAATGTGTCAGGACATGAGAAATCAGTTCCTTGACTTAACCAAGTAGAGTTGACTGGCACCCATGTTTTTCAGACATTGTCAGCATTATTATGCCGATATAAGGACGCCTCCCATGTTCTCTTTGACGACTGCTTTGCAAGTTAGAGAAATCCCGTGGTGTATTGCGTGTCGCCTATGCGCGCATCGAACGATTTGAAGAGAACTGGAGCAAAGATAGTGTCGAAATTATCGTAGTTGTCTTTGCAAAGCTAAGTGTTGCTAACATTCTCCCTACCGTGGACAGCATCCATGGATATAGTTCACAAGATGAGCTCATGAACAAGTGATATTTGTCAAGTTGAAACGTAGTACCCGGTGTGTTGAATTTTAGTGAATAACACTAGTGTCCGATGAATATTACCGAGTGTCTCAACCATTCAAAGGAAGAGTGGTTACAACCTACCTATGATCAAGCCATTAATGCCGGTGTCATTAATATTAAGGGTCCGATACATACACCCAGGTGAGTCCTATCAAACTCATATTTAACAAGGTAAGCTGCAGCTAATAGGTGGATATGGGGTTTTGAGTGGGTTAAGCAGAAGACACTGACAAACAGGGGATCGCCCACAACCAGGTCATATTTCGACCACGACCTTGCATGTGTTAAACGTGAAATAGTAGAATATATGTATAATCCGTAAGGCGAAGAGTTATTATTATTATTATAATCAAGGGGAAGCGCTAAACCCGTAGGATTATACAGCGCCTGGGGGGGATGTGGAAGGCATTCAGGCTTAATTCGGGGAACTGGAGCACAGATCCAATTCCCTAAATCAAGAGCCCCTCACCAGCATCAAGGAACCTTCCCTGAGGGGGGGGGCGAAGAGTTACCCTGTTTACATTACCTTCCACAGCCACGTGGGACAATGGTAGCCAACGAAGGAGATCCTCAGACCCGCGGCTGCTGGGGGTTCTGAGATGTCAACTAATAAGTGCCCTTTTATGGTCATGTATGGTCAATAATGCACTTATCATATATATACAAGTTCCCACAGACCCTGACACTGTCAGCGTCAAGGTCTGCTCCTGTCATCACCAGCAGTGACGCACAAGGATTTAATCACATGTGTTTACACTCTTACTCAAGACGTGGTGGTGGTGATGGAAGTGGTGGTGGAGGTGGTGGTGGTAGTAGAGGTGGTGGTAATGGAGGTGGTGGTGGTGGTGGTGGTGGTGGTGGTGGTGGAGGTGGTGGTGGAGGTGGTGGCAGTGGAGGTGGTGGCAGTGAAGGTGGTGGCAGTGGAGGTGGAGGTGGTGGCAGTGGAGGTGGTGGTGGAGGTAGTGCTGGTGGAGGTAGTGCTGGTGGAGGTAGTGGTTGTGGAGGTAGTGGTTGTGGAGGTAGTGGTTGTGGAGGTAATGGTGGTGGAGGTAATGGTGGTGGAGGTAGTGGTTGTGGAGGTGGTGGCAGTGGAGGTGGTGGAGGTAGTGGTGGTGGTGGAGGTAGTGGTGGTGGTGGAGGTAGTGGTGGTGGTGGAGATGGTGGTGGTGGAGGTAGTGGTTGTGGAGGTTTTTTTTTTTATATTTTATTTATTGTGGAGGTAGTGGTTAGGAGGTAGTGATTCTGGACGTAGTGGTGGTGGAGGTAGTGGTTGTGGTTGTGGTGAAGGAAAGTTGTGTATAAGGGGATCAGTCGAAGAGCCAGAAACGAGTATGCACAGATAAGGAGGGAGGCCCAACGACAGTACGAAAACGACATAGCATTGAAAGTCAAGTCTGACCCGAAACTGCTGTATAGCCACATTAGGAGAAAGACAACAGTCAAAGACCAGGAGGTATGTGAGGAGCTCAACAAGAGATTTAAGGAAGTATTTACAGTGGAGACAGGAAGGACTCTGGGAAGACAGGACAGAGGGGGACACCAACAAGTGCTGGATGACATACACATAACTGAGGAGGAGGTGAAGAAGCTACTAAGTGACCTTGATACCTCAAAAGCAATGAGACCGGACATCTCCCAGTGGGTTCATAGAGAGGGAGCAGAAATGCTGCGTGTGCCGTTAACCACAATCTTCAACACATCCCTTGAAACTGGGCAACTACCTGAGGTATGGAAGACGGCAAATGTAGTTCCCATTCATAAAGAAGGAGACAGAAAAGAGGCACTAAACTACAGACCAGTGTCACTGGCGTGTATAGTATGCAAAGTCATGGAGAAGATTATCAGGGGGAGAGTGGTGGAGCACCTGGAACGGAACAAAAGTATAAATGAGAACCAGCACGGTTTCATGAGAGGTAAATCCTGTGTTACAAACCTGGAGTTTTATGATAAAATAACAGAAGTAAGACACTAGAGGCAGGGCTGGGTTGATTGCATCTTTTTGGACTGCAAGAAGGCCTTCGATACAGTTCCTCACAAGAGATTAGTGCAGAAACTAGAGGTTCAGACACGTATAACGAGAAGGGCACTTCAGTGGATCAGAGAATACCTGACAGGGAGGCAACAACGAGTCATGGTACGTGATGAGGTATCACAGTGGGCACCTGTGACGAGCGGGATCCCACAGGGGTCGGTCCTAGGACCAGTGCTATTTTTGGTATATGTGAATGACATGATGGAAGGGATAGACTCAGAAGTGTCCCTGTTCGCAGATGATGTGAAGTTAATGACGAAAATTAAATCAGAGAGGATCAGGCAGACCTTCAAAGAGACCTGGACAGGCTGGACACGTGGTCCAGCAACTGGCTTCTAGAATTCAACCCTGCCAAATGCAAAGTCACGAAGATCGGAGAAGGGCAAAGAAGACCGCAGACGGAGTATAGGCTAGGTGGCCAACGACTGCAAACCTCGCTCAAGGAGAAAGATCTTGGCGAGAGCATAACACCGAGCAAGTCTCCGGAAGCACACATCAACCAGATAACTGCTGCAACATATGGGCGCTTGGCAAACCTGAGATTAGCATTCGATACCTAAGTAAGGAATCTTTCAAGACACTGTACACCGTGCACGTCACGCCCATATTAGAGTAAGCAGCACCAGTTTGGAACCCGCACCGGGTCAAGCACGTTACGAAATTAGAGAAAGTGCAAAGGTTTATGACAAGGTTAGTTCCAGAGCTAAGGGGAATGTCCTACGAAGAAAGGTTAAGGGAAATCGGCCTGACGACACTGGAGGACAGGAGGGTTAGGGGAGACATGATAACGACATACAAAATACTGCGTGGAATAGAGAAGGTGGACAGAGACGAGATGTTCCAGGGAGGGGGCACAGAAACAAGGGGTCACTTTTGGAAGTTGAAGACTCAGATGAGTCACAGGGATCTTAGGAAGTATTTCTTCAGTCATAGAGTGGTCAGGAAGTGGAACAGTCTGGCGAGTGATGTAGTGGAGGCAGGAACAATACATAGCTTTAAGATGAGGTATGATAAAGCTCATGGAGCAGGGAGAGAGAGGACCTGATAGCGTTCAATGAAGAGGCGGGGCCAGGAGCTGAGACTCGACCCCTGCAACTACAATTAGGTGAGTACACACACACACACACACACACACACACACACACACACACACACACAGCTAAGAGGTATGTCCTACGAGGAGAGGTTAAGGGAAATCAACCTGACGACACTGGAGGACAGGAGAGATAGGGGGGACATGATAACGACATACAAAATACTGAGAGGAATTGACAAGGTGGACAAAGACAGGATGTTCCAGAGATTGGACACAGTAACAAGGGGACACAGTTGGAAGCTGAAGACACAGATGAATCACAGGGATGTTAGGAAGTATTTCTTCAGCCACAGAGTAGTCAGTAAGTGGAATAGTTTGGGAAGCGATGTAGTGGAGGCAGGATCCATACATAGCTTTAAGCAGAGGTATGATAAAGCTCACGGCTCAGGGAGAGTGACCTAGTAGCGATCAGTGAAGAGGCGGGGCCAGGAGCTCGGACTCGACCCCCGCAACCTCAACTAGGTGAGTACAACTAGGTGAGTACACACGCTTAGGACAAAATGGTAACTAACACTCCACTACATCGCTGGGGAAGCGATGTAGTGGAGGCAGGATCCATACATAGCTTTAAGCAGAGGTATGATAAAGCTCACGGTGGTGATCCACCACCTTCCTCACTACCCCTGGTGACCCACCACCACTAGCGCTATTACACCATGAGTCGTCCAATGTAATGGTTGGCAGATAGATATTTAACTTCCCAACAGAAATCAAAAGTGTAAGAGTCAACAGTGAAGTCGGATGCTGCCACAGTGAAAAGTTGTGTCCAGCAAGGCACAGTGCTCACCCCACCTCTCTTTCTCATATATGACAGACTGACACATAAATTCTACAGCAGAGGAGTGATGAGCACACAGAGAGGACTCAGTAAGTGTCAAGGAACCATGACTCTTCAACCCCTCCCTTTATACATAAGGGGGATTACCAACTAACCCCTGACTGTCTTCACGAGGGAACTGAATAAATTCCTCGAAGCATTTCCTGATTAGCCAGGCTGTGGTGCATACCTTGGATTGCACCATACACAGGGGACACTGAAGCTTATGACGACGTTTTGCTCCGACCTGGACCAATAACTAGTCACACAGAAGCGACAATATAAGGGAGTCAGTGGACCAGTGACAACACTGTAATGTAAGGGAGTCAGTGGACCAGTGACAATACTGTAATGAAAGGGAGCCAGTGGACCAGTGACAATACTGTAATGTAAGGGAGTCAGTGGACCAGTGACAATACTGTAATGTAAGGGAGTCAGTGGACCAGTGACAATACTGTAATGTAAAGGAGTCAGTGGACCAGTGACAACACTGTAATGTAAGGGAGTCAGTGGACCAGTGACAATAATGTAAGGGAGTCAGTGGACCAGTGACAACACTGTAACGTAAGGGAGCCAGTGGACCAGTGACAATACTGTAATGTAAGGGAGCCAGTGGACCAGTGACAATACTGTAATGTAAGGGAGTCAGTGGACCAGTGGCAACACTGTAATGTAAGGGAGCCAGTGGACCAGTGACAACACTGTAATGTAAGGGAGTCAGTGGACCAGTGACAATACTGTAATGTAAGGGAGCCAGTGGACCAGTGACAATACTGTAATGTAAGGGAGTCAGTGGACCAGTGACAATACTGTAATGTAAGGGAGTCAGTGGACCAGTGACAATACTGTAATGTAAGGGAGTCAGTGGACCAGTGACAACACTGTAATGTAAGGGAGTCAGTGGACCAGTGACAATAATGTAAGGGAGTCAGTGGACCAGTGACAATACTGTAACGTAAGGGAGCCAGTGGACCAGTGACAATACTGTAATGTAAGGGAGCCAGTGGACCAGTGACAATACTGTAATGTAAGGGAGTCAGTGGACCAGTGGCAACACTGTAATGTAAGGGAGCCAGTGGACCAGTGACAACACTGTAATGTAAGGGAGTCAGTGGACCAGTGATAACACTGTAATGTAAGGGAGCCAGTGGACCAGTGACAACACTGTAATGTAAGGGAGCCAGTGGACCAGTGACAACACTGTAATGTAAGGGAGCCAGTGGACCAGTGACAACACTGTAATGTAAGGGAGCCAGTGGACCAGTGACAACACTGTAATGTAAGGGAGCCAGTGGACCAGTGACAACACTGTAATGTAAGGGAGTCAGTGGACCAGTGACAATACTGTAATGTAAGGGAGTCAGTGGACCAGTGACAACACTGTAATGTAAGGGAGCCAGTGGACCAGTGACAACACTGTAATGTAAGGGAGCCAGTGGACCAGTGACAACACTGTAATGTAAGGGAGCCAGTGGACCAGTGACAACACTGTAATGTAAGGGAGCCAGTGGACCAGTGACAACACTGTAATGTAAGGGAGCCAGTGGACCAGTGACAACACTGTAATGTAAGGGAGCCAGTGGACCAGTGACAATACTGTAATGTAAGGGAGCCAGTGGACCAGTGACAACACTGTAATGTAAGGGAGCCAGTGGACCAGTGACAACACTGTAATGTAAGGGAGTCAGTGGACCAGTGACAACACTGTAATGTAAGGGAGCCAGTGGACCAGTGACAACACTGTAATGAAAGGGAGTCAGTGGAGCAGTGACAATACTGTAATGTAAGGGAGCCAGTGGACCAGTGACAACACTGTAATGTAAGGGAGCCAGTGGACCAGTGACAACACTGTAATGTAAGGGAGCCAGTGAACCAGTGACAACACTGTAATGTAAGGGAGTCAGTGGACCAGTGACAACACTGTAATGTAAGGGAGCCAGTGGACCAGTGACAACACTGTAATGAAAGGGAGTCAGTGGACCAGTGACAATACTGTAATGTAAGGGAGCCAGTGGACCAGTGACAACACTGTAATGTAAGGGAGCCAGTGGACCAGTGACAACACTGTAATGTAAGGGAGCCAGTGGACCAGTGACAACACTGTAATGTAAGGGAGTCAGTGGACTAGTGACAACACTGTAATGTAAGGGAGTCAGTGGACCAGTGACAACACTGTAATGTAAGGGAGCCAGTGGACCAGTGACAATACTGTAATGTAAGGGAGCCAGTGGAACAGTGACATTACTGTAATGTAAGGGAGCCAGTGGACCAGTGACAACACTGTAATGTAAGGGAGCCAGTGGACCAGTGACAACACTGTAATGTAAGAGAGCCAGTGGACCAGTGACAACACTGTAATGTAAGGAAGCCAGTGGACCAGTGACAACACTGTAATGTAAGGGAGCCAGTGGACCAGTGACAACACTGTAATGTAAGGGAGTCAGTAGACCAGTGACAATAATGTAAGGGAGTCAGTGGACCAGTGACAATACTGTAATGTAAGGGAGCCAGTGGACCAGTGACAATACTGTAATGTAAGGGAGCCAGTGGACCAGTGACAATACTGTAATGTAAGGGAGTCAGTGGACCAGTGACAACACTGTAATGTAAGGGAGCTAGTGGACCAGTGACAACACTGTAATGTAAGGGAGTCAGTGGACCAGTGACAACACTGTAATGTAAGGGAGCCAGTGGACCAGTGACAACACTGTAATGTAAGGGAGCCAGTGGACCAGTGACAACACTGTAATGTAAGGGAGCCAGTGGACCAGTGACAACACTGTAATGTAAGGGAGCCAGTGGACCAGTGACAACACTGTAATGTAAGGGAGCCAGTGGACCAGTGACAACACTGTAATGTAAGGGAGTCAGTGGACCAGTGACAATACTGTAATGTAAGGGAGTCAGTGGACCAGTGACAACACTGTAATGTAAGGGAGCCAGTGGACCAGTGACAACACTGTAATGTAAGGGAGCCAGTGGACCAGTGACAACACTATAATGTAAGGGAGCCAGTGGACCAGTGACAACACTGTAATGTAAGGGAGCCAGTGGACCAGTGACAACACTGTAATGTAAGGGAGCCAGTGGACCAGTGACAACACTGTAATGTAAGGGAGCCAGTGGACCAGTGACAATACTGTAATGTAAGGGAGCCAGTGGACCAGTGACAACACTGTAATGTAAGGGAGCCAGTGGACCAGTGACAACACTGTAATGTAAGGGAGTCAGTGGACCAGTGACAACACTGTAATGTAAGGGAGCCAGTGGACCAGTGACAACACTGTAATGAAAGGGAGTCAGTGGACCAGTGACAATACTGTAATGTAAGGGAGCCAGTGGACCAGTGACAATACTGTAATGTAAGGGAGCCAGTGGACCAGTGACAACACTGTAATGTAAGGGAGCCAGTGGACCAGTGACAACACTGTAATGTAAGGGAGTCAGTAGACCAGTGACAATAATGTAAGGGAGTCAGTGGACCAGTGACAATACTGTAATGTAAGGGAGCCAGTGGACCAGTGACAATACTGTAATGTAAGGGAGTCAGTGGACCAATGACAACACTGTAATGTAAGGGAGTCAGTGGACCAGTGACAACACTGTAATGTAAGGGAGCCAGTGGACCAGTGACAACACTGTAATGTAAGGGAGCCAGTGGACCAGTGACAACACTGTAATGTAAGGGAGCCAGTGGACCAGTGACAACACTGTAATGTAAGGGAGCCAGTGGACCAGTGACAACACTGTAATGTAAGGGAGCCAGTGGACCAGTGACAACACTGTAATGTAAGGGAGTCAGTGGACCAGTGACAATACTGTAATGTAAGGGAGTCAGTGGACCAGTGACAACACTGTAATGTAAGGGAGCCAGTGGACCAGTGACAACACTGTAATGTAAGGGAGCCAGTGGACCAGTGACAACACTGTAATGTAAGGGAGCCAGTGGACCAGTGACAACACTGTAATGTAAGGGAGCCAGTGGACCAGTGACAACACTGTAATGTAAGGGAGCCAGTGGACCAGTGACAACACTGTAATGTAAGGGAGCCAGTGGACCAGTGACAATACTGTAATGTAAGGGAGCCAGTGGACCAGTGACAACACTGTAATGTAAGGGAGCCAGTGGACCAGTGACAACACTGTAATGTAAGGGAGTCAGTGGACCAGTGACACCACTGTAATGTAAGGGAGCCAGTGGACCAGTGACAACACTGTAATGAAAGGAAGTCAGTGGACCAGTGACAATACTGTAATGTAAGGGAGCCAGTGGACCAGTGACAACATTGTAATGTAAGGGAGCCAGTGGACCAGTGACAACACTGTAATGTAAGGGAGTCAGTGGACCAGTGACAATACTGTAATGTAAGGGAGCCAGTGGACCAGTGACAACATTGTAATGTAAGGGAGCCAGTTGGTTTAGAAAGACACGTAAGCAAACACTACGTGTCTTTCTAAACCAACTTGTCGGTATTTATTACCAAGGTTTATACCAAGGGAGCCAGTGGACCAGTGACAACACTGTAATGTAAGGGAGCCAGTGGACCAGTGACAACACTGTAATGTAAGGGAGTCAGTGGACCAGTGACAACACTGTAATGTAAGGGAGCCAGTGGACCAGTGACAACACTGTAATGTAAGGGAGTCAGTGGACCAGTGACAACACTGTAATGTAAGGGAGCCAGGGGACCAGTGACAACACTGTAAAGAAAGGGAGTCAGTGGACCAGTGACAATACTGTAATGTAAGGGAGCCAGTGGACCAGTGACAACACTGTAATGTAAGGGAGCCAGTGGACCAGTGACAACACTGTAATGTAAGGGAGCCAGTGGACCAGTGACAACACTGTAATGTAAGGGAGTCAGTGGACCAGTGACAACACTGTAATGTAAGGGAGCCAGGGGACCAGTGACAACACTGTAAAGAAAGGGAGTCAGTGGACCAGTGACAATACTGTAATGTAAGGGAGCCAGTGGACCAGTGACAACACTGTAATGTAAGGGAGTCAGTGGACCAGTGACAACACTGTAATGTAAGGGAGCCAGTGGACCAGTGACAACACTGTAATGTAAGGGAGTCAGTGGACCAGTGACAACACTGTAATGTAAGGGAGCCAGTGGACCAGTGACAACACTGTAATGTAAGGGAGTCAGTGGACCAGTGACAACACTGTAATGTAAGGGAGTCAGTGGACCAGTGACAACACTGTAATGTAAGGGAGCCAGTGGACCAGTGACAACACTGTAATGTAAGGGAGCCAGTGGACCAGTGACAACACTGTAATGTAAGGGAGTCAGTGGACCAGTGACAATACTGGAATGTAAGGGAGCCAGTGGACCAGTGACAATACTGTAATGTAAGGGAGTCAGTGGACCAGTGACAACACTGTAATGTAAGGGAGCTAGTGGACCAGTGACAACACTGTATTGTAAGGGAGTCAGTGGACCAGTGACAACACTGTAATGTAAGGGAGCCAGTGGACCAGTGACAACACTGTAATGTAAGGGAGCCAGTGGACCAGTGACAACACTGTAATGTAAGGGAGCCAGTGGACCAGTGACAACACTGTAATGTAAGGGAGCCAGTGGACCAGTGACAACACTGTAATGTAAGGGAGCCAGTGGACCAGTGACAACACTGTAATGTAAGGGAGTCAGTGGACCAGTGACAATACTGTAATGTAAGGGAGTCAGTGGACCAGTGACAACACTGTAATGTAAGGGAGCCAGTGGACCAGTGACAACACTGTAATGTAAGGGAGCCAGTGGACCAGTGACAACACTGTAATGTAAGGGAGCCAGTGGACCAGTGACAACACTGTAATGTAAGGGAGCCAGTGGACCAGTGACAACACTGTAATGTAAGGGAGCCAGTGGACCAGTGACAACACTGTAATGTAAGGGAGCCAGTGGACCAGTGACAATACTGTAATGTAAGGGAGCCAGTGGACCAGTGACAACACTGTAATGTAAGGGAGCCAGTGGACCAGTGACAACACTGTAATGTAAGGGAGTCAGTGGACCAGTGACAACACTGTAATGTAAGGGAGCCAGTGGACCAGTGACAACACTGTAATGAAAGGGAGTCAGTGGACCAGTGACAATACTGTAATGTAAGGGAGCCAGTGGACCAGTGACAACACTGTAATGTAAGGGAGCCAGTGGACCAGTGACAACACTGTAATGTAAGGGAGCCAGTGGACCAGTGACAACACTGTAATGTAAGGGAGTCAGTGGACCAGTGACAACACTGTAATGTAAGGGAGCCAGGGGACCAGTGACAACACTGTAATGAAAGGGAGTCAGTGGACCAGTGACAATACTGTAATGTAAGGGAGCCAGTGGACCAGTGACAACACTGTAATGTAAGGGAGTCAGTGGACCAGTGACAACACTGTAATGTAAGGGAGCCAGTGGACCAGTGACAACACTGTAATGTAAGGGAGTCAGTGGACCAGTGACAACACTGTAATGTAAGGGAGCCAGTGGACCAGTGACAACACTGTAATGTAAGGGAGTCAGTGGACCAGTGACAACACTGTAATGTAAGGGAGTCAGTGGACCAGTGACAACACTGTAATGTAAGGGAGCCAGTGGACCAGTGACAACACTGTAATGTAAGGGAGCCAGTGGACCAGTGACAACACTGTAATGTAAGGGAGTCAGTGGACCAGTGACAATACTGGAATGTAAGGGAGCCAGTGGACCAGTGACAACACTGTAATGTAAGGGAGTCAGTGGACCAGTGACAGTACTGTAATGTAAGGGAGCCAGTGGACCAGTGACAACACTGTAATGTAAGGGAGTCAGTGGACAAGTGACAGTACTGTAATGTAAGGGAGCCAGTGGACCAGTGACAACACTGTAATGTAAGGGAGTCAGTGGACCAGTGACAGTACTGTAATGTAAGGGAGCCAGTGGACCAGTGACAACACTGTAATGTAAGGGAGTCAGTGGACCAGGGACAGTACTGTAATGTAAGGGAGCCAGTGGACCAGTGACAACACTGTAATGTAAGGGAGTCAGTGGACCAGTGACAACACTGTAATGTAAGGGAGCCAGTGAACCAGTGACAACACTGTAATGTAAGGGACCCAGTGGACCAGTGACAACACTGTAATGTAAGGGAGTCAGTGGACCAGTGACAACACTGTAATGTAAGGGAGTCAGTGGACCAGTGACAACACTGTAATGTAAGGGAGCCAGTGGACCAGTGACAACACTGTAATGTAAGGGAGTCAGTGGACCAGTGACAACACTGTAATGTTCAGTGAGGACAAAAGTTGTTACTACGTTATGGAAACACAGAATACAAGAGTATATAGAACACATACACACCACACATACCTTAGTAAGGAATCGTTCAAGACTCTGTACACCGTGTATGTTAGGCCCATACTGGAGTATGCAGCACCAGTTTGGAACCCACACCTGGTCAAGCACGTCAAGAAATTAGATAAAGTGCAAAGGTTTGCAACAAGACTAGTCCCAGAGCTAAGGGGAATGTCCTACGAAGAAAGGTTAAGGGAAATCGGCCGGACGACACTGGAGGATAGGAGGGTCAGGGGAGACATGATAACGTCATACAAAATACTGCAAGGAATTGACAAGGTGAACAGAGACAAGATGTTACAGAGATGGAACACAGAAACAAGGGGTCACAATTGGAAGTTGAAGAATCAGATGAGTCAGAGATGTTAGGAAGTATTTCTTTAGTCATAGAGTTGTCAGGATGTGGAATAGTCTGGCAAGTGACGTAGTGGAGCCAGGAACCATACATAGTTTTAAGACGAGGTATGACAAAGTTCATTGAGCAGGGAGAGAACCTAGTAGCGACCAGTGAAGAGGCGGGGCCAGGAGCTGAGTCTCAACTCCTGCAACCACAATTAGGTGATTACACACACACACACACACACACACACACACACACACACACACACACACACACACACACATGAGCCGGGAGTGAGGGGAAGACAGGGAGGGAGAGCCAGGAAGAGATGACAGGAGTGAGGGGACAACATAAAAGTAGTGTCAGCTCTTATATAGTAGGCCTAGAAAGAGGGGAGATGAGGGGAGGTGAGAACAACAGTAGTGGCAGCTCTCACGTACCCGACCCATCCAAGACAAGTACGTACATACAGACACCGTGTTGTTGTTGTAGGTGGCAGTGTAAGACACCATCAAAGACTTGGTTCAGTAACCACAAGAGAGAGTCAGAGAGTATAGTGAAGCTCATGTTAGTCTTTGATGAACCAGATATTACCACCAACACCAAACTTATTTACAATTACTTACATTATATACCCAGGGTTTAACAAACACCACAATGTGAGTGGGTTTAACAAACACCACAATGTGAGTGGGTTTAACAAACACCACAATGTGAGTGGGTTTAACAAACACCACAATGTGAGTGGGTTTAACAAACACCATAATGTGAATGGGTTTAACAAGCACCATAATATGAGTGAGTTTAGCAAACACCATAATGTGAGTGAGTTTAACAAACACCATAATGTGAGTGAGTTTAACAAACACCATAATATGAGTGGGTTTAACAAACACCATAATGTGAGTGAGTTTAACAAACACCATAATGTGAGTGAGTTTAACAAACACCATAATATGAGTGGGTTTAACAAACACCATAATGTGAGTGGGTTTAAAAAACACCATAATATGAGTGGGTTTAACAAACACCATAATGTGAGTGAGTTTAACAAACACCATAATGTGAGTGAGTTTAACAAACACCATAATGTGAGTGGGTTTAAAAAACACCATAACGTGAGTGGGTTTAACACCATAATGTGAGTGGGTTTAACACCATAATGTGAGTGGGTTTAACACCATAATGTGAGTGGGTTTAACACCATAATGTGAGTGGGTTTAACACCATAATGTGAGTGGGTTTAACACCATAATGTGAGTGGGTTTAACACCATAATGTGAGTGGGTTTAACACCATAATGTGAGTGGGTTTAACACCATAATGTGAGTGGGTTTAACAAGAATGTATGAGAATTGTAATCAGGTATAGCTTCAGACAAATCCAGTTAACCATCCTGAGGCTGGTGTTGAACTGCAGCTCCAGGACTGCCCCTAGACACAAAGCAACTTCCCCCTGGGACCCTCCCCCCTAGGGACCCTCACCCTGAGTGGCACACCTCCAGCAGTCACCCTGTATTAGTACGATGCAGTCAGACAACTGACTACCTTGCTTACAGCTGTTACTAATAAGATGAGACTTGAAGCAATGTGGCTACACCTAATTATGTCGAATATAACACTGTATTAGCTGTATGCCAGTAGGCCTAGAGAGGAGGAATAAAAGTGAGTACAACTAGGCCTAGGGAGGAGCAATACAAGTGAAACAAAAAAGGCGCTGAAAATTTATTTTAGGGAACATTTGCGAGATGTTACTGTGTCAGTTGGAGGTGCAAGGTCACACTGGAGGTGCAAGGTCACACAGGAGGTGCAAGGTCACACTGGAGGTGCAAGGTCACACTGGAGGTGCAAGGTCACACTGGAGGTGCAAGGTCACACTGGAGGTGCAAGGTCACACTGGAGGTGCAAGGCCACACTGGAGGTGCAAGGTCACACTGGAGGTGCAAGGCCACACTGGAGGTGCAAGGTCACACTGGAGGTGCAAGGCCACACTGGAGGTGCAAGGTCACACTGGAGGTGCAAGGTCACACAGGAGGTGCAAGGTCACACTGGAGGTGCAAGGTCACACTGGAGGTGCAAGGTCACACTGGAGGTGCAAGGTCACACTGGAGGTGCAAGGTCACACTGGAGGTGCAAGGTCACACTGGAGGTGCAAGGCCACACTGGAGGTGCAAGGTCACACTGGAGGTGCAAGGTCACACTGGAGGTGCAAGGTCACACTGGAGGTGCAAGGTCACACTGGAGGTGCAAGGTCACACTGGAGGTGCAAGGTCACACAGAAGGTGCAAGGTCACACTGGAGGTGTAAGGTCACACTGGAGGTGCAAGGTCACACAGGAGGTGCAAGGTCACACAGGAGGTGCAAGGTCACACTGGAGGTGCAAGGCCACACTGGAGGTGCAAGGTCACACTGGAGGTGCAAGGTCACACTGGAGGTGCAAGGTCACACTGGAGGTGCAAGGTCACACTGGAGGTGCAAGGTCACACTGGAGGTGCAAGGTCACACTGGAGGTGCAAGGTCACACAGGAGGTGCAAGGTCACACTGGAGGTGCAAGGCCACACTGGAGGTGCAAGGTCACACTGGAGGTGCAAGGTCACACTGGAGGTGCAAGGTCACACTGGAGGTGCAAGGCCACACTGGAGGTGCAAGGTCACACTGGAGGTGCAAGGTCACACTGGAGGTGCAAGGTCGCACTGGAGGTGCAAGGCCACACTAGAGGTGCAAGGTCACACTGGAGGTGCAAGGTCACACTGGAGGTGCAAGGTCACACTGGAGGTGCAAGGCCACACTGGAGGTGCAAGGCCACACTGGAGGTGCAAGGTCACACTGGAGGTGCAAGGTCACACTGGAGGTGCAAGGTCACACTGGAGGTGCAAGGTCACACTGGAGGTGCAAGGCCACACTGGAGGTGCAAGGTCACACAGGAGATGCAAGGTCACACTGCAGGTGCAAGGTCACTCTGGAGGTGCAAGGCCACACTGGAGGTGCAAGGTCACACTGGAGGTGCAAGGTCACACTGGAGATGCAAGGCCACACTGGAGGTGCAAGGCCACACTGGAGGTGCAAGGCCACACTGGAGGTGCAAGGCCACACCGGAGGTGCAAGGTCACACTGGAGGTGCAAGGTCACACAGTGTGACTATCAACAGTCACTTTCATCTTGTCAGCTACAACGAGTTCAAGTCCGGTTATAATGCCGCGTCCATAATGGTGGTGATGGTGGTAGTACCAGCAGTGATGGTGGTAGTACCAGCAGTGGTGGTGGTAGTACCAGCAGTGATGGTGGTAGTACCAGCAGTGGTGGTGGTAGTACCAGCAGTGGTGGTGGTAGTACCAGCAGTGGTGGTGGTAGTACCAGCAGTGATGGTGGTAGTACCAGCAGTGATGGTGGTAGTACCAGCAGTGGTGGTGGTAGTACCAGCAGTGGTGGTGGTAGTACCAGCAGTGGTGGTGGTAGTACAAGCAGTGGTGGTGGTAGTACCAGCAGTGGTGGTGGTAGTACCAGCAGTGGTGGTGGTAGTACCAGCAGTGATGGTGGTAGTACCAGCAGTGGTGGTGGTAGTATCAGCAGTGGTGGTGGTAGTACCAGCAGTGGTGGTGGTAGTACCAGCAGTGATGGTGGTAGTACCAGCAGTGGTGGTGGTAGCACCAGCAGTGGTGGTGGTAGCACCAGCAGTGGTGGTGGTAGCACCAACAGTGGTGGTGGTAGTACCAGCAGTGGTGGTGGTAGTACCAGCCGTGGTGGTGGTAGTACCAGCAGTGGTGGTGGTAGTACTAGCAGTGATGGTGGTAGTACCAGCAGTGGTGGTGGTAGTACCAGCAGTGGTGGTGTTAGTATCAGCAGTGGTGGTGGTAGTACCAGCAGTGGTGGTGGTAGTACCAGCAGTGGTGGTGTTAGTATCAGCAGCGGTGGTGGTAGTACCAGCAGTGGTGGTGGTAGCACCAGCAGTGGTGGTGGTAGTGCCAGCAGTGGTAGTGGTAGTACCAGCAGTGGTGGTGGTAGTATCAGCAGTGTTGGTGGTGGTAATATCAGCAGTGGTGGCGGTAGTATCAGCAATGGTGGTAGTAGTATCAGCAGTGGTGGTGGTAGTATCAGCAGTGGTGGTGGTAGTATCAGCAATGGTGGTAGTAGTATCAGCAGTGGTGGTGGTAGTATCAGCAGTGGTGGTGGTAGTATCAGCAGTGGTGGTGGTAGTATCAGCAGTGGTGGTGGTAGTATCAGCAGTGGTGGTGGTAGTGTCAGCAGTGGTGGTGGTAGTATCAGCAGTGATGGTGGTAGTATCAGCAGTGATAGTGGTAGTATCAGCAGTGATGGTGGTAGTATCAGCAGTGGTGGTGGTAGTATCAGCAGTGGTGGTGGAAGTATCAGCAGTGATGGTGGTAGTATCAGCAGTGATGGTGGTAGTATGAGCAGTGATGGTGGTAGTATCAGCAGTGGTGGTGGTAGTATGAGCAGTGATGGTAGTAGTATCAGCAGTAATGGTGGTAGTATCAGCAGTGGTGGTGGTAGTATCAGCAGTGGTGGTGGTAGTACCAGCAGTGATGGTGGTAGTATCAGCAGTGGTGGTGGTAGTACCAGCAGTGGTGGTGGTAGTATCAGCAGTGGTGGTGGTAGTACCAGCAGTGATGGTGGTATCAGCAGTGGTGGTGGTAGTACCAGCAGTGGTGGTGGTAGCACCAGCAGTGGTGGTGGTAGTGCCAGCAGTGGTAGTGGTAGTACCAGCAGTGGTGGTGGTAGTATCAGCAGTGTTGGTGGTGGTAATATCAGCAGTGGTGGTGGTAGTATCAGCAATGGTGGTAGTAGTATCAGCAGTGTTGGTGGTAGTATCAGCAGTGTTGGTGGTGGTAATATCAGCAGTGGTGGCGGTAGTATCAGCAATGGTGGTAGTAGTATCAGCAGTGGTGGTGGTAGTATCAGCAGTGGTGGTGGTAGTATCAGCAATGGTGGTAGTAGTATCAGCAGTGGTGGTGGTAGTATCAGCAGTGGTGGTGGTAGTATCAGCAGTGGTGGTGGTAGTATCAGCAGTGGTGGTGGTAGTGTCAGCAGTGGTGGTGGTAGTATCAGCAGTGATGGTGGTAGTATCAGCAGTGATAGTGGTAGTATCAGCAGTGATGGTGGTAGTATCAGCAGTGGTGGTGGTAGTATCAGCAGTGGTGGTGGAAGTATCAGCAGTGATGGTGGTAGTATCAGCAGTGATGGTGGTAGTATGAGCAGTGATGGTGGTAGTATCAGCAGTGGTGGTGGTAGTATGAGCAGTGATGGTAGTAGTATCAGCAGTAATGGTGGTAGTATCAGCAGTGGTGGTGGTAGTATCAGCAGTGGTGGTGGTAGTACCAGCAGTGATGGTGGCAGTATCAGCAGTGGTGGTGGTAGTACCAGCAGTGGTGGTGGTAGTATCAGCAGTGGTGGTGGTAGTACCAGCAGTGATGGTGGTATCAGCAGTGGTGGTGGTAGTACCAGCAGAGGTGGTGGTAGTATCAGCAGTGGTGGTGGTAGTACCAGCAGTGGTGGTGGTATCAGCAGTGGTGGTGGTTGTACCAGCAGTGGTGGTAGTAGCATCAGCAGTGGTGGTGGTAGTACCAGCCGTGGTGGTGGTAGTATCAGCAGTGGTGGTGGTAGTACCAGCAGTGGTGGTGGTAGTATCAGCAATGGTGGTGGTAGTACCATCAGTGGTGGTGGTAGTATCAGCAGTGGTGGTGGTAGTACCAGCAGTGGTGGTGGTAGTATCAGCAGTGGTGGTGGTAGTATCAGCAGTGGTGGTGGTAGTACCAGCAGTGTTGGTGGTAGTATCAGCAGTGGTGGTGGTAGTACCAGCAGTGGTGGTGGTAGTATCAGCAGTGGTGGTGGTAGTATCAGCAGTGGTGGTGGTAGCATCAACAGTGATGGTCGTAGTATCAGCAGTGGTGGTGGTAGTATCAGCAGTGGTGGTGGTAGCACCAGCAGTGGTGGTGGTAGTGCCAGCAGTGGTAGTGGTAGTATCAGCAGTGTTGGTGGTGGTAATATCAGCAGTGGTAGTGGTAGTACCAGCAGTGGTGGTGGTAGTATCAGCAGTGTTGGTGGTGGTAATATCAGCAGTGGTGGCGGTAGTATCAGCAATGGTGGTAGTAGTATCAGCAGTGGTGGTGGTAGTATCAGCAGTGGTGGTGGTAGTATCAGCAGTGGTGGTGGTAGTATCAGCAGTGGTGGTGGTAGTATCAGCAGTGGTGGTGGTAGTGTCAGCAGTGGTGGTGGTAGTATCAGCAGTGATGGTGGTAGTATCAGCAGTGATAGTGGTAGTATCAGCAGTGATGGTGGTAGTATCAGCAGTGGTGGTGGTAGTATCAGCAGTGATGGTGGTAGTATCAGCAGTGATGGTGGTAGTATCAGCAGTGATGGTGGTAGTATGAGAAGTGATTGTGGTAGTATCAGCAGTGGTGGTGGTAGTACCAGCAGTGGTGGTGGAAGTATCAGCAGTGATGGTGGTAGTATCAGCAGTGATGGTGGTAGTATGAGAAGTGATTGTGGTAGTATCAGCAGTGGTGGTGGTAGTACCAGCAGTGGTGGTGGTAGTATCAGCAATGGTGGTGGTAGTACCATCAGTGGTGGTGGTAGTATCAGCAGTGGTGGTGGTAGTACCAGCAGTGGTGGTGGTAGTATCAGCAGTGGTGGTGGTAGTATCAGCAGTATTGGTGGTAGTATCAGCAGTGGTGGTGGTAGTACCAGCAGTGTTGGTGGTAGTATCAGCAGTGGTGGTGGTAGTACCAGCAGTGGTGGTGGTAGTATCAGCAGTGGTGGTGGTAGTATCAGCAGTGGTGGTGGTAGCATCAACAGTGATGGTCGTAGTATCAGCAGTGGTGGTGGTAGTATCAGCAGTGGTGGTGGTAGTATCAGCAGTGGTGGTGGTAGTATCAGCAGTGGTGGTGGTAGCATCAACAGTGATGGTCGTAGTATCAGCAGTGGTGGTGGTAGTATCAGCAGTGGTGGTGGTAGTATCAACAGTGATGGTGGTAGTATCAGCAGTGGTGGTGGTAGTATCAGCAGTGGTGGTGGTGGTAATATCAGCAGTGGTGGCGGTAGTATCAGCAGTGGTGGTGGTAGTATCAGCAGTGGTGGTGGTAGTATCAGCAGTGGTGGTGATAGTATCAGCAGTGGTAGTGGTAGTACCAGCAGTGGTGGTGGTAGTATCAGCAGTGGTGGTGGTAGTATCAGCAGTGGTGGTAGTAGCATCAGCAGTGGTGGTGGTAGTATCAGCAATGGTGGTAGTAGTATCAGCAGTGGTGGTGGTAGTATCAGCAGTGGTGGTGGTAGTATCAGCAATGGTGGTAGTAGTATCAGCAGTGGTGGTGGTAGTATCAGCAGTGGTGGTGGTAGTATCAGCAGTGGTGGTGGTAGTAGTAGTGGTGATAGTAGTAGTAGTGGTGGCAGTAGTAATGGTGGTGCTGATAGCAGTAATAGTAGTGGTGATGTTAGTAGTGGTAGTAATGGTGACAGTAGTGGTGGTGATGGTGACAGTAGTGGTGGTGATGGTGACAGTAGTGGTGGTGATAGTATTGGTGTGATAATAGTGGTGATGGTAGTGGTGGTGGTGATAGTAGTGGTGGTATTTCCAGATGTAAGGCAGGAGGTGTGAGAGCAAGGCACGAGACACCTACATTTACTCTGGGATACTTGCTTATAACCTGTAAGAATGTAAGAGAAACAGTGAGGGTGTAGCAGTGTGGGTGTAGCAGTGTGGGTGTAACAGTGTGGGTGCATCAGTGTGTGTGTAGCAGTGTGGGTGTAGCAGTGTGGGTGTAGCAGTGTGGGTGCAGCAGTGTGGGTGCAGCAGTGTGGGTGCAGCAGTGTGGGTGCAGCAGTGTCGGTGCAGCAGTGTGTGTGTAGCAGTGTGGGTGCATCAGTGTGGGTGCATCAGTGTGGGTGCATCAGTGTGTGTGTAGCAGTGTGGGTGCAGCAGTGTGGGTGTAGCAGTGTGGGTGTAGCAGTGTGGGTGCAGCAGTGTGGGTGTAGCAGTGTGGGTGTAGCAGTGTGGGTGCAGCAGTGTGGGTGCATCAGTGTGTGTGTGTAGCAGTGTGGGTGTAGCAGTGTGGGTGTAGCAATGTGGGTGTAGCAGTGTGGGTGCAGCAGTGTGGGTGTAGCAGTGTGGGTGTAGCAGTGTGGGTGCAGCAGTGTGGGTGTAACAGTGTGGGTGCAGCAGTGTGGGTGTAGCAGTGTGGGTGCAGCAGTGTGGGTGTAGCAGTGTGGGTGTAGCAGTGTGGGTGTAGCAGTGTGGGTGTAGCAGTGTGGGTGTAGCAGTGTGGGTGCAGCAGTGTGGGTGTAGCAGTGTGGGTGTAGCAGTGTGGGTGTAGCAGTGTGGGTGTAGCAGTGTGGGTGCAGCAGTGTGGGTGCAGCAGTGTGGGTGTAGCAGTGTGGGTGCAGCAGTGTGGGTGTAGCAGTGTGGGTGCAGCAGTGTGGGTGCAGCAGTGTGGGTGCAACAGTGTGGGTGTAGCAGTGTGGGTGTAGCAGTGTGGGTGCAGCAGTGTGGGTGCAGCAGTGTAGGTGTAGCAGTGTGGGTGCAGCAGTGTGGGTGCAGCAGTGTGGGTGTAGCAGTGTGGGTGTAGCAGTGTGGGTGCAGCAGTGTGGGTGTAGCAGTGTGGGTGTAGCAGTGTGGGTGCAGCAGTGTGGGTGTAGCAGTGTGGGTGCAGCAGTGTGGGTGTAGCAGTGTGGGTGCAGCAGTGTGGGTGTAGCAGTGTGGGTGCAGCAGTGTGGGTGTAGCAGTGTGGGTGCAGCAGTGTGGGTGTAGCAGTGTGGGTGTAGCAGTGTGGGTGCATCAGTGTGGTGTAGCAGTGTGGGTGTAGCAGTGTGGGTGCAGCAGTGTGGGTGTAGCAGTGTGGGTGTAGCAGTGTGGGTGTAGCAGTGTGGGTGTAGCAGTGTGGGTGTAGCAGTGTGGGTGTAGCAGTGTGGGTGCAGCAGTGTGGGTGTAGCAGTGTGGGTGTAGCAGTGTGGGTGTAGTAGTGTGGGTGTAGCAGTGTGGGTGTAGCAGTGTGGGTGTAGCAGTGTGGGTGCAGCAGTGTGGGTGTAGCAGTGTGGGTGTAGCAGTGTGGGTGTAGCAGTGTGGGTGCATCAGTGTGGGTGTAGCAGTGTGGGTGCAGCAGTGTGGGTGCAGCAGTGTGGGTGTAGCAGTGTGGGTGTAGCAGTGTGGGTGTAGCAGTGTGGGTGGAGACGTGGCCACGCCCAGGGTACCTTTAACACACTCATCTAGGTAAGTGGACGGCGGGTGAGGGTGGGGGGATGGGGGTGGGGGTGGGAGGATGGTCGTGGGGGGATAGGGGGGATAGGGGGGATGGGGGGGATGGTGGCGGGTGGGAGGGGGTGTGAGGACGAGGAGTAACTGTAAACTAATTCCCACTAATTTACTAGTTCACACTAGTAAACTAGTGGGAACTAGTAGAGTATTTAAACTGGTGGGAACTGGAGCTCTATTGTCTTGAAGGTGAGAATAATAGCTGATAATACACAGACAAGATACTGCAGGACCTAGTCACATGTGTGTTGTGTGTCACGTGAATATCACGTGTGTCACAGGTGTAACGTGAATATCACATGTGTGTCACAGGTGTAACGTGAATATCACATGTGTCACAGGTGTAACGTGAATATCACATGTGTGTCACAGGTGTCACATCCGTCACAGGTGTGTCAGTGTCACGTGTGTCTCAAGTTTGGTCTACGAAAGTCTACGGAGGTCTGTCCTCGCGTTTCATTACCAGCACCACCCATCACCACCATTACCACGACCCATCAACACCACCACCCATCACTACTACCACCCATCACCACCATTACCATGACCCATCACCACCACCACCCATCACTACCACTACCACCAACCATCACCACCACGCATCACCACCATCCATCACTACCACCACCACCACACATCACTACCACCAACCATCACCCCCACCAACCATCACCACCACAATCACCCATCAATACCACTACCACCACCACCCATCACTGTGAAGTAGGTCAACTATGTGAGGTCAAAAGGTTGATTTAAGGAAACAATGTAAAATGTCTCACCCCTTGCCTTGGCAGGTGTGGCATGCAAAGAGTACGTAACCTTTATTCGGCGCATGGACACACCCTCATTTACAGGCTATCTCCCCCAACCAGCGAACCAGGTTGCTAAGAGTTGATGATGGGGCCCCATCGTTCAACTAGTGACCAGGTTCTAGCCAATAAGAAGGTGGGATTGGCAATCGCAGAGGTTATGTGGATACCGCTCTCCTGTCTGCCCTTGTCATTCCCATTCTAGAGCTGGTTGAAGCAAGGTCTGCTATCTTGTGGCTTCTATTTCTGCCTTGCTTACCGTGGAGTGCACTATATTTATCACTGTACATAGTGTACATATTGCTGTTATAATTGGTGAAGGATAATATAAGTCTAAACTTTTTCTACTGTGTTTATTTGCTCCCATTACACCTGGGATAACAGGCCATTTGAAATCCTAGGTTGTAATAGCAGGGAAGTGTTACTGCAGGGAAGACTCCTGGTGCCGTAGGTTTCATTGTTCGAGAAGTCTATCCTTTATGTGATAATTGTAGGTGTCAGGTCTTAACACACGTGGTGTGCGCCTCAGGGAGAGTGACCCCCAAAACCTGGGGTTAAGGGAGGGGGGTTTGCAGAAAAGACCTACCTGGAGTCTACCTGGAGAGTATTCAGGGGATGAACGCTCCCATGGCCTGGTCCATGACCAGGCCTCCTGGTGGATCAGGGCCTGAACAACGAGGCTGTACCCATAAAAGAGTGTTGGTATAACTATACTCTCATACATTCCCCTCTTTCCTTCCATGGACAAAGTTCTTTGTCTCCACAGACTCCTAAGTGCACATTCATCCTTTTCCCCCTCATCAATTCTATGATTCACCTCATCCTTCATAGACCCATCTGCTGACACGTCCACTCCTAAATATCTGAATACATTCACCTCCTCCATACTCTCTCCCTCCAATCTGATATCCAGTCTTTCGTCACCTAATTTTTTATCCTCATCACCTTACTCTTTCTTATATTCATTTTTAATTTTCTTCTTCTACATACCTTACCAAACTCATCCACCAACCTCTGCAACTTCTCTTCAGAATCTCCCAAAAGCACCGTGTCATCAGCAAAGAGCAAATGTGACAACTCCCACTTTGTGTTAGATTCTTTATCTTTTGACCCCACACCTCTTGCCAACACCCGAGCATTCACTTCTCTTACAACTCCATCTATAAATATATTGAACAACCATGGTGACATCACACATCCCTGTCTAAGGCCTACTTTTACTGGGAAATAATGTCCCTCTCTCCTACATACTCTAACCTGAGCCTCACTATCCTCGTAAAAACTCTGCACTGCTTTCAGTAACCTACCACCTATTCCATACATTTGCAACATCTGCCACATTACTTCCCTATCCATCCTGTCATACGCCTTTCCCAACTCCATTTGCCACAAAAACCTCTTTACCCTGATCTAAATACTGTTCGCCTATATGTTTCACTGTCAACACTTGGTCTACACACCCACTACTTTTGTTGAAGCCTCCTTTGTCATTTGCTATCCTACTCTCTGTCTTACTTTTAATTCTTTCAATAATAACTCTACCATACACTTTACCAGGTATACTCAACAGATTTATCCCCCTATAATTTTTGCACTCTCTATTATCCCCTTTGCCTTCATACAAAGGAACTATGCATCCTCTCTGCCAATCCCTAGGTAACTTACCCTCTTCCATACATGTATTAAATAATAGCACCAGCCACTACAAAACTATATCTCCACCTGCTTTTAACATTTCTATCTTTATCCCATCAATCCCAGCTGCCTTACCCCCTTTCATTCTACTCACTGCCTCACGAACTTCCCCCACACTCACAACTGGCTCTTCCTCACTCCTACAAGATGTTATTCCTCCTTGCCCTATACACGAAATCACAGCTTCCCTATCTTGATCAACATTTAACAATTCCTCAAAATATTCCCTTCATCTTCCCAATACCTCTAACCTATTTTAGCTGTCAAATCCATTTGTTCCCTAGTCTTCCTCAACTTGTTAATCTCACTCCAAAATTTTATCTTATTTTCAACAGAATTTGATAACATCTCACCCATTCTCTCATTTGCTCTCTTTACACATTGCTTCACCACTCTCTCAGCCTCTCTTTTTCTCTCCATGTTTTATTTAAGTTACGCAGTAAAAAATCAAAACATCAGTTAAGTGTGTTCCTTGTCTCACTGCTTGTATACAATCCTCATTTATCTAAATCCAATAATGTTCTCCAATGATATTACTGGACAAGGACTTAATTATAAACTGTGAGTAGAATAGTAATATTTACTGACCCTGTTATTTCTCTGAATATTTAATATATCTTATTCTTTTTATTATTATTTTATTTGTACGGAAGTGAGTAGTGTGGTGGTAGTGAGAGGTGGTGGTAGTGAGAGGTGGTGGTAGTGAGAGGTGGTGGTAGTGAGAGGTGGTGGTAGGTGACCTCACACTGCCTACCGAGCCTGTCACTAACCTGTCACATTATCTACCTCCTCTCCTCCCACTCCTTCATTTACTCCCTTATTCCGCCTTATCCCCATTATTATTCCTTGATTCCACCCCCTATATGACATCAGTACCACCACCCATCACCATCACCACCACCACCACCCATTATTACCACCACCACCACCTATCACTAATACCACCACCCATCACTACCACTACCACCACTACCACAACCATCACCTATCACTACCACCACCCATCACAACCAAAACTCATCACTACCACCACCACACATCACCACCACCACCACACATCACCACCACCCATCACTACCACCACCCATCACCACCATCACCCATCACTACCACTACCACCACTCATCACTACCACAACCACCACCTATCACTACTACCACCCATCACAACCAAAACTCATCACTACCACCACCACCCATCACCACCACCACCCATCCCCACCACCAACCATCACTACCACCACCCATCACCACCAACACCTATCACTACTACCACCCATCACCACCACCACCCATCACTACCACCACCAAACATCACTACCACCACCACGAACCATCACTACCAACACCACCACCAACAACAACCATCACCACCAACAACAACAACATCCATCACCAACACCACCTACCATCACCACCAACACTAACATCCTGAACCTACAACTTACCAGAGAGACTTGACGCAAAATTTCACTTCAGCTTTAAGTCCTTTGTCTAGTTGTTGTTGTTGTTGTTGTTAGTAGTAGTAGTAGTAGTAGTAGTAGTGTTCTCAGTGTTTTGTTGTTCTTAGTAGTAGTGTAGTTAATGTTGCTGTTAGAAATGTTGTTGTTCTTAATAGCAGTGTTTTTGTTGTTGGTAGTACTAGTGTTCTTGTTGTTAGTACTAGTGTTCTTGTTGTTGTTAGTACTAGTGTTCTTGTTGTTAGTACTAGTGTTCTTGTTGTTGTTAGTACTAGTGTTCTTGTTGTTAGTACTAGTGTTCTTGTTGTTGTTAGTACTAGTGTTCTTGTTGTTAGTACTAGTGTTCTTGTTGTTGTTAGTACTAGTGTTCTTGTTGTTAGTACTAGTGTTCTTGTTGTTGTTAGTACTAGTGTTCTTGTTGTTGTTAGTACTAGTGTTCTTGTTGTTAGTACTAGTGTTCTTGTTGTTGTTAGTACTAGTGTTCTTGTTGTTGTTAGTACTAGTGTTCTTGTTGTTAGTACTAGTGTTCTTGTTGTTTGTTACACTCCAAGTATTGTAACCACTATTTCCTTCTTTTTAGAGCATAACAATTTTGGTCAGAGAGGTTAGGGTAGTAATAGTGATCCTCCGGAATGCCTAATTTTAATTAAGTATATTCATAATACAACAAAAGCCAGAAATAATATACGAATTATCGTATATAAGTTAAGAATGCATGTTTCTTCTATATTATCCAAAATATATATATAAGGCTTTCATAACAGATGATTAGGAGGAGATCCTAGATATAACATATATATAAATGGAGATTACTTTATACATTAAAGTCTTGTTTCCCAATTGGAAGCAGTCAGAATAAAACAGAATATGTCCAGGCCGGATAATAAACCTTGGCCAGTTACCAGAGACGAGCAGGAGTGTTCTCGTTGGCTGCTACTTCTTCACTGCTCGTCCCTCAACCTTGAGCATACAGGTAAAGTGGGTCACGTGACGTGACTCACCAACACTCAGTAGAGTAGTTGAACATAAAGGGGGGAAGGGGGGGTATAACTATCGAACATCACGGCTAACCATACACCGGCACACCGGGCGGCAGGCAGGTTACTATACCTCCAATTAAACTTATCATGGCCATATTAACAATTATGATTTATGTAACAAGAATTAGTCTTAATAATACAAGGACGTTCATTTCCAATTTAGCTATTAAAGGAAATAACCGCCATGTAATATTAAAGGAAGGTTAACCATAGGGGCATGACATTGTTGTTAGTACTAGTGTTCTTGTTGTTAGTACTAGTGTTCCTGTTGTTAGTACTAGTGTTCTTGTTAGTACTAGTGTTCTTGTCGTTGTTAATAATAGTGTTCTTGTTGTTAGTACTAGTGTTCTTGTTGTTGTTAGTACTAGTGTTCTTGTTGTTGTTAGTACTAGTGTTCTTGTTAGTACTAGTGTTCTTGTTAGTACTAGTGTTCTTGTTGTTGTTAGTAATAGTGTTCTTGTTGTTAGTACTAGTGTTCTTGTTGTTGTTAGTACTAGTGTTCTTGTTGTTAGTAATAGTGTTCTTGTTAGTACTAGTGTTCTTGTTGTTGTTAGTACTAGTGTTCTTGTTGTTGTTAGTACTAGTGTTCTTGTTAGTACTAGTGTTCTTGTTGTAGTTAGTACTAGTGTTCTTGTTGTTGTTAGTACTAGTGTTCTTGTTAGTACTAGTGTTCTTGTTAGTACTAGTGTTCTTGTTGTTGTTAGTAATAGTGTTCTTGTTGTTGTTAGTAATAGTGTTCTTGTTGTTAGTAATAGTGTTCTTGTTGTTGTTAGTACTAGTGTTCTTGTTGTTAGTACTAGTGTTCTTGTTGTTAGTACTAGTGTTCTTGTTGTTAGTACTAGTGTTCTTGTTGTTGTTAGTAATAGTGTTCTTGTTGTTAGTAATAGTGTTCTTGTTGTTAGTAATAGTGTTCTTGTTGTTGTTAGTACTAGTGTTCTTGTTGTTGTTAGTACTAGTGTTCTTGTTGTAAGTACTAGTGTTCTTGTTGTTATTAGTACTAGTGTTTTTGTTGTTAGTACTAGTGTTCTTGTTGTTAGTAGTGTTCTTGTTTTTAGTAGTGTTCTTGTTAGTAGTGTTCTTCATGTTAGTTTTAGTGTTCTTGTTTTTAGTAGTGGTCTTGTTGTTAGTACTAGTGTTCTAGTTGTTTTTAGTTTTCCTGTTGTTAGTAGTGTTCTTGTTGTTAGCAGTGTTCTTGTTTTTAGTAGTGTTCTTGTTAGTAGTAGTGTTCTTGTTATTGTTAGTAGTGTTCTTGTTAGTATTAGTAGTGTTCTTGTTGTTAGTAGTAATGTTCTTGTTGTTGGTAGTGTTCTTGTTGTTAGTAGTGTTCTTGTTAGTAGTGTTCTTGTTGTTCGTAGTAGTGTTCTTGTTAGTAGTGCTCTTGTTAGTAGTGTTCTTGTTAGTAGTGCTCTTGTTAGTAGTGTTCTTGTTGTTCGTAGTGCTCTTGTTGTTAGTAGTAGTGTTCTTGTTAGTAGTGCTCTTGTTAGTAGTGTTCTTGTTAGTAGTGTTCTTGTTAGTAGTGTTCTTGATAGTAGTGTTCTTGATAGTAATGTTCTTGTTAGTAGTGTTCTTGATAGTAGTGTTCTTGATAGTAGTGTTCTTGTTAGTAGTGTTCTTGATAGTAGTGTTCTTGATAGTAGTGTTCTTGATAGTAGTGCTCTTGATAGTAGTGTTCTTGATAGTAGTGTTCTTGATAGTAGTGTTCTTGATAGTAGTGTTCTTGTTAGTAGTGTTCTTGATAGTAGTGTTCTTGATAGTAGTGTTCTTGTTAGTAGTGTTCTTGATAGTAGTGCTCTTGATAGTAGTGTTCTTGATAGTAGTGTTCTTGATAGTAGTGCTCTTGATAGTAGTGTTCTTGATAGTAGTGTTCTTGATAGTATTGTTCTTGTTAGTAGTGTTCTTGATAGTAGTGTTCTTGATAGTAGTGTTCTTGATAGTAGTGTTCTTGATAGTAGTGTTCTTGTTAGTAGTGTTCTTGATAGTAGTGTTCTTGATAGTAGTGTTCTTGTTAGTAGTGTTCTTGATAGTAGTGTTCTTGATAGTAGTGTTCTTGTTAGTAGTGTTCTTGATAGTAGTGTTCTTGATAGTAGTGTTCTTGATAGTAGTGTTCTTGATAGTAGTGTTCTTGATAGTAGTGCTCTTGTCAGAAACAGTGTTCTTGTTGTTAGCAGTAGTGTTCTTGTAGTCAGTAGTAGTGTTCTTGTTAGCAGTTTTCTTGTTGTTAGTAGTAGTGTTCATGTTGTTAGCAGTAGTGTTCTTGTAGTCAGTAGTAGTGTTCTTGTTAGTAGTAGTGTTCTTGTTAGTAGTAGTGTTCTTGTTAGTAGTAGTGTTCTTGTTAGTAGTAATGTTCTTGTTAGTAGCAGTGTTCTTGTTAGTAGCAGTGTTCTTGTTAGTAGTAGTGTTCTTGTTAGTAGTAGTGTTCTTGTTAGTAGTAGTGTTCTTGTTAGCAGTTTTCTTGTTGTTAGTCGAGTGTTTTACTTGTTGCGTTTAGTTTTCTTGTTAGTAGACTGTTCATGTTGTTGTTGCTGAAAGAGAAAGAGAAAGGTTCACCTGCCCCCCCCCTCTCATCTGCGACTGCTTGACAGAGTAGAGAACAGAGCAAGACGTCTCATCTCTCGCCTGGACCCATCCTGGATAGATCTGTCATTTCAGCAGAGCCTTCAACATAGGAGGGATGTGGGTGGCCTTACTGTTATGTACAAGGCCAATACTGTCAAAGTACCACACTTGGATCCACTTCGAGGACAGCGTGAAACAAGCTTTTATGCCACAAGACGGGCAGAAAGCAGCAACTTCACTCTGGCTGTACCCTTCTCCAGAACATCACTCCATCTGAGATCATATATACCCAGGATGACTCGAGTATGGAACACATTCGTACAGCATAATGATGTCAACGAGATAAAGTCAGTTGATCAAATGAAAATGCTGGCCCACAGATGGCTCCAACTTCATCCTGTTCCCTACTTGTATGTCTCATAACAATAAAAATGCTTTCAAATGAGCTGATGTAGGTAACAGCTCTTAGCTTGCCAATAAAGCTAGGGATCCTTAACCTTGTCAAACCCTGTGTAAAAAAAGAAGAGAGAGGGACAGAGAAAGAGAGAGGGAGAGAATGAGAGGGGAGGGAGAGAGAGAGAGAGAGAGAGAGAGAGAGAGAGAGAGAGAGAGAGAGAGAGAGAGAGAGAGAGAGAGAGAGAGAGAGAGAGAGAACATAAGAAAGGAGGAACACTGCAGGAGGCCTGCTGGCCCATACTAGGCAGGTCCTTTACAATTCATCCCACTAACAAAACATTTGCCCAACCCAATTTTCAATGCCACCCAAGAAATAAGCTCTGATGTGAAAGTCCCACTCAAATCCAACCCCTCCCACTCATGTACTTATCCAACCTAGATTTGAAACTACCCAAAGTCCCAGCCTCAATAACCCAACTGTTCCACTCATCAACTACCCTATTTCCAAACCAATACTTTCCTATGTCCTTTCTAAATCTAAACTTATCTAATTTAAATCCATTACTGCGGGTTCTCTCTTGGAGAGACATCCTCAAGACCTTATTAATATCCCCTTTATTAATACCTATCTTCCACTTATACACTTCGATCAGGTCTCCCCTCATTCTTCGTCTAACAAGTGAATGTAACTTAAGAGTCTTCAATCTTTCTTCATAAGGAAGATTTCTAATGCTATGTATTAATTTAGTCATCCTACGCTGAATGTTTTCTAACGAATTTATGTCCATTTTGTAATACGGAGACCAGAATTGAGCTGCATAATCTAGGTGAGGCCTTACTAATGATGTATAAAGCTGCAGTATGACCTCTGGACTTCTGTTGCTTACACTTCTTGATATAAATCCCAGTAATCTATTTGCCTTATTACGTACGCTTAGGCATTGCTGTCTTGGTTTAAGGTTGCTGCTTACCATAACCCCCAAGTCCTTTTCGCAATCTGTATGGCTAAGTTCTACATCATTTAACTTATAAGTACTAGTGTTATGGGCACTCCCAAGCTTCAGAACCTTGCATTTATCTACATTGAACTGCATCTGCCACTTTTCTGACCAAGAATAGAGTTTGTTTAAATCCTCCTGAAGTTCCATAACATCTACGTTTGAATCAATTATCCTACCTATCTTTGTGTCATCGGCGAATTTGCTCATATCACTAGTAGAGAGAGAGAGAGAGAGAGAGAGGCTGAGTGAGGTAGAGCGAGCTTAGTGTTCTACATTGATCTGTAAGTCAAACACTGCAGCTTCCTGAATCAATCTCTGACACCACCACCACTACCACAACCACCACTACCACAACCACCACTACCACAACCACCACTACCACCACTACCACAACCACCACTACCACAACCACCACTACCACAACCACCACTACCACAACCACCACTACCACAACCACCACTACCACAACCACTACCACCATCACCAGCACTACTACCACCAACACCACTACCACCACCACCGTCATCAACCAGCACTACCACCACCACCATCACTACCAGCACTACCACCACCATAACCACCACCACAACCATCACCGCCACAACCACCAATACACTACCACCAACACCACTACCACAACCACCACGACAACCGGCCTCCACCACTACCACCGGCCACCACTGCCAGCACCATCACCACCACCCGCTAGCACCACCACTACCACCACTTCCACCACCACCAGCAAGCAACACCACTATCACCACCATCAGCCAGCACCAACACTACCACCACCAATATTTTCACCACCACCAGCCAGTACCACTAGCACCACCGCCATCACCAGCCAGCATCACCACTACCACCAGCCAGCACCACCATTACCACTACCACCAGCCAGCACCACCATTACCACCACCACTACCATCACCACTACCACCACCAACCAGCATGATTACCACCAACTAGCACCACTAACACTAGCCAGCATCACTACCAGCCGGCACCACCACCACCACTACTTCCACCATCACTACCACCACCACCAGCCAGCACCACCACTACAACCAACACCAGCCAACACCATTAACACCAGCGAGCATCACTACCAGCCGGCACCATCACTACCACCACCACCACCAGCCAGCAACACCACTATCACTACCACCAGCCAGCACCACCACGACCGCCACCACCAGCACCACCACCATCAGCAGCCAGAATCACTACTGCCATCATCAGCTAGCACCACTACCACCACCACCACCCAGCACAACCACTTCCACCCCCATCACCAGCTAGTACAACTAGCACCACCAGCACCACTACCACCAGCCAGCACCACTATTATCACCAAGACCACCAACACCACTGCCATCACCACCATCAGCCAGCATTACCACCACCACCAGCCAGCACAACTACCACCACCGCCAGCAAGTACCACCACCAGCCAGCGCTACCACCACCACCACCTGCACCACCACTAGCCAGCACCACTACCACCACCACCAGCCAGCACCAACACCAGCAGCCAGCATCACCACTACTACTACCACCACCACCACCACCACCACCACCACTACTACTCTTACCACCACCAGCAGCCTGTACCACTACTACCACCACCACCAGCCAGCACAGCCACTACCACCACCAGCCAGCCAGCCATCAGTATCATCACCACCAGCCCGCATCATCACTACCACCACCATCACGTGAACACCACCACCACCACCCAGCAGTAGCACCAACACCACCAGCACTACCAACAGCCAGCAGCTCCACCACCAACCAGCACCACAACCATCACCAGCAGCACCACCAGCCAGCAGCACCACCAGCCAGCAGCACCACCACCAGCCAGCAGCACCACCACAGGCCAGCAGCACCACCACCAGCCAGCAGCACTACCCCCAGCCCAGCAGCACCACTATCACCACTACCATCATCACCACCAGCCAGCACCACCAGCCAGCACCACCACCACCAGCCAGCAGCACCACTACCACCATCACCAGTCAGCAGCACCAATACCACCACCAGACAGTAGCGGCACCAATACCACCACCAGACAGTATCAGCATCACTACCATCACCAGCCAGCAGCACCACCACCAGTTAGCAGTATTACCACGACCACCAGGCAGCACCACAAGCCAGCAGCAGCACCACCACCAGCCAGCACCAGCAGCACCACCAGCCTGCACCAACAACAATCACAGTGTCAAGGTCAGCTCATCCCTCACATCCTCCACACGACGCCACACACTCGTACACTAATCAATAACATAAATAAGTGCCACACAGTGCCACGCAATGACACAGTGCCACCCAATGACACAATGCCACCCAATGACACAGTGCCACCCAATGACACTGCCACCTAATGACACAGTGCCACCCAATGACACAGTGCCACCTAATGACACACAGTGCCACCCAATGAAACACTGTCACCCAGTGGCACAAAGTGCCACCAGTCATAAGGCATGTCTAGCTCATAAGGCATGTCTAGTTCATAAGACATGTCTTTAATATTGAAGAAAGTACAATGCCAGTACGCCGAGAGAAATGATCAATCAGGTTGTGATGGTTGAGTGGGCTGGCACACTGTACGTCGTAATACGCTGGTTATACAAGAAGTCAGCCTGAAGCTGTCAGTGCAAATGAAGGTGAGTCTGGCTACAGGTCAGCATGAAGCAGTCAATGAATAAGTGAAAGTGAGTCTGGCTACAGGTCTGCCTGCAGTAGTCAGTGAATAAGTGAAGGTGAGTCTGGCTACAGGTCAGCCTGCAGTAGTCAGTGGAGTAAAGATGAGTCTGGCTACAACAGGTGTCAGTCAACACACGGTATCTCTCACTCACGAACATTCCCTCCTACACCCACTACACACTTGCCTCTCATATACCCCCACACCCTTAAGTATATAAAGTGTATACCTCCACACACACACGCGCGCGCACGCGATGAGAGAAGATAGGGGAAAGTATAAGAGATTGAGAATATCATCGAAATAACAAGAGAGAAGGGTATGTTCCAGCTAACTAACTTTCAAAGACCTGGGGTATTCGAAGGAAAAAAATTACCCAGTCAAATTGACATTCAAAACAGAAAAGATACAAAACAGGATTCTGCCGCAGAAACCATTGTTAAAGACTCCCCAAAATACCAGCGAGTGTACCTTGACCATGACAGAACATGAAAAGAACAAGAACAACTGAGACAGAGGGTAAGAAGACACCAGTTGCAGGAAATAGAGACTGGGCAGTCATCAACTGACAGGAACATAAAACACAACTACCCACAGACCACCCACAAACTCCCCTCAACCCCTACCACCTCACATCAACCAAATACAGTAATCAGAAACATGATACACTCCACACCCACAGCCCCCCAAGCACTAATACTACCATCACAGCAGCCTTTCATAATATCCCACCATGCCTTCCACACCCTCAGCCTGCACCAACCCCTCCCACCCCTCAGAATATAGTACCGGAAAGGAAGATCAATGTATGGTACACTAACGCAGATGGAATAACAAATATGAGTGAGGAGTAGCAAAAACAAATTGCTGAAGCATCCCCAAATATCACAGCACTCACAGATAAAAAGCTCATGGGGATGATAACAGATGGATCTTCCCAACTGGATATCAGATCCTGAGGAAAGACAGAGGGAACAGAGGGGAAGGAGTTGCACTGTTTATCAAAAAATCAATGGAGTAAATAAAACGATGGAACACATGATCACAAAGTGCAGGGAGGCAGAGATGTTCGTACTAAGGGGCAACAGAAACAATGAGAAGACCACATTGAGCCCATGGTTTACCCAGAGTGGAGAGGCCAAAGCCTAGTGTGCTAGAGCATGGAAAAGGTATAGAAGGAAAATAGGGAGTTTAATTGAAGATCCAGAAATGCACATGCATATGCGTGGATAAGGAGAAATGCCCAGCAGCAATACGAGAATGTCACAGCATCAAAAGCCAAATCTGACTCAAAGTTGATATACAGTCACATCACAAGGAAAACAACAGTCAAGGACCAGGTAATCAGGCTGAGGAAGGAAGGAGGGGAGCTCACAGGGAACAACCAGGAAGTACGAGAAGAGCTCAGCACAAAATTTAAGAAGGCATTCACAGTGGAGACAGAGAGGCTTCCAGCAAATCGAGGCTGTAGGGCGCACCAGCAAGTACTGGACACACTGCACACAACCAAGGAGGAGGTGAAGAAACTTATAGGTGAACAAGACACCTCAAATGCAGTGGACCCAGATAACATCTCTCACTTGGTCCTGAGAGAGGGAGCAGATGCACCGTGTCTGCCACAAACAACAATCTTAAATAAAACTCATTTTTTTAAGAAAGGAGACAGTATTAAACTACAGACCAGTGTTGCTGACATGTATAGTATATAAAGTCATGGAGAAGAGTGGTGGAACACCTAGAAAGGAACAGGCTCATGACAACGCAGCACGGCTTCAGAAATGGGAAATCCTGTATCACAAACCTACTGGAGTTCTACGACAAGGTAACAGAAGAGATAGGTAAACTGCATCTTCTTGGGGTGTAAGAAGGCTTTCGACACAGTTCCACACAAGAGACTGGTTTATAGGCTTAAGGAACAGACAGGAATAGCAGGAAAGCACTGCAATGGATCAGAGAATACCTGACAGGGAAGAAACAACGAGTGTTGGTATGTGACGAGGCGTCAGAGTAGGCTCATGTGTCGAGTGGGGTTCCACAAGGGTCAGTCCTAGGTCCGGTGCTGTTGTATACTTGAAAAACATGACGGAAGGGACAGTTTCAGAAGTGTCACTGTTAGCAGACGATGTGAAACTAATGAGAATATGAGCGGACGAGCATCAGGAAAGACTACAAGGGGAGCTGGACAGGCTGCAGTCCTGGTCCAACAAATGGCTCTTGGAGTTTAACCCCAAGTGCAAAGTCATGAAGCTTACCTTTGAAGAGTTTCACTACTCTCGGAGCCCGGCCATGGGCCAGGCTCAGTTTGGGGAAACACAAAGAATACCACAGACGGAACACAGCATAGAGGTCAATGGCTGCAAACTTCACTCAAGGAAAAGGATCTTGGGGAGAGCATCACACCGAGCACATCTCCCGAGGCACGCATCAGTCAAATAACTGCTGCAGCATATGAATAAGCCCCTGCAACCACAAATAGGTGAGTACACACACACACACACACACACACACACACACACACACACACACACACACACTGGTCTAGTGCTGGTACAGTATCATGCAGTAACTTAACACTGGTCACAGACCAACAAGACCATTGCTTCGCTACTGAATAACGACAATAAAAATACATCTTACTTGGTCGTGCTACTTTCCCATACTACTGAACACCTGCCGGTGTTGGCCGCAAGTGTTTGCCGCACATGTTGGCTGGAGGTGTTGGCCGCACGTGTGATACAAGTGGTGCTCACCTGTGTTGCACGTGCACGTACGCCTGCACGTGCCACCACTACCACCATCACTATCACTACCACAATCGCTACCACCAAGGAAGGGACGGAGGGAAAGGATGAAAGGAGGGAGAGAAGGATGGATAGATGGAGGGAGGCAGGGATGGAGGCAGGGGGGGAGGGAGGGAGGGAGGGAGGGAGGCCGGAATGGAGAGAGGGAGGAAGGGAAGTAGGGATGGAGGGAGGCTGGGATGGAGGGAGGCTGGGATGGAGGGAGGCTGGGATGGAGGGGAGGAAGGGATGGAGAGAGGCAGGGAGGAAGGGAGGGAGGGAGGGAGGGAGGGAGGGAGGGACGCAGGCAGGCAGGGAAGGTGGGAGGGAAGGATGGATGGACTGATGGATGAATGGAGGGAGGGAGAGAGGAAAGGAGGGAGGAATGTAGGCTGGGAGGGAGGCAGGAATGGATGGATGGATGGAGGGAGGGAGGGAGGCAGGCAGGCAGGGATGGAGAGAGGGAGGAAGAAAGGAAGGCATCTGCACACAGAAATCACTCCCTACGAAAGTAAAGGACTGGGCAGGCGATGCAAAATACCCCCAATTAAAAGTAGGGGCGCCATTGGTACACTAAGAGAAAACACCATAAGTGTCCGGGGCCCAAGACTGTTCAACAGTCTCCCATCAAGCATTAGGGGAATTACCAATAAACCCCTGGCTGCCTTCAAAAGAGAGCTGGACAGATACCTAAAGTCAGTGCCGGATCAGCCGGGCTGTGGTTCGTACTTTGGACTGCGTGCGGCCAGCAGTAACAGCCTGATTGATCAGGCCTGCTCGTGAACCGGGCCGCGGGGGCGTTGATCCCCGGAATAATCTCCAGGTAGACTCCAGGTAGGAAGGAAGGCAGGGAGGGAGGAAGGCAGGGAGAAAGGGAGGAAGGAAGGAAGGCAGGGAGGGAGGAAGGAAAGCAGGGAGGAAGGAAGGCAGAGAGGAAGGAAGGGAGGAAGGCAGGGAGGGAAGAAGGAAGGCAGGGAGAGAGGAAAGAAGGCAGGGAGGGAGGAAGGAAGGCAGGGAGGAAGGCAGGAAGGTAGGGAGGAAGGCAGGAAGGCAGGGAGGAAGGAAGGCAGGGAGAAAGGAAGGCAGAGAGGGACTGAGGAAGGAAGGCAGGAAGGAAGGAAGGCAGGAAGGAAGGAAGGAAGGCAGGGAGGAAGGCAAAGAGGGAGGAAGGAAGAAAGGAAGGTAGGAAGAAAGGAAGGAAGGCAGGGAGGAAGGAAGGAAGGCAGAGAGGAAGGAAGGCAGGGAGGAAGGAAGGCAGGAGGAAGGAAGGCAGAGAGGGAGGAAGGAAGGAAGGAAGGAAGGCAGGAGGAAGGAAGGCAGAGAGGGAGGAAGGAAGGAAGGAAGGCAGGGAGGAAGGAAGGAAGGCAGGGAGGAAGGCAGGGAGGAAGGAAGGAAGGCAGGGAGGGAGGAAGGAAGGAAGGCAGGGAGGAAGGAAGGAAGGAAGGCAGGGAGGAAGGAAGGCAAGGAGGAAGGAAGGCAGGGAGGAAGGAAGGCAAGGAGGAAGGAAGGAAGGAAGGCAAGGAGGGAGGGAGGAAGGCAGGGAGGAAGGAAGGAAGGCAGGGATGGAGGAAGGAAGGCAAGGAGGAAGGAAGGAAGGCAGGGAGAAAGGAAGGAATGAAGGCAGGGAGGAAGGAAGGAAGGCAGGGAGGAAGGAAGGAAGGCAGGGAGGAAGGAAGGCAAGGAGGAAGGAAGGCAGGGAGGAAGGAAGGAAGGCAGGGAGGAAGGCAGGGAGGAAGGAAGGAAGGCAGGGAGGGAGGAAGGAAGGAAGGCAGGGAGGAAGGAAGGAAGGAAGGCAGGGGGGAAGGAAGGCAAGGAGGAAGGAAGGCAGGGAGGAAGGAAGGCAAGGAGGAAGGAAGGAAGAAAGGAAGGCAGGGAGGGAGGGAGGAAGGCAGGGAGGAAGGAAGGAAGGCAGGGAGGGAGGAAGGAAGGCAGGGAGGAAGGAAGGAAGGCAGGGAGAAAGGAAGGAATGAAGGCAGGGAGGAAGGAAGGAAGGAAGGCAGGGAGGAAGGAAGGTAGGCAGGGAGGAAGGTAAGCAGGGAGGAAGGAAGACAGGGAGAAAGGAAGGCAAGGAGGAAGGAAGGCAGAGAGGAAGGAAGGCAGGAAGGAAGGAAGGAAGGAAGGCAGGAAGGAAGGAAGGCAGGGAGGGAGGAAGGAAGGCAGGGAGGAAGGAAGGAAGGCAGGGAGGAAGGAAGGCAAGGAGGAAGGAAGGAAGGAAGGCAGGGAGGGAGGAAGGAAGGCAGGGAGGAAGGAAGGAAGGCAGGGAGGGAGGAAGGAAGGCAGGGAGGGAGGAAGGAAGGCAGGGAGGAAGGAAGGAAGGCAGGGAGGAAGGAAGGAAGGAAGGAAGGAAGGCAGGGAGGAAGGAAGGAAGGAAGGAAGGTAGACAGGGAGGAAGGAAGGAAGGCAGGGAGGAAGGAAGGAAGGCAGGGAGGAAGGCAGGGAGGAAGGAAGGAAGGCAGGGAGGAAGGAAGGAAGGAAGGAAGGAAGGAAGGCAGGGAGGGAGGAAGGAAGGAAGGAAGGAAGGCAGGGAGGGAGGAAGGAAGGAAGGAAGGAAGGCAGGGAGGGAGGAAGGAAGGAAGGAAGGAAGGAAGGAAGGAAGGCAGGGAGGAAGGAAGGAAGGAAGGAAGGCAGGGAGGAAGGAAGGAAGGAAGGAAGGCAGGGAGGGAGGAAGGAAGGAAGGAAGGAAGGAAGGAAGGCAGGAAGGAAGGCAGGGAGGAAGGAAGGCAGGGAGGGAAGAAGAGAGAGTGAAGGTAGTAATAAGACAACAATATTGATATATCCCGTCACAACACATCAGTAACTCTATTGTTACTAACACCCATAGATTCTCCTCCCTCTCCTCTTTATCCTCTCCCTCCTCCTCCTCCTTCTCTTCCTCCTCCTCTCCTCTTACTCTCCTCCTCCTCCTCTCCTCCCTCTCTTCCTCCTCTCTCACACGTCCCATCAAGAGTCACAGGTCCGTCAATAGCGGTATTAGCCTCTATAGAAACCTGTGTTGAAAAAGAGTCAGTGTGAGAGTCAGACCGACAGTATGAGAGTCAGACTGACAGCCAGTGTAAGAGTCAGACTGACATTGTGAGAATCAGACTGACAGTGTGAGAGTCAGACTGACAGTGTGAGTCAGAGAAACAGTGTGAGAGTCAGACCGACAGTATGAGTCAGAGTAACAGTGTGAAAGTCACCGACAGTATGAGTCAGAGTAACAGTGTGAGAGTCAGACCGACAGTATGAGTCAGAGAAACAGTGTGAGAGTCAGACCGACAGTATGAGTCAGAGTAACAGTGTGAAAGTCACCGACAGTATGAGTCAGAGTAACAGTGTGAGAGTCAGACCGACAGTGTGAGTCAGAGAAACAGTGTGAGAGTCAGACCGACAGTATGAGTCAGAGTAACAGTGTGAAAGTCACCGACAGTATGAGTCAGAGTAACAGTGTGAGAGTCAGACCGACAGTATGAGTCAGACTGACAGCCAGTGTGATAGGCTGACAGTGTGAGTCAGCGACGGTCTCTCTCAATATTCCAATACTAGACATGTCATCCATCTCCTGTAATCTACGCTCCCACCCTCCCTCGTCCACCTTTCACGTTTCCCCTGCCTTTCACTACTTTCTATAACCCTCTTTCCCTTCTCAATCTTATCTAATCTCCTTCCCATGTGTTTGTGTCTCGCTTCCCTCCTCTCGGTCTCTTCCACCTCCTATCTTCACTCCAGTGCTTATCTTCTCCCTTTCTTGTCCTCCTTTTGTTTTCCCGACATTGCATTTCACTGATTTCTTTTCCCGTCCTTCCTATTACCTGTACTTTTTTCTACATTTTCATGTTTCCGCTCCTGAGACAGATCTATAATTCACTTTGATAACATGATCATAGATAAGCACAGAAGAACTTGTAATGTAAACAAATATTGAAGTACTTCTGGTACTTGAGCACAGCCTGAGACAAGTAAGGAAGTAAGGGCAGCAAGAGGAGAAGACAAGTGGTTAGTAAGGAGGATGCAAATATACACAGCTTCCTGGGTATTCTAGCTTCCTGTCGTCCACATGTTTCCAATGGCCCGATCTCTGATCAGACCTCCTAGTTGAGGTGCTGAGCAGTCAGGTTCTAGGTAGTAGGGGACACCACATCTAGCTTGATCAGGGACACCTTACACTCACCAAGATGGTGAGGTTTTATTGGTAACTCTCCTTGTTTCTTGATTCTTCTGGACCCCTGCTATCCAATGGTAAAATCTATATCCTTTTCTATGGCTCCCATCTATATAAACTCAGGGAAAGATATTTTCAATAGTTTAGGTCGAAATGGTTACGTGGAGGTTGAGACTGTTACGTGCATACCTTTGACGAGTTTCAAGAGTCTTTCTATCCCTGGAGCCCGGCCATGGTCCAGGCTCGTCTGGCAGGTTGTGTTCCGTGCACATCCTCCTTGTGACTTATCACACGGTAGTAATCAACCCAAGCTGAGATGTACGTGAGGAAACAAGTACACACCCACAACACTAATGTTGACAGTTCCATTCCATAACACTGATTACCCTTCCCCCTCCCTCCCTTAAATACATACATAACAACTACGTGCAACATCCAGACATAGGGACCATGATAACAACAAGTGTAGACGGAACATCACACATCAGCACTGAAAACAAACCACAATCTCAAGACTCGTCAAATCCTGAAGAAGAAGAATGTGATCAAAGACAAGTCTCTCGGTTGGAGGCCAGCAGAGACCTTTTAATTATGGTGAGATCATGAAGACACAAGATAGGCGAACTTGATCTACCTGCCAACAATCATGGCCCTTCACAAAATATATTTATAACCCCAAGTTCGATTCCTGGTGGTCTCAGAGCCTTAAAAAAAATGTTTGGAGGATAACAACTTGTGACGGGAGGATAACAACTTGTGACGGGAGGATAACAACTTGTGACGGGAGAATAACAACTTGTGACGGGAGGATAACAACTTGTGACGGGAGGATAACAACTTGTGACGGGAGGATAACAACTTGTGACGGGAGGATAACAACTTGTGACGGGAGGATAACAACTTGTGACGGGAGGATAACAACTTGTGACGGGAGGATAACAACTTGTGACGGGAGGATAACAACTTGTGACGGGAGGATAACAACTTGTGACGGGAGGATAACAACTTGTGACGGGAGGATAACAACTTGTGACGGGAGGATAACAACTTGTGACGGGAGGATAACAACTTGTGACGGGAGGATAAGGTGAATACAACTGATACTTTACTTCTTACATCCAAGAGTTATTTTTCATTCTCTTTTTATTCTCATTCATTCATTCATTCGCAGTAACAGATGCAAAGCCATGGATAACATGCATATTAAGGAGGCTGCGTATACGGACTGATTTAACAGGGCGTTGTTGATAAAGAGCAGAAGCAGCGTAGGTTTGCCAACTTAGAGGAGTTATAATGGTAGAAAAAGGAAATGAACTATGTAAATTTAAAAAAAGCGAAGTAAACGACAAATGCAACGTTTTGCCCCGACAGTGAATCTAATTAACATTTACTACACGAGAGAAAAAAGCATTGTTATTGCTAGCAAGATGATCACTTCTCTCGCAGTCTTAAAATGTGTCAGTAAGTCAGCGGCGAGACTCTGTAAAGATCTGCAGAAAGCAACAATAGATATTAGCACAAGTACTGGCCAGACAACTTCCAAGTGTATGATTTCCACCAAACGCAAATTTAATATCCAGAGGATGAAGACATACCTGCATTAATTTTCCTAGGGGTCAGTGCCCCTGCGGCCCTGATCAAAAAAGCTATTACTGCTGGCCGCACGTAATTCAACGTACGAACCACAGCCCGGCTGGTCAGGCTCTGATTTGAAGAAACTGTCCAGTTCCCTCATGAGGACAGCCCGATGTTTGCTAGTAATTCCCTTTATGAACTAATGAAGGGCATTGAAAAGTTAGGGACCTCTGAAAATCGTCGAGTTCTCTCTTAGTGTACTCGTCGCACCTCTGCTTTTTAGTGATGTATTATGCATCATCTGTCAAGTCTCGTGTTGTCATAAGGAGTGATCTCGGTGTTCAGGATTTTCCAGGTGTAAATTATTTTGTACCTTTCTTACGTACGTTCCAAGGAATACAGATGAAAGGACTTCAAGTATTCCCAGTAGTTCAGATGCTTGAATGAGTGTACAATATATGGATAGTGAAAGTTCTCTGTAAGTTTTCCAGCTCAGTAATCTCACCTGCCTTAAAGAGAGCCATCAATATACAACAGTATTCCAGCCTGGAGAAAACAAATGACTTACAGAGTATCATCAATGGCTTAGCATATCTTGTCTTGAATGTTCTAGTTATCCAGGCCATCATTTTCCTTACAGTAGCAATAGCAACACTGTTGTGAGACTTGAAAGTAAGATCTTTTGACTTTATTATTCCTAAGTCTCGCACACAGAGCTTTCGCTCTGAGTGATTTGAGTTTGTTCTCTACTGTTAGTTCTTATTTTCCATTCTTTCACAGTGGAGTAACTAAAACCTGTTTTTGTTAAACATCATATTGTTGTCTGAGGTCCACTAGAAGTTTTGATTAATATCTGCCTGAAGATTCGCTGTGTCTTCGGCGAACGACACTTTTACTGAGATTCAAGTGTGCTTCAGAGTGGGCAGAGTTTATCATTTCACGTTTCCCTTTTTTAAGAATTTTATTGAAATTCAAATTTTTCCACTAAAATTAAAATAAACATGGTTGTAAAAATTTATAGATTTTACGGAACTTTATTTATTATCATACAGGAAAAAAAAAGTGAAAAAGTGGGTGAATAGCCATGAAGAGAACATCAATTGCGAAGAATTTAAGTTCAAACGTCGAGAAACAGAGGATCACAGATGGAAAAGTCGATGGGCAAAGTTCATAAATACTTCTCTAAACTAATGAAGATATAGACAGACAGCATTATAATTTATGTGATATGGTAAAGTATCTTATTAATGAAAATATAATATCAGACATATTAGGCAGGGTATCATATCAGAGCTAGCTGGTTGAGCGATTAACGCACTGGCCTTACCATGGGTTCAACCCCCACTCGTTCCGTGATTTAGATTAAGCAAATATTCAAAATTTGCTTGAAACATAAAAGACATAATCTACAGATATATATCAAGGTGTACTGCCACTAACCTTTTTCTGTGGGGGGACTATAATTATTATAATAAAAAAGAAGCGCAAAACCTACAAGGGTCATACAGCAAAGCGGGGCAGGGGATAGTGCAGGATTATTAAGTAACAAAGGTGAAGTGGACAATAGAAGGAGAGTTAGGAAGGGCTGTGAGGAGTGCTAGAGGAAGAAGGATCATCAAAGTCTGTGTAGTAAATCAGTTGCTATTAAAAAGTCAACGAGGGAGTCTGAGTCAACGGTGGGTCCATTATCCTGGAAGGAAGATAAAGTAAGAGTGTTAGAATGGTGATGACGTCGGAGGTAAATTCTGCGTGCCCATTGATTGACTGGAAAGTCCAACAGGATATGACGAACCAAAATTGGAACCTGACAAGTTTCACAGAGTGGAAGAGGGCGCCTCTCCATGATATACCCATGAGTAAGACGAGTCTGTCCGATGCAAAGACGGAGAGTGTAGTCTCCCAACCTCGGCACTGATGACAAGAAGATGGCCAGAAACCCAAACTTGGTTTGGGTTTCTGGCCATCAAATCAACATTGTTGCCAATGGTTGCGAAGGTAGTCAGAAATTACAGCAAAATAGTCTGTGAATGGAACACCTCTATATGAAACTGGAGGGACATGTACTGCTGACCTCACAGCAGTGTCTGCCATTTCACTGCCCTGTACATAAACATGATCAGGGACCCAACAGAAAACAATATCTTTGTTTTTTTTTATAGCTTGCAAAGAACTAAGGGAGTCGGAGACTACCACAAATGACAACGCAGGCAAAGATGCAATACGGATAATTGCTACAAGAATTACATACAATTCAGCAGTAAATATGAGTTTAATAAATGCCGGGTCACCATCTGGAAAAGACCCGGGCCGGGACAAGACCGGCAAGCCTACTACATAAGATATCAAGCGGCTTTCTATATACGTAGTAGTATGTCACTTGCACTACACTGTCCAGAAACACTACTGCAAACCCACATCATCAGAAGATGTAGAACCATTTGTGTATACTGCGACGTCATGAAAATGAGACCGGAAGTGATTAAGAAAAAGTGTGTGAGAAGCAACTGTAGGTATTTGTTACTGTTTGAGGTTCGTCGATACTGCCGGCCCAGGTCTTCTCCAGATGGCGACCCAGCCAGGTATTTGGGCTTTCGCGCATGACAGTGGGGAAGAACATACACGAACTGTCGGAACCTCCCAATGGGAAAGGGAAAAGTTAGATGCTACGTGAATATATAAAGGGGGCAACTGAAGAGAAGACGAGAGCATACGTAGATGAATGGAAAAAGAACTGAGTAAACTGGGGCAACGAACAATATATATGGAAGGATTGCGAGGGTCATGAGAGTAAACAAAACAGCACAGGCAATGAGCATCACGGCGATCATTCAAGGATAAGGATGGATTATTCGCCTCTGCATATAGGCTCTCTACAGGTGAAGAGCGAAAAGCACCGAGGCATAAACGTCATCCCTGGTGATGGTTGGAACCAAGGTTAGAAAGAGTTGCAGGAGAGGCTTTTGAGTATATCTGGTCAACATAATCTAGTTTCGATAAAATGAGGGCTAAATGCAGTCGAAAGAGAGTTCAGTAATCAGCCTCCCAATGAAAGATAAGCAGGGGTTTTAAGGAGGTTCAACCGGTTATGACAAGCTTCCTTCAAGGAGGCAATGTGCGGTTTTCAGGATAACCAACAGTCAAACAAGGCCAAGAAACCCGACAGTATCACATTCACGGATACGTGAGCCATACACGTACAATGGATTATCAAGGATGATAGAACGTCTATAAAAGTAATCTGGTGTGTTTTAGTACTAGAAAATTTAAACCCATGAGTAGTGACCCAATTGGAAACATGGTTGACAGCATTCTCTAGAGAAACTGCAATGAGGTGACAGTCAGTGCCTGCACAAGCTATAGCAAGGTCATCAGCATAGAGTGATGACCAAATATTAGATGGAAGAACAGATGCCAGATCATTTATAGCAAGGAGAAAAAGTGTGGTCCTAAGGACACATTATTGGGGGACACCTTCAGCTTGGACAAAGTCTGGGAAAAGCGCATCATTAACCTGAACATGGAAATGTCTCTTAGATAAAAAATTCTTAAGGAAAAATGGCAGATTGCCTCGGAGGCCTAAGGAGTGAATTTGAGCTAAGATGTTATATCTCCAAGTTGTGTCATTTGCCTTCTCAAGATAAAAAAAAATGGCGATAACTAAGTGGTTATTAGCAAAGGCATTATGAACGCACGTATCTAAACAGAGTAAGGGGTCAGTAGTAGAGCGGCCCTTACGAAAGCTATATTGACTAGCAGAAAGATTACTGTGTGTCTAAATACCACATCAAATGTCTATTTACCAGACATTCCATCACCTTGCAAACTACACTGGTAAGAGCTATGGGACGATAGTAGGAGGCATCATGTCCCCAAGTACCTGGTTTACAAAAAGGTAGACAAAATGGCAGATTTCCACAGCTGGAGAAGAACTCTTTGTGATCAAATAAGATAAAATAGACATAAGAGGACAGCAAGGACAGGCGGACGTAAAAGGTGGAGCATATGGATACGAATGCCATCAGGCCCAACTGCCGATGATCTGCAAGCGGCAAGGGTAAAAGACACATTATAACTCTTCTCTTTTAGAGGAAAAGTCTAAGGGCTCTAACTCTCTGGCAGACTTGGAGAAAAGAAAGGAAGGGTACAGATGAAGCCCCTGAAATACGGACAAGATGATTACCAATTTCGGTGGCAACTTCAAGAGCGTTCACTATAGTGACACCAGCAACCCAAAGAATGGGAGCCGGGGTTGAGTATTTGCCACTCAGTTTCTGTACTTTTTTTCCATACTGCACTCATAGAGGAAGCCGAAGTTAAGGTAGAAACATAATCCCGCCAACAAGTGCGCGTAGCTTCACAGACAACACGGCAGGCAACTGCTCTTACCCGCTTAAAATCAAGGAGTCACTCCGTGGTCCTAATGTACGATATCTGCCCCAGCGCATTTCAAATGTACCGCAGGAACACAAGCAGGAGACCACCAAGGTAACCATTTCTAAGAATGCTTCCCCAAGGTTTGGGGTATAGAATGTGAAGCCATGGTTAAAACGGGGATCGAGAACAGGTGTAACATCTCATCAACAGTTTGACATGAGTACAGGTCCCAATTTGCTCAGTCAAAATGCCACTGTGGGCTTCAAGGACGTGGAGAATACAAATGGGAAGTAAGGAGGATTGGAAAATGATTGCTGTAATGTAAGTCTGGGAGTACAGACCAGGTAAAGTTTAGTGCAGTTGATGAAGAGCAAACTGAGAGATCGATGCAAGAGAGAGATTGAGTACGAGGATTGAAATGGGTTGGAGCATCCGTATTTAAAACAATGAGGGAAAGAAAAGTGAAAAGAGCCTCTAACTGAATGCCGTGAGAGTCACAGTGAGACCCCAGAGGAAATGGTGAGCATTAAAATTCCCTAATAACAGAAGTGGTGGCGGTAATGAAAAAAACAGAAATGCAACATCTGAGATAGAAAGTTCCCGAGAAGGGGAGAGAAACAAAGAACAGACCGTATACCACATATTCAAGTAGCATCTACTTGAATATGTGGTATAGCTATCTCCTCAATATATTCTGAGATAGCTTCAAGTGTTTCAGAGGACAAGGACAATGTATGTGGGAAGACATCGGAGATAGAAGGGGGAGTGTGAATAAAGATTGGGTCGACAATGGAAGTTACCAAAGTAGGAGGTGGAAGAAAAGTTAGAGTTAACTTGGGACAAAGCTTGTGAGAGGACAGGAGAGGGAGGGATTGTATGAAGAGAATGAACCTCCACACTCGTAACAGAGGTAGTAAGAGGTAAAGAACCAGATACAGAAACTGGAAAGGAAAAAATGTCTGGGTAGGATAAGTGAAGAAGTTAAAGAAGATTTACACTTTGTGCATTGTTTGGACTTTGGAGAAGTAGAGGGGCGAAGGGAAGGGGCTGTTGTGCGAGGTCTTGTAGACGAAGAAACTTGCAAGTGAGAAGATTTGAGAACCATATGAGGTGCTGAGGCAGGGGCCATGGAGTCTAGGACTGCAAAAGAGTTAGATACAGAGGTGACTGTGGAAGGTGTAACCACAGGGGAGACTGCAGGAGTTGGGACCCCTGAGGTTGAGGGCCTCTTAGTAACTCGAGAATAAGGAATGTGGGGAAGTCACCCTTAGAGGTGTGGATGAGAGACTGCCATGGCATAAGTAAAGCCTTTTGTTTCTTTGAGATAACGGATTTCTCATTCATTTAAGTAAACTTGGCAACAACAAGAATAAGATGGGTGAGCTTCATTACAATTAAGGCAAGAGGGAGGTAGACTACAAGATGTATTGCTATGGGACTCGGCACCACAGACTGGACATTCCACTATGGACCTGCAACATTTTGTTGGATGGCCAAAAAGCCAGCATTTTCTACACTGTTGTGGTGTAGGGATTAACTTTCGGATTTGTAGACAATGTCTCGCGATATAAACCGAGGACTGAAACTCACGGCAGTCAACGAGCTTCAATGCAGGAGTAGCGTCTCTGTCCGCAGGCAGGTAGTACATATGTGTCTACTTTGAGAACTGGGAGGTATTGGAGCTCAAGCTGCTCCAGAATATCATGTCTGGAAATTATGTTGAACAACAGTATGAGGTAGAATTACGATACCACTACAAGAATTGAGAGAATGGTGTTTTTGAACTGTTTCAGGAATAGCATCTATGGTGGTAAGGAGAGAAAGACTGTGACCTTGGCTAGCATTTTGTACCATGATGATGTGTGTACCACTTTTGAGAGCATGAAACATAATATTTCAACCAACATGGCGCAGGAGTGCCTTGCTGATACTATGATCAGAAAGAAAGTCTGAGAAAAATGTCAGCTGTAGAAGGAAACACTTAGTCCACTGTGTACTATGATGCTTAGTATGTAAAGGGAGTGACTGTCGCATTGTTTTTTTTCTGAGTGAGAGGTATTCGAAGCAGTGTCATCAAAGAAAGATCGTGGTCATTTAGATGCAGAACTGGAGGTGGTCCATTTTGAGGCGGGTAAACTATCTGATGCAAGGCATGGAAAGAAGCCAGAAGCATGGTCAAAGACATGGAGAGGTCGGATGTGTCAAAGGAGTCAGGCCGAGCTCCAGTATCAGGAGCGTGCGACACAATGTCACCCGATGCCGCTACAGAATGGGGCCCAGGAGGAGTCTCAGTAGTACCAGTTACCAGTAACCAGTTACCAGTAAATGACTCACTACCAACCATCTGTGTGAATCACTGACTGTTATTCGTGTTGCTGCTGACCATAGCATGTTTTTGAATGCCATTCACCCGCTAGGCACTGGTGGGTCAGTCTGAGATAGAGAGCAGTGAGAGGCAGGGTGGCTGATGGTGCTTCCCATACTTTCCGTTATAATTATACGTACTAAACAGCCTACGTGAGCGCTTTTATCCCATCCACGTTATCGAACCCACATGACAGTTTAGTGGCAGCGGTGGGATTGAACTCTTGGATAGTTAAGGTCCATCTGGCTAACCTTCCAGTAGGTTGTTTGTTCTGGAATAAAAGTATCAGTGGAGCATGGTCTGTCAAGACATGAACAGAGTACTAATAAATAATGTCTCGGAAGTGCTTTAAAGACCATACTATTGCTAAAGCTTCTTGCTCAGTTACTGTGTAATTATGTTCAGCCTTCGTAAGGACTCGGCTACAAATGCAACTGTGTTGTACTTGCCATCAGTCTTCTGAGCTAGTACGGCACCTATGCCAATAGAACTAGCATCAGTTGTCAGATAGAAGGGCTTAGAAAAATCTGGAAATTTCAAAATTGGAGCAGATGTTAGCTTTTCTTTTAGAGTTTGGAATGCTCTTTCTTGACGGAAGGTCCAAGCAAAAGGAGCATCTTTCTTAAGCAACTCAGTTAGAGGAGCAGCTATGGAAGAAAAATTGGCAATGAAAGATCTATAAAAACCTGCTAAGCCCACAAAGGATCTTACGGCATCAGTAGTTTTGGGAGTTGGAAAATTTAGTACTGCAGTTACTTTACTTTGGTCAGTTGTAACCCCTCTAGGAGGGACTACGTGACCAAGAAACTTAATTTCTGATCTGAAAAATTGACATTTAGACAGTTTGATCTTTAAATTGGCTTCTTCAAGCTTACCAAGCACTACATCAAGTCTTTTCAAGTGTGTATCCACGTCTTTAGACATGACGATTACGTCATCTAAGTACACCATAAGTGCATTACCTATGAGACCTCTAAAGATATTAGTCATGAGCCTTGAGAACATGATAGGGGAGGATCGCAATCCAAAGGCCATACGGAGGAAGTGATAATGACCTGTAGGAGTGGAGAATGCAGTTAGATCTTGGCTGTCCTCATGAAGAGGGACTTGCCAAAACCCTTGTAACGAGTCCAGGGTTGAAAATACTTTGTTATCTCCGATGTTACGTAAAAGATCACCCAGTACAGGAAGTGGGAAGCGATCTGGAATAGTTTTTGCATTTAACTTTCTAAAGTCAATCACTGGGTGCCAAGTACCATCCTTCTTAGGCACTAGGATCAAGGGTGCATTCCAAGGTGAATTGCTAGGTGCAATAACTCCATCATCAAGCATTTGATTGATCAATTCTTCTGCAACAGCAACTTGTGAATGAGGCATTCTGTATGCAGGTATGTAGATAGGTCTAGTACCAGGTTCAAGTGGGATACGATGAGACAATAAGTTCGTTATACCCATCTTCTAACCTGGTAAGGCAATGGCTTTACGACGTTTGTTCAACAGAGTCAACAAACGCTTGACCTCGTCTGGGAAGTCAGTGGGAGCTAAGTCTTTCTCCTCAACTGGTGGAACAGATTGATCCAGTGAAGTGGATGAGGTCTCCCTCTCAGTAGTACCAGTTACCAGTAACCAGTTACCAGTAGATGACTCACTACCAACCATCTGTGTGAATCACTGACTGTTATTCATGTTGCTGCTGACCATAGCATGTTTTTGAATGTCGTTCACCCGCTAGGCACTGGTGGGTCAGTCTGAGATAGAGAGCAGTGAGAGGCAGGGCGGCTGATGGTGCTTCCCATACTTTCCATTATAATTATACATACTAAACAGCCTATGTGAGTGTTCTTACCCCATCCACGTTATCAAACCCACATGACAGGAGCAGTTTCATGGATTTGGGACTCCATGGTTAGGTCTCTCTTTTCTTTTTGTTTTTAAAGAAAAAAAAGGGGGGTACATGGAGGGATAGCTCCCAAGGGGAAAAAACCATAAGTCCCCTTTTCCATACCCAAGAGGACCTTAACACAGCTGGTAGTGCAGATGTGGCATGGAACCCATGCCATACCCTACCTTACATGCCAGTAAACCAGTAATCTGGGATAGCAACCTCACATCTACCGAGCTACCTCGGCGGACAAAGGAGAGGGCGGTCAGAAACCCGCCACAAAGCATACCACCTTCGGCCACCTCCTGAAATTTGACAGACAGCCTCCAGAGATACACCCATGACTGAAAGACACCCGAAGCCTCCCTCCCCCTTCCCCGGTAGACCAGAGAGGGATCAGGAACTCGAGATGATCCAGAATCCATGGCAAACTACACTGCCACCAAGGAGCTCTTTCCCAGGTCTAGGAACTACAATGCCTAACGGACCAACCATCCTCTATCTTCAGATAGAGAAGGAAGAAGTGTCTCTGTGTTCATCAAGCAGTGTTCACTGCTCTCTGACGAGCCATCACAGTTCTGGGTGTTTATGCTCACAGTTTAATGTTCTTCATCTCCTCCAAAAGAACACTCCTAAGCTCTTAAAATTTATTCCGAAATTTGTTGGCGTTCAACCTGACGCACTTACCTGATGACGCACTTACCTGATGACTCACTGACCTGATGATGCACTGACCTGACGATGCACTTACCTGACGACTTACTGACCTGACGACTCACTGACCTGTCGATGCACTGACCTGATGCGAAGAGACAGACTTTGACAGCCAACTGTCTTCCTTGTGCTGGGTGACCTGTGATGGGGTCATCACACCCCCTCCCCCTCCTGATCAGTGATCACAACTGGGATCATCACTCCCCCTCCCCCTCCTGATCAGTGACCACAACTGGGATCATCACTCCCCCGACCCCTCCACGTCAGTGACCCATGCTGAGGTCATCACTCCCCCGTCCCCCTCCTGATCAGTGACCCGTGCTGAGGTAATCACTCCCCCGTCCTGATCAGTGACCTGTGCTGGGGTCATTACTCACCCTCCTGCTAGATGACTTGTGCTGAATGACCTGTGCTGGGTGACCTGAGCTGGGATCACCTCTCTCATTACGTACCTGAAAACATAAAAAGAACATGTTGAACAGCCCAACTGTGAACACAACACAACTGTGAACAAACATAACTGTGAACACACACAAGTGTAAACACACATAACACAACTGTAAACACACACAACTGTGAACACAAACCACAACACAACTGTAAACACATAA